>NC_142810.1:46531172-46891263 GCF_049724085.1 Artemia sp. Qi Xiang Cuo
ATTCATTTAACTGCCAAATAGTATTGTTGACCTGAGTTATACCTCCACCTCAATTAAAGAACATTATTCCAAAATTCTGTCTGTTCTTTATAACCCACATCAAATTAATAATAAATCTATAGATATAAAGAAAGAAGTCCGGCGTCACAATCAATATTCACGTCTGGTGTGTTTTGCCAGCGCTTAATACAACCACACAGGTGCCTGATTTAGTCGAAAGTACAGCACCAACAGAACAATAATCAATTGTAGAGGGTAATATTGCATCAATATCCCAGAGACAAAGCAACGATCGTTCAGCCATGCTAAAAAATGGCTGTTCAAAATTTTTGACTGACTACAGAAAATAATGGCTCATAAAGAGGGCCACGGTTCTGTCTTTTTTAATTTCAAAAAAGGACACTAAAAACCTTAATTTAGTTCAACATCCGTCAATATTCTCAAGTTTACCCTTAATATTTTTACGCCACATGCAGCAATAGTCATAGCAACATTAATAGCAGTATCACCCTTAGTAGCGCGCATAGCACCTTTGGTTTTCGAACATCCCTTTAACACACGCGAAAACAACTTAATACCATTAACCGTTCTGCTACTTTCATTACGTCCTCTTAAATAACCGTAAGAGTAATAGCGTTTCATTTTAGTTCCATATAAAGGAATATTTCCAAATTTTTCGCCTAATACCCTTATTTATAGCAACAGTAATCGTAGTAGCGGTAGAATTAATAGTTGCAGTCTTAGCCAGTGACACATTATTCAGTAAGAAACAATAATAGTAGCAGTGGTGGTATGATAACAGTACCATTAGGATGCAAATATTTTATCTAAGAATTTGAACATCATTTCGAAAGTCTCAGATTAATATACCCAATCATCTATTACAACCATCTTGACAATCCGTATGAACATGATTTAGTCCAAAACTCCTCAACATTTTCAGGCACCACCCTGAATGCCCTTTCATGTCTTTGAAAAGTAATTTCCTGTAACAATCATAGCTTTCAATAACACACATTTACATAAAAACAATGAATCAATTTGTCTAACTGTGCCTTTGTCTTAATACTAGACTGTGTGAGGTTAAGGAATCGAAAGAGATAATTTCTCATTAGACTTTCAACAATGTAATAAAGAAGTTGTGCCCTGACACATCTGGCTACCTATGCCCTGGGTCAGCTGTGTCTACCCTGAAGGCATTATATGCCTTTTGGACTATTTGAACAAAATGGCTATCTTACAATTCAGATCAACACTGGTGGGAACAGGGCATGGGGATAAGAGGAAGCCTCCTCATCACTTTTAGATACGAAACTAGTACTTAAATGGACCCCAAATGAGCTCCTCCTAAAGTTCACACAACCACCCATCTTTAAAAACCTATATGTCTCTGGGGCTTAATTTACAACCCTTGCCTCATACCTAGGGGGTTTGGCAACCCCAAAGGTCTGCGATCTCTTGGACTACCAATGGGGTCAGCTGTCGAAAAAATGATGGCATTGGAAAAAAATACAGATGTGGGGGGGCTAGTTGCCTTCCTAGATCATTTTAATTCTCAAAAGAACTAGAACTTGATTTTCAATCTAATGAGCCCTCCGAAGTTTATACGACTACCCTTTCCATAAAAAACCTTGCATGCCCCCAAGAGCTTACAACCCTCGCCCTGAGGGCTGTGGGGGAGGGGGTCGGTCATCCTCTAAGATATAATTACTTTAAATTAAGCTGAAGGTGGCCATATTATCTGAAATTTAATTTGATGTGTTTGGGAAATGACGGGCGTAGGGGGCTGGTTGCACACCAGTTACTATCAGATTATTAAAAAGGGCTCCTAGAACTTTCCATTTCATATTGACCGAGCCCCTTTCGAAGTTTCTGTACAAAAACTTTTTGATAGGAGGTGCCCTGGTTCAAAACTTTAAAAATGATACATTGTTGCCCACACGTTTTTTACTTAGGCAGCGCTATTACGCCGCCTAGGATTGTTCATTTACGTTTTTGTCCTTTAGGTATTATGAAACTATTGAAAACGGCTTTAAATAGACTATTGCATTTGGTATTTTGTGTTTACCTAAGCTTCTTCTGAATTTCTAACGTCATGTACAGATCGTTTTTTCTGCCAGAAACCTTATGACACCAATTTTCCAAAATAATATAAATACTTTTCAAGAAAAAGAAATATAATTAAATATACAATTTTGACTTGCCGGGGAAGGGACAAACACTGCCACGACGATAGCATGTCAGTGACTCAAATAATTTTTTTTTCTTTCATTATATATATATATATATAGAGAGAGAGAGAGAGAGAGAGAGAGAGAGAGAGAGAGAGAGAGAGAGAGAGAGAGAGAGAGAGAGAGAGAGAGAGAGAGAGAGAGAGAGAGAGAGAGAGAGAGAGAGAGAGAGAGAGAGAGAGAGAGAGAGAGAGAGAGAGAGAGAGAGAGAGAGAGAGAGAGAGAGAGAGAGAGAGAGAGAGAGAGAGAGAGAGAGAGAGAGAGAGAGAGAGAGAGAGAGAGAGAGAGAGAGAGAGAGAGAGAGAGAGAGAGAGAGAGAGAGAGAGAGAGAGAGAGAGAGAGAGAGAGAGAGAGAGAGAGAGAGAGAGAGAGAGAGAGAGAGAGAGAGAGAGAGAGAGAGAGAGAGAGAGAGAGAGAGAGAGAGAGAGAGAGAGAGAGAGAGAGAGAGAGAGAGAGAGAGAGAGAGAGAGAGAGAGAGAGAGAGAGAGAGAGAGAGAGAGAGAGAGAGAGAATATATATATTATATATATATATTATATATATATCTATATATATATATATATATATATATATATATATATATATATATATATATATATATAATATATATATATATATATATATATATATATATATATATATATATATATATATATATATATATATATATATATATATATATATATATATATATATATATATATATATATATATATATATATATATATATATATATATATATATATATATATATATATATATATATATATATATATATATATATATATATATATATATATATATATATATATATATATATATATATATATAGTAAGTGTTACATATAAGCAATTGGGACCCTTCAAAATTGCTTGTATTCACTGTGGAGCCCTCCATTTTTCCGAGGAAAGAGTAGCAAACAAAGGTAATTCATTTGGAGATGGCTGCTTGCTTGGTCGAATTGCATTGTCACCACCACAATTTCCAAATGAATTGGTTTGCCTAGTTTTAGGACGTCACTTGTTCTCTGAAGTGTTTCATGAACGTATCCAAAACTAGAACTGCGTGTTTTTCTCACGCTTCCTTCAACGTAAGCGATGACTGAACCATAAATAGTCGTAATATATTTAAAGTAGCTTATCCAGCTTTAAAGTAGCTGGACAAATTTATTACAAAATAAATTTAGCGGTACATCCATCACGAACTACTAAAGGTGATTTTGAGCCACCTTCATATGACCAAATTCACTTTTTGGACCCCAATGAAGCTGTTGAACGTCTCGCACATCGTTTAAACTAAGGGATCTCTCGTAATCTAAGGAATCCTCGAACTGGGAAATGGAAATCTTGCTAAAAATGACCTTAATGAAATCGAACTACCGGAAGACATAAATGGTAATTTAATTGAGGAAGGATTTAGAGAATGTGTGTCACAACAAAATTTCAATTTAATGAAGGATCGAGTTAATATAGCTTCAATTAACAAAGAAGTTAGTGAAATAAATGCGAAAATTGTCAATCGCCTCCCAGTAGAATACAAATTGTATAAAAGTTACGATCCTATAAAAGATAAAGCAAAATGAGGAATTGAGTTTACTCCAGAGTTCCTCAATTCAATTGAAACTGCAGATTTACCACCGCATGACTTAAAAATAAAAAAAATGTACGGACCCGCCTTATTGTTACTGAATTATGTGACAACATAATTAAGGCAACTATTATTACTGGCGAAAAATCAGGAAACGAAGTTCACATTTCTTGAGTTACGGTGGACTCTAGTAAAGGTCAACTTGGATGTACTGTGCAACTTCCCGACATCAATTCCCACTTCGAACCGCATTTGCCATGACCAGTCATAAGTTGCAAGGCCACACTTTTGAATTTGTTGGCGTCGACCTTAGTGCACCTGGTTTTAATAATAGTATTTTATACGTGGCATTTTCTCGTTTTAAAAGACAACATAGATTAAAAGTTCTGCTACCACCCGAAAATGAACGACTAACATATAATGAAGCGTGGAAGAAAGCCCTGACAGCTGCCAACAGAACGTCTTATTGTTAGAATTATATTTATTTTTTAAAATTAATTAAACGATTAATAATTATGTATATATTTGTTTATAATTTTTTATTGAACATATGGTGACGCCATGACATCAAGAAGAGGCTGCGGTTAGAAGACAAGCGACAATGATAATCCATATATAGAAGCTAGCCACATGTCGAGTGCCGGGACCCGGCGGTGAAGCCACCGGGTTCCCGGAACTATATATATATAGTCTCTCTATCTACTCTCTTTAAACAAGAAATATTTGTGTATTTATTTATTTTTCTCGAAAACGGCTTCATATTATTTTTCGAAAATTGGCATCCTGAAATTTTCTAGCCTAAAAAAAGATGTAGATAGGTCGCAAGTTTGAGAAAATTCGTTTAGAGCCATAATTTGAGGAAAAAAAATTCATAGGAGTAACGACATATTTATGAGCACATTCCCAGAGCATAAATTGCATTATTTTCCCCCAGGAGTCGTCGTATCGTTTTTAGTATCAATTGGGCATGTAAAATTGCAAAAGAAACATAGCCAAGCATAAAATACCATTTTTGATGAGTCTATCTCTAGAAAACGTTTTAAACAGTTTTCTAAACCCTAGACGACAAAATGTAAATTAAAAATTGTACAAAATGAGTAAACTGGACCATTTAAAGGGAGACAAGATCAAGAGACTCGAGAAACGTAAATTCACAATGTGGGAAAATGAACAACTTAGAACATCAAATTTGACAAGACCAATCCGAGCAGCTAATCCAAACCGAATTGAAAAAAAAAATAATCTGAAGTAATGATAAACAAAAACGAAGAACAAAGAAATAAGTGGTTAGAATATTTGCGACAGGGCAATTATAACCTGTCAAAAACGAAAGTGACGAGCGAAGAAATTTGCGGTTAGAAGATAAGGAGCAGTGAGAAATACAACAAGTCAAAAAAAAAGTGAAGAACAAAGAAATATACGGTTACAAGACATGTGACAAAGAGGATCAGAGCGATTCAAAAGTAAAAGTGAAGAAAAGCGAAATATTTGGTAAGAAAATATGCGATAGAAAGTGAGAAAGTGATTTGGTTAGAAGAGTTAAAAACGAAAGTGAGAAACAAAGAAATATGCGGCCACAAGACACGTGACAACGAGGATCAGAACAAATCAAAAATTCAACATTCATTTGCACCAAAAATGAACTTTACCCCCCCCACCCCCTGATGTGCAAATATATACCCTGAAATCATTTCACCCTAATATTTCATTTCCGACACAAATACATATTAAGTTTGGATTCAGGATGCAATTCTGACTATAGAGGTAAGTCTTTCTTAGATACCTGAATAGTCCGTCAGTATAAACCTTACCCAGGGACTGTAAGTTTTCTTTATAGGGTTTTGGGATAAGGCGGTTCTAATAGTGCACTTTTGTTTGGATCAGACACCATTTTTAGGGGTTTCATGTTTTTTTTTGTTATTATGGGACGTATCGTCTCTTACTAAGGTGGAGCTACAGCTACAATGTGATCTATCTAAGAGTTAAATGAAAACTAATCCTAAGCGTGCGTTAAGAAAAGGGAGGGGCATGTAAAGCTTTGTTGGTCTCAGGCAACTAGACACGGCAGTGAATTCTAATAGTTGTAGTAGTAGCTGTAGTCGCAGAAGTAATAGTAGTTGTAATAGTACAGCTAATACTGTACTACAACTACTGTAGTATTAGTACAGTGTGTGCGTGTGTGTGTGTGTGTGTGGGGGGGGGGGGGGGGTTCTGGTTTAGGAGCCCCCCATTGCACTTCCTGACTGAAGAGCCACGAAACGGAGATTAGCACCGCCGGTTTGGATATTGAGGGTCTAATGCCTTCACACTTACTAGTTGTAATACTAGCATACTTTTTGGACACATAACCCTTGATTCAAAAATGTGACTTCTTTTTATGGCAAATTAACGAATTAAAACAATCAGACACAAAATTTGCATATTATTCCAATAATTATTATAGGGGGTCGTACTAAACAATTTATTTGTCTCCGATTTTGAAAAAAAGGAAAAAACAGGATATTAATTTAGCTTTTTAAAATAGCCTCCAACAAGGCCTATATCTTATCATGTTAGGATAAGTGACTGGGAAGGATCAAAAATGTCAGCAGTGATGATATTTGAAAATAGCTTTAAGTGAAAAATCATATATTATGTTATATTTTTTGCTTGTTGACTTCTGTTCTAGCTTAGAAACAAATTTACTACCAAAAGTACCACTGCAAGATTCAAACCTGACCCTGCTAGTCTAAATATTTAGCTGCTATGCCCAATGAAGGCCTTTTTGTGCAGAACTCAGGCTCTATGCTATACAAAACAGAACAAACTGACCTATTCAATTCAATTCAAACTTTTTATTTCCTCCGAATACGAAGAGTAAAAAAAAAAAAAAAAAAAAAAAAAAACCGCGAATCAGCAGGCCATAAAATTCTTTTAAACTAAATAACAACAAGTACGCAAAGGCCTTCAAACAAAATTACCACACACATTAACACTTCATTCAATAATTAATAACTAAAAAAAAAAAATTAATTAAGCTTGTTTTTCAAATTAAGCCTAACCATATAAATTGGCCCAATAATCTTTTCTTCAATTATGACTTCTTCCAAGACATTATTCCATTGTTTTCATTACAAATAACATGTTTTTATGGTCTTTATCAGATTTGGAATATATTTTCCTATAATTTCTGAGTGACAAATCAATTTTTCAATATACATTTTAACCTTGCCCAGCCTATTGATTTGATGTAATATTCACATATCTTGCCGCATAGTTGTGTTTGCATGCAAATAATAATATAAGTGGGAACCCATAGTAAAATAACAAAACGACTGAAATGGGACTAGTTTTATGATTATTTTCGCATTGGCGGTTGCTACTCCTTGAGAGCCTATCAAACAATTGTTTGAATTACAGTTACTAGAGTTTCCAGGCGTGGCTTTATCCACCAATTAAAAAGGCCAGCAAGCTACAGAATAAAGTAAATTTGTTCATACTTGACATAAAATAAACCTTATTATGTAGTCCCCGAAGCCGCGCCACGCCGACATGACGGCGGCAAATGTGTGATTTAGTATTGGCGGTGGCGCGCCACCAGACGTGCCAAAATTTTTTTGGTGGCGGGCCGATTTTTATGATTAAAAATAATAATAAAAATTCCACTTCACCAAGCACGTTCAACCTCGATTTTAGTAAGGATTTTAAATGGTTGGCTAAAAACATACATGAACAATATGACAAAACCGGAATTTGTTGGGCCGTGCAGAAAGTGTTTATGTTCACCGTCGGTCAGACCAAGTAGAATTCTCATTTTTAGCCACTTGACCCAGGCAAACCTATGTTGTGTTTATGTTTAACATCGTATTGTTCCTATAAAATCCCGTGTTTAGTAATTTCCTTCTTGTTAATGATTTGGGCTAATGTGTGTATAACTTTCAAAGTTTGAAGTTCAAACATCTCCTGTTCATCAAATACATACGAAAAGGAAGTGAAAAAAACAAACAAACAAATAACAACATCGAACAAACACTGTATACAAATCAGATACCATGGCTTAACAATACCAACAATTTTAAATCCGCGGTTACATCGCTTCAGTTACAATTTATGTAACAAAAGTGAGTTTGTTCACTCTGCCTGGAGCCATTGATCTTTTTGCAGTCACTATCAGTCCTGTCGTGCTTAAAAGTCGTTTAGCTGGGGCACATGTGGCCGGTACAGCCAGAACTTGACGAGCGTAAACTGCCACTCGCAGGATCTGATACTAGTATTGGACCTTGGGGTCCCACAGAATGCCGCAAATGGGCTTCTTCTTTGTATCTACTGAATTAAGGTGTTTTATAAGGGAGAACAAACCTGCACCTTCACCATAGGGCTCCTGCGCCCTACACTACAGGAGGTACTAAACTGCACCTTTACCCTCTTTTCTTATCAACACGGAATAACCCTCCGAAATTCTTTTCTGAAAGAAGTGGTCAAGTTATAACGTTTCATGTCAAAGTTTAAGGCTACTTCAACTTCAGTGTGCTCTGCTAACTGTGCAAAAAAAATGTAATTCATTACTGTAGATATATTTCTATACTAGCTCTAGATAATCTACCAATCGGGAAACCACCGCAAATCAGCAACGAAAAATAAATTAAACCTAAAACGAACAAAAACAGCAATAAATAACTGAGTCAAACTCAAAACGAGCAGAAATTAACATAAGTTGGGCTCAAAACACCTATGCCTTCCCAAGGCCAGAACATAATTTTCACTTTACTGAAAAAATATAATGTTTATACTTTTATAACTTTAATAAATCAAATAATATTAACATTTTGATTGCTAAATATCAGTATATTTATATTAAACTGACCATACACATTCATTTGTATATTTTTGCAGTAAAGTGCAAATTATGTTCTGGCCTTGGGAAGGCATAGGGGTTTTGAGCCCTACTCATGTTAATTTCTGCTCGTTATGAGTTTTACTCGGTTATTTATTGTAATTTCTGTTCGTTTTCGGTTTAATTTATTTATCGATGCTGACTTGTGGTAGTTTCACGCTTGGTAGATTATTTGATTTTAATTTTGCTCATTTTTGGTTTAATGGAGTTCTTTACTTTTCTTTGAAAAAACTTATTTTTTGGAAACAGTTTCTTTAACTAATTTCTGTTTGTTTTATATTGACATAGTCTTTTCAGGGAAAAAGAAAATCATACTTTAAATCTTTTCGTTTTTTGAAGGATTTGGCCTGCTATTTGTATGCTGGAAAACAATTTTCAGCAAAATTTAACAACATAGACCCTTATAAAAATCTGAACACAAATAGTAGTGTTTAATTTAGTTTCATACCTCCTCTAGTTGACCTGAAATGGAAAATTTGATAACATTCGCAAAAAAATTTGTTTACTTTCTTTGATAGCTTGGATACACTTACGCTATTTTGATTTGGTCAAATTTTAAGAGCAGAAGAAGCCCTGAAAGTTTTAACCTAATACCCTCAGTCGTTCATGGGATACTGCTGAGATGCCATATTGGGAATTAGCATAAACACAGTGCATCTTGAATTATTCTTAAGGCAACATTTACTTTTTACACATAAAGGCAAATGGGAGGGTGGGGGTGGGAGGGGGGTTAGTTTCCCTCAAATAACTTTAGACTATTAAAAAGGGCATCGGCCCTTTATATTTTGAATCGAATAAGTCGATTTCGAAGTTCCTACGACAACTTCTTCGATACGAAGTACCCTGGTCTAAACAAAAACAACAGCGAAAAAAAGATACATTTTATACACATCAATCTTTACTAGAAAAATTCCAAGCCTTTCAATCACTTTTGAGTATTAAAAAGGGCACTAGGCTTTTTGACTTCCAAACGAATGATCCTTTTTTGAGTTTCTACGACAACACTTTCTATAAACACCCTAAATGCCACCAGGGCATAAATTAAAACCCTTACCCTAAGGGCTGAGAGGGTGGTTGTCATCCTCTAAGACCTAATTTCCAGAACTTTCAACTACGTTGAACAAAATGGCTATCTCAAAATTTTGATTGTATGTGTCTGGGAAAATGGTGGGCATGGAAGGGGTGTTAGTTGCCTTCCAATCATTTTCGACCATTAAAAAGGGCACAAGCCACTCAAATCTCTAATTGAATGAGCCCTTTTCGAAGTTTCTACGACAACTTCTTCGATATGAAGTGCCCTGGGCTAAAGGAAAAAATAATAAATAATACATTGTGCCAACATCGTTCTTATATACCTCCAGGGCATAACTACAAAACCCTTGCCCTAAGGGTTGTGGGGGAGTAACCTCCTCAAAAAAAAAAAAAATCTCTCTGGAAATTAGTTACTCTGAACAAAATGGCTATCTTAAAATTTTGATTGGATGTGTTTGGGGAAACGGTGGGCGTAGAAGGGGTGTTAGTTGCCTTCCAATTACTTTCGACTTTTAAAAAGGGCACTAGTTATTCCAATTTCCAATCGAATGAGCCGTTTTTGAAGTTTCTACGACAACTCCTTCGATACGAATTGCCCTGGTACGGAAAAAAAAACATAATACATTGTGCCAACATTGTTCTTTACTTGGACAGCTCGATTGCGCTGCCTCTGACAACATCCTGAATTGCCTAATGCTCTTTTACCTACCTCTTTTCATCCGAGAAATCAGAAAGAAAAATGAACAGAATTTTAAAGTGGAAGGTAGAATTTTTGTTTCAAGAAAAATTTCTTCTTCCCCTTCCTATGAACCAATATACATGGCGAGCCCAAGATTAAAGTATTTATTTTTAAGAAACGGGATGACGGTTGAAGCCCGGAGATCGATATCGATAACCAAAAAAGATGGAAAAAAAAAAAAAAAACGGCGGCGTATTAGTGACGCCGCCGCCGATAGAATCAGCGGCGGCTTCAGCGCGCTGATGCAAGCTCGGCGGCGTGCCGCCGTTTTTTTTTCGGCGGCGCGCCACCGAAATTTCGGCGCGGCTTCGGGGTCTATTATTATCCAAGTATTTTAATCACAAAACGGCAAATAAATGTAAGGCAGATAAAAATTAATCTAGCTTGGCCCCAATGAAAATTTCGTTTCGGCAATGCAGAAAAGACATCCGTTTTCATTACCATCAACACAATACTGATTGGCTTTCTTTTTCAATTATTGCAGGCTAGACCTTCTGTTGGATTAACAGTACCTATCCAAAATATATTTGTGAGTATACATGAGGCATTGTGGAAGATAAAAAAATTGGTGACCTTCTTAAATTTTTCCATTCAAAGCCACAATACAGTCTGTTTCATTCTAATCTGGAAAATACCTGGCTAGGCCTCTTTATTTGATATTGTATTTATAGTAAATGTTTGATGGTTCACTACTTCTGCCGGAAACATGCTAAACAAGAAAGTGTAATGCCTATTGATTTCCTATTTTATTTCCAACTATAATGGCTGCTTTTCTGACAATGTCCCCCTCCTCACCTGGTTGTCCCCGATATAACCCTAGGCTAATAACCTCTAAAAAACAAAAGAGGTAAAATTTGGTAAAATTCTACTTTAACTACTTATGGCCATCTTGGAAAGGGGTTGGGTTAGGAAACTGAAACTTTCAGGGGTGGCTCTACAGGCTAAAGTTTGTCCTGGGAAGGTATTTTGAAGTACCTACCTCCACTCCTCCCTTTAGAGGGTCCTGAAATTTGCCTACATGACAGGTCTATATACCCATTGAAATTTTGACAAAACAACATTTTACCTTAATTCTCAGTTATCAGTTTTTTTTTCTCTGGCTTTAGCTCTGAATATACAATTTCAGATATTTGAGCAGGATTTTAAGCCATATCAATATTTTACTTCCAAAATTTAGGAAATGTATTTGCATATCTTTAAAACCTTATAAATTGGGATTGAGCAAAGTTGTGAAGCTGTAAACAATTTTATTGTACTTCATTTAAGCAGAAGATCTATTTTGCAAGGTTTCACTTCTTTAACTCACATATTTTTAAAGGTCATCAAAGGTCAGGACCCTTTAGAGAGAGAAAGAGTAGAGGTAGGTACTTCAAAGTACATTCCTTGGACATACTTTAGCCTATAGACCTATCCCTGAGAGTTTCATTTTCCTAACCTAACCCCTTTCCAAGATATTCAAAAGTAGCTAAAGTAGAATCTTACCCATTAATGATCTCCTGCTTCTACTTCTTTATTATTGTGGGTTTAGTGGGCTTTTCAGCCAAGAATATCCAGCCCTTTTCCTGCAATGGCTCTGTTTTGATTGTATAGCTTGCAGTAGTTTTTTTTTAGTTTAAAAATTGAAATATCATGGATATCCATTGAGTTCAGTACTCTGTTTACAGGTTGGATCAGCTAGACTCTTAGATGATAGTTAAATCTTGTGGTGTTAAAAGCACTTAAACATTTTAGTTTGAAGGACAACCTGTAGAGACATCAGTTTATTAGGCTACATTCAAATAGGCAATAGTCAATTGTTTTATTTATTGTATTGCAATGCTTACAAAGAGGGGGTTAAACAGTAGGATTTGAAAAATGACTGGACAAATCCTGAAAACTTAGCCCATATAAGCCTGAACAGATTCTGTAATAGATTTTGGAATAGTGCTTATTCAGGAAAGGAGATAAATTTGGTTTATTATTATACAACTAGCCTATATCTGTAAAGGGGATTGGTCTCCCACTTAGCTGGTCAATATCTAGGGACTTTTTACAACTTCATCAGCATGATGATTACCTATGATGCCTGAGTAGCTTGGAACATATTAGAAATATGTCATTATACCTCTTGAAGCAGGTATATCTATAAGACTGAGACCAGTGGTATCCCTAGTCTCTCCTAATTAGGGGGGCAAACTTTATAGATTTTACCAAATTGCTACCTGATTTGGTACTTGTGCATGATATGGGCCTTTCTAAAAAGTCAAGTTTTGTTAATGCTAATGAAATAAAACTAAATAGGATGAATATATAATAGTTTATAAACAAATTTGGGCTATATATTTGCACATTAGGGGGATGAGGGGTAAAGCATAGCATGTATTAAATACGTAACCTAACCTAGGTACCTTCCCCCCCCCCAAAAAAAAAAACAAACAACAGTTTAAATATCATAACATAATGAAAACCACACTATGCACCTGTCAAAAACAGTTTTTTTGTAACTGGTTTCCTTGTAAAGGTCCATATAGTGCCCAAGTACCCCTGATTTTAACTGAATAAAAAAAGATTGACCTTTAAATATATTTTAATATCTAGAGATTGAATAATATGTATAAGATTATAATTAGAGAGGAATTCACCAAGTTTTCATTCCTTTCCATTTTTGAACTATCTGAGACAAGATACACTGGCCCAAAAAATCACTTTCACAGGCTAGTGTCAGCAGGTGATCAAGTTATGTTTCATTTATTGTAGTCCTAAGAACAGTTTTCATTAACTTCAGTGTGCTAAATATTCTTTCTTCCTTAGCTGATGTCACAGAAACAGTCTTTGCCACCTGGAATGCTTTCCATATTAACAGGAGAGCATTTTTCAGTTTTTTCTAATGGTGAAACCATTCTTAAATGTTCTGTTAATGAGCTATTCTTCAGGCTCAGTGATTCTTGCACTCAGTGATTTCACAGTTGAAGGCACTCAACAATAGGAAAAAAATTTAAATTTTGTGTCTCTGACAGTTTCTTTCATTTCTGAGACTAGGACTGCTATGACTGATTGCATTTCCTAAGTGTAGAACTTTTTGAATATCAAGTGGTGAGCAGCTGAAGAAGGTGTTGCATCTCTAAATCTTACTGGAATTAAATAAAAAAAAACTTTTTTAAACTGAAAGTAAGGAGCAACATTAGAACTTAATAACAAACAAAAATTATTCTGCATTTGAAAGGGCTGTCCCCTCCTCAACATGTGGCTCTTTATGCTAAATTTTTTATTGTTTTAAAAAATAAAGTTATGAGACAGAGTCAAACTTCAAATGTAAAGAGTGAGGCATTGAGTAGAGGACAGCCCCTTTCATATACACAATAATTTCTGTTCATTTAAGTTTTGATGTTGCTCCTTACTTTCAGTTAGAAAAAACTTGTTTTTCTATTTAATTCCTGAATGTTGTTGAATTACTGCAGGTTTTGATTTTGGCTCACTATACATGAATAATTAAAATGAAATTTGCATATTAATTTTACTTTTTTTGGCTAAATGGCTTTCTTGAAAGTTGTTTAATTTTATTCACAAGTGTTTTTATTAGTAATAAATATGTGTAACTTACAAATCAACTTATGTAAAGAGCAAGGTATCAACTAGGGGTGAACCCAATTGTATAATGATAGTTTTTGTTCGTTTTAAGTTTTGATGTTTAAAAGTTTTCAGTTGAAAACTTGTTTTTTTTTAAATTTCTGATTTTTTTTTAAATAATGCTGGGAAATTTGGCGCCCCCTTCATAGAAATGTCCCATCCCCCATGAAAACTTCCTCCATGGAAAGATCCTCCCACATAACCCCCAATCCCCCCCACTACTAGAAAAAATTTCCCCTGAAAATGTCTGTATAGTTCCCAATAATCAATACTATATGTAAACATAGGGCAGAGTTCATAACTGGCAGCCCTTCTCCCAGGGACTGTGGGGGATTAAGTCATCCTCAAAGACATAGTTATTATATTTTTTGAAACTGCTGAACAAAATGGCTATATAAAAATTTTGATCAGGTGACTCTGGGAAAAAAATGAGCATGGGAGGGGGCCTAGTTGCCCTCTATTTTATTTGGTCACTTAAAAAGGGCACTAGAACTTGATTTTCATTTGAATGAGTCCTCCCACAATATTCTAGGACCAATGGGCTGATACAATCACCCCCAGGGGAAAAAAACAAATAAACAGACATCTGTGATCTTTCTTCTGGCAAAAAATACAAAATTCCTCATTTTTACAGATAAGAGCTTGAAACCTTCTGCAGCTGGGTTCTCTGATACGTTGAATCTGATGGTGTGATTTTCATTAGGATTCTTTGACTTTTAGGGGTGTTTTCCCCTTTTTTCGAAAATAAGGCAAATATTCCCTGGTAACTTTTGATAGGTAAGACTCAACTTGATGAAACTTATATATTTGAAATCAGCATAAAATTCTGATTCTTTTGATGTATCCATTCGCATAAAAATTCCTTTTTTAGAGTTTCAGTTACTATTGAGCTGGGTTTCTTCTTACTTACAGGTTGCTCCAAACTGTTTGTTTGAGCATAGTCTGTGGTGGTGGTTGAAGTCTGTTTCCGGGCTGTAATCATCCAGACAGTTAGATTCCATGTTTGGATCTAAAATGATACTCAGTGAGAATCATCAATGCTTCAATCTCTCTTTTGATGTCTGTATCATTGATGTCTGCAAATGATTTTAAGCTTGCTTCCATCAATCAAGTAGCAGCTAGAATATCAAGGTTTTCAGCTTGGAGATAAACAATGAGACTGTTCATTTGTTTCAGCAAAAGTCTCATGAAGCTCAGTAGGGAAATCAACTTGCATAGTAGCAATACTGAGGCTTTGGGCTTTGCTTCTTATGTCAGTGTCTATTCAAGTTTTATTTTTCATTGTCAAAAAAAGCTCTGTGAGTTCTAGCAATGTACTCCACACTGTAAGTAAAACCTCATGTCTGGCACACCTTCTTGTCTCTGACAAAGTTTTCACCTGAAGCTTGCCCTTGACCTTTTCCATGGCCTCTCTGTAATAGGCAAAGCACTTAGTGCCTCCAGTGAAGAAGGAATGAAGAACTTGAAGGGTACCAAACAATATGCTTTCAACAACTTTAAAAAGTTTAACCCAAAATATCTTGTTCATCAAGTATTTCAGATTGCCGGACTTCATTTAAGAGAGTCTCATGTTTTTCTCCATCAGAAATTAGCTATGGTATCATTCCAATGCAGCTTTCAATAGTGGGCTTGGCTTTTGAATCACTGACAAGTTAACAAAATCTAAATGAAGGGGATCTTCTGGTAACATTTTTTGGGGACTGTTTAGTGATATACAACCTATGGAATTTTCCAACTTGAGAGAAATATTGTCCATTTGCTGCTGGAAAGAATGGGATGAGCTTTGCAAGCCTGATGGTCCCTTAGTCATTTTGCCCTCTGCCAAATTCTGTTGTAAGGCTGTGGTTGCTAAGTCACCCTCTTGATCTTCTGGTTGTGTATCAGGATACTAGCTAGACAACTAGGCATGAAACCTCTGTCACTTTAACAAAATATTTGCAAAAGTGGGTTCCAGGATTTCTTAAGAGGTGGGGCTAAAGTTTATCAAATGCATATATTTTCACTATTAATTTCTCAAGTACTTAGCAGCAGGGGTGTAGCTAGGTTTTTGATAAGAATTGCTAGGGGCTCACATCAGGGTCTTGCTGCTGCAAAGTAGCAGAATTTTTTTTAGGATTTTCTACACAATTGTCTTTTATTTTGTGTTTGACTCTTAGGCCCAGCACCCATTGGGCGACTGTTTCAAGACAAAGGATGGAAAGTAGTCTCATTTGCAACTGGTTTACAACCAAAATGAAATATGTCTGCCCACAGATGCAAGTGGTTGTAGATCAGTTGTGTTTATCTAATTGAGCAGTACAGGGTGGTTAACTATGTTGAGTTCTGACAAGGAAGACTTAATTGATTACTGTGAGTACTGCAGGTTTTGTAGGGTTGAGAGAGAGTATTGGGTCCATCCCTACTTGGAAAAGAATGCAAATTTTTGTCTGCTTCTTAGCAGCAAAAGAAATCTTTCCTTGAGTATGCTGGAAGTTTATAGTTGTACAGCTCTTCATGCTTCTCCACTTCTCCTACAAATTTCACATTTAATTCCTGGTCTGACATGTTGACAGCCAAAATAATTGGACAATATCAACGTGGTAGCTCCCAAAAATATGTAGAACAACACTCTGCAATGCAACTGTGACCATGGCTGGAGGCTCATACAGAACTGTTTTTAGACTGAGTAAAAACCAGCCTTGTCTGGATTGCCTTGGGAATGGGTCCCCACTCTACTTCAAGGTTGTGATCACAAAACATTTGTGTGTGTAATTGGTTAGCAATTCAGTCTCAAAACAATGCTGGGCGTTAGAGAATTATTTTTGGCAAGCTCAATATCAGAAAAAGTAATCTTATGGCATGGAAAAGCTATTTTATCTAAATTTAGCATTTTTAATGATAAATATTCTTGAATTTTCCCTCTAATTTAAATGTTCTGTGCTTTTTGAAGTTCACATCCCTGGGTTCAAGAAAAAGTTTTTCTTTTTTTTGTAAAATAAGCAATTATATACAAAGTTTTATAAATAATCATTAATAGAATCCTTTAGACCATACCAGACCATTCCTCCTTAATTGCATGACCTTCTTCAAAGAAAGAACTATATTACAAAAAAAAAACCATAGGCATAAATTTCTATGGGGCAGAGGGCAGTTGTACTCTCCAGTCCTTTGTTCCTCCCCTCTGGATTTTTGGTTGTCATTTTTTCCCCAATAAAGTTCAGATGAAATGACAAAAAGAGAATGAAATCTGGCTTCTTCATTGCATAATATTCCTTATTTAGGATATTTTCTTACTAAAACAAGTTTTTTAAAAGGTAAACATATGAAAATTACACTCTTTAGTGTTTAATTTCAAAAGTTTCTGCTGTAGAGTGACTAACATTTTGGATTTTGTTCCCTTCACAATGCTTCTGAAATCATCACACCTGAAAATAAAACACTGACCAAATATCTATTTGATCTTTTGAGCTAGTCAGTTTATATTCATTAGGCATTCAAATCCACTTCATCCAAAAATCTATTTGATCTTTTGAGCTAATCAGTTTATATCCATTGGGCATTCAAATCCACTTCATCCAAAATTAGTTAAAACCCAAAGGGAGAAGGGGGCTATACCCCACTCTTATTCCACCACTTGAAAATTAGTATTACATACAGTCTTAAGCAACCATGGTATTCTCCCCTGGAGAATACCCCCCCCCCCTAAAGAAAAATTCCTTATAAAAAATATCCATATGTTTCCCAATTACAAATACTATCTGTAAGCAATGGACAAATAACAAAGCTTAATGCACTTAAACTTCTACAATGGTGTTTTCTGATTGTTTTGTGGCTTGGGATGGAGGGTGATACGGTACCTCAAATGGTGTATTTTAATACCAAAACATCCCAGCTCTCATTGAGCCATCAGATAAATACAGAATTCGCTCTAACAGAGAGACAAGGGGAGGATGGAGGTAGAAATTGATGTAAAATTCCCAGGGCTGTAACAAGGATTTTTGTTTGGGGGCGGGTTTTTTTTTGGGGGGGGCAGGGAGTACAAAGGAAACTTTAAAAAATGGATCAAAATCTGAAATTGATATCTATTCCCTTATGATCTCTGGGAATATTTATGGTCTACACTGTTTTTGTGAAAGTAAAGAGTAACATTAAACCCCAAAACGAGCAGAATTTTTTTAGTATAGAAGGGGGACTCCCTTCCTCATCTGCAACTCCACCTCATGGTTGCAGAAACTTTGGAGGATGATCATTAGATGAGAAATTGAGAGTTAAAGTCTTTTTTTTTTCTAAGTCAAAAGTGATTGTAGTCCAACCAGCCACTGGGGGAGTATTTTCCAAGGGACAATTTTCCAGGGGGCAGGGGTAAATGGCAGCCACTGGTGGATCATAGGTGGTAGCTTTAACTTTCTATGATGCACTGATAATGTAGTAAATTGTGATGTACTTGGACAAGAGTATTCTCCAAATTAATGGCTAAGATCATAGCTACAAATATTTTTTTTATCTAATATTGACAAATGTAATCATGCATTTCATGCAAAGTAAATTGATATTAGTAAATATGAGAAATGACAAACAGATCAAAAGAATGGAGAATGGTCAAAAATGGATAAAAATGGCAGAATCACTGATGCTCTGTTACATTCAAATTAATTCCAATAATTCAAGCTGCCACTCCTCCAACCTTAGGCCAGAAATGATGCACTTGTTTAACCCCTTAACATCCAGAACAAAATTCTTGTCAATATGTATTGGGATAAAAAGAGATTTCATGCCTGAAAAATTTAATTTTAAGCCAACCTCTCTACTCACTACAGCATCAGGTAGCAGCAGGGCCTTAGGAACTGGTGAGGTAGTTATCACCACAGAAATGCTTTCACTGACAAAAGCTGTAGTGACTGTAACATTGTCGTCTTGCTTTTGCTTCTTTGATGCTGTAAACAGGTCTTTCACCAACAGCACAATCACATATTTTGGTGCTTCTTCAAGATTGTTGTGAATACAATGAACATGATCTTTAAAATAGTCTTTATTTACTTTAGCATCACATTCACAGCATATGACAGTTATTTAGTTGGATCTGGTTACAGAAACATTATGCTTCTTATCAGCACTTGACATTTTAAAGCAAATGTTGAACAACTACCATCCAAGCTAATTTCACAAAACCACAAGTACTCAGGAGAAATCTAACTATGCACTAAATTCTATTTCACCTTTCTTCTCAAACCTGTTTCAAACTGGCCAATTGATTGACAAAAATATAGTCTAATAAAATTATTTTTTTGTCTTGTTTCCAAAGGCACTGAACTCCTAACTTGGGTAAGATAAAGGGATGGTAACTCCAACTTGTAAGAAGCTTTGAAAGGGGAGTAAAAAAAATTACAGAACAGATTAAATGGGAGGTGAAATGATAGTTATATAGTATGGAAAAAATTCCCATCAAGTTGGTGTAAAGTTGCTCTCAAATTGTTATAAACTAAATCTAAAAGTGCTGAGTTTGACAAGATGTTTGTAAGTCAAGTGAAAAATCATTGGTACTTGTCTGTTAAACAGAACTCACCCAGTTAGTGAAGTTAGGTTAATCCTAATGAATAATATCAAAACATGATGATAATATAATACTTTAGAAACAAAATTATGGGAACTACAACAAAAAAATATGGAAAGCAGGCTGTACAGAATGCATTATATTAAATACCTAACCCCTTACCACCTCTATATATTAAATTAATTAAAAAAAAAGCTTTTTACACAAAATAAGTTTTTCAAAGAAATCCATTAAACAAAAAATGAGCAAAAATCAAATCAAATAATCTACAAAGAGTGAAATTACCACAAATCAGCATTGTTGAATAAATGAAACTCAAAACAAACAGAAATTACAATAAATAACTGAGTCAAACTCAAAACGAGTAGAAATTAACATAAGTAGGGCTCAAAACCCCTATGCCTTTCCAAGGCCAGAATATAATTTGCACTTTACTAAAAAAAATATTAATATTTTTACTTTCATAGCTTTAGTAAATCAAATAATATTAACATTTTGATTACTAAATATCAGTATATGTATATTAAACTGACAATGTACATTCATTTGTATTTTTTTCAGTAAAGTGCAAATTATGTTTTGGCCTCGGAAAACTTATATGCCCCCAGGGCATAACTTATAACCCTTGCCCTGAAGACTCTGGGGGGAGTGTCATGCTCAAAGGTATAATTTACTGAACTTTAAACTGCGTGGAACAAAATGGCTATCTCGACATTTTGATTGGATGGGTTTGGGGAAATGGTGGGCATGTAAGGGGTGTTAGTTGCCTTCCAATTACTTTTGACTATTAATAAGGGCACTACCCATTTTAATTACCAATTGAATGATCCCTATTTGAAGTTTCTATGACGACCCGTTCTATAAAAACCTTATATGCCCCCAGGGCATAACTTACAACCCTTGCCCTGACGGTTGTGGGGGTTGTCATCCTCAAATACCTAATTTCTATCTGGAAATCAACTATGCTGAACAAAATGGTTATCTCAAAATTTTGATTGGATGTGTTTTGGGAAATGGTGGGCATGGTAGGGGTGTTAGTTGCCTTCCAATCACTTTTTACTATTAAGGAGGGCACAGGGCACAAACTTCCGGAAATCAACTAAGCTGAAGAAAATGGCTATCTCAAAATTTTGATTGGATGTATTTGGGGGACTTCTGGGCGTGGGGGGGGGCTAGTTAACCCCCAATCACTTTTGACTATTAAAAAGGGCACTAACCTTTTGAATTTCCAATCGAACAGCCTTCTATTAAAACCTTATATGCCTCCAAGGCATAACTTACAACCCTTGCCCTGAGGGCTGTGGGGGAGTACCCTCCTCAAAAACATAATTTCTATGTGGAAATCAACTATGCTGAACAAAATGGCTATCTCAAAATTTTGATTGTATGTGTTTGGGGAACTGGTGGGCATGAAAGGGGTGTTAGTTGCCTTCCAATCACTTTGACTATTAAAAAGGGTACAAGTCACTCCAATTTCTAATTGAATGAGCCCTTTTCGAAGTTTCTATGACAACTTTGTCAATACGAAGTGCCCCGCTCTAAAGGAAACAATAATAAATAATACATTGTGCCAACATTGTTCTTATATGCCCTCAGGACATAACTTAAAACCCTTGCCCCAAGGGTTGTGGGGGAGTGTCTTCCTCAAAAATATATTTTCTCTTGAAATCAACTATGCTGTACAAAATGGCTGTCTCAAAATTTTGATTGGATGTGTTTGGGGGGATGATGGGCGTGGGGGAGGGGGGCTAATTGCCCTCCAATCACTTTTGACTATTAAAAAGGGTACTAGCAACTCCAATTTCCAATTAAATGAACCCTTTTTGAAGTTTCTACAACAACTCCTTTGATACAAAGTGCCTGGGTATGGATTAAAAAAAAAAATACATTGTGCCAACATTGTTCTTTTCTTAGGCAGCACTATTGCGCTGCCTATGATATTTAATAAAAATATACCTACATTGTAGTTTTTCTCACTAAAAATAAGCAAATCATAACCAATTCCAGAGAGGCAAACCGAGGTTCTGTCAGATCTTACACAGTGTAATTCTTGAGTGTGTGCACTTCCATATCATAAGGCAACCCTTCTACAGTTGCCACTAATTTTATATTTTCGAATTATATTCTTTAACCTTAATCTTAACCTGCTATTGTAACTCAACCCCCCAAAAAGCAAAATAATTAAATTTAATAAAGATGGAAAAATAAATGCTATAGGATAATATTTTCATATATTTTGGAGTATAGGTAGAATATTCCTTCTTATTTTTTCATTATTCTTATTTGTCATACTTTCTCTTTGGCTGATCAATTTTTATAGTATAAGCTCTTTTGGGGTAGATCTGATGCAATTAATTAATGCAAATTGTAGGATTTCTATGAAAGTGATTTCCAAGTTACCAACCAAAAATGGAGTGAAACAACTGTTCTTTTTTTGGGCAAGGTTTTATTAGTCAATACTTCATTGATGGCTTTTCTATGTAAGTAGTTAGTTGCACAGATGCTTTGTACAGTAAAACAATAAAGGTTTTAGAGTATGAAAAATGGGTGATGAGTTAATTATTGATGAAATAGAATCAGTCTGTAAATATAACCCGAAATTTGGTAAAATCTGCTCAAAGATGTTGACTAGAATGTTGACTAGAAAACCCCCTCAAAGATGTTGACTAGAAATGCCCCTTTTTATTGTTGCTGAATTAAAAAAAAATGATAGCAAGGTTTGTAGAAATAAAAATTGATGAAATAATTATTTCATCAATAATTAACTCATCACCCATTTTTCATACTCTAAAACCTTTATTGTTTTACTGTACAAAGCATCTGTGCAACTAACTACTTACATAGAAAAGCCATCCCCCTCAAAGATGATGCCCCTTTTTATTGTTGCTGAATCAAAAAAAAATGTTTTAGCTCTAATCAATATCTACTTATTTCAGAAACCAAAATGACAGAATGGAAATAACATATTACAAAGATGACCTCACAGCTGACACTTTTTCTGAAAACAATGCAGCTAGTGACCTTGAACTAGATTTCCCTCTACCTGAGCTCTCCTTCTATAATATTAAAAGGGAGACTGAAATAAAGCATTTAGCAAGTGAATATAGTTTAGCTTCCTTTAGTGAAGTTCAACCATCTTGCTCTAACTCTCACCCAAACTCACTTGACTTGGAATCCTTGCCAGGTCCTTCTTGTGATAATACATCTTCAAGAAATTGCCTGAGCTTTAGTGAGTGTTGTCTTGACAGTACACCTGACAAATGCTACACAAAGAACTTAGCATGTGCCTATTCATCAACATCTGCTTTACACACAATACCCAGAAGACCTAAGAAAAACCTGAAAGTGTGGCCTCAAAATAGTGTTGGCTCATCAGATTGGACTCCAAGCCAGTCTAATGACAGTATGAATGAGACATCAAATTTTGACTACTCAAAAGCTTCAAGAACACCAGACAGTGAAGTGTTCGAATCTGACCTGTCAGTGCCTGTTATTAATACCCAAGTGATGAACGTGTTGCCAGACTCAGAGTTGGTTGCAACAGAGTCACCAAGATCCCTATTGAGGAATAGTGACGCAAAACCATATGACTATTTGCTAAAGTTCCTACTGGTTGGTGATTCTGATGTAGGGAAGCATGAAATATTGGATAATCTTAAAGATGAGGCAGCTGGAGACACGTCTTTTATGAGTGGACCAGGTATGCATAAAAAGGATTTTTTTTTTTATAAAAAATGAATACAGTTAGCTTTTGAACAAACAAAAATCACTATCACTGAATAAATGAACATGAATTACAGTAAATAATCAAGTCAAACTGAAAACAAACAGAAACTACCACAAACAGAAGGGCTATATTTCCCCCCCCCCCTCCATGTCTTCTAAAGACTGGATCATCACTTGTACCTTAGACTCAAAAAAATTTCAATTTCAAGCTATGTGTTTTTATTTGTCATAAGATCAACAAAAAAAGTAAAAAATCACCAAAATACCTAAGATTACTGGAAAGAACTAATAAAATATAGATTTGCAATTTAATATGTTATGATATTCATTGGTGAAAGTTTCAGTGATTTCAGATATGTTATAGTCTTTAGAAGGAATGGGGGCATTAGCCATACTCTTATTTGTGGTAGTTTTTTGTTCATTTTAAGTTTGACTTGATTCTTTATCATAATTTCTGTTTATTTTGTGGTTCATATATTAAATTGATAGTGTTTTTTGTTTCTTTTATTTTTGAATTTTTTTTAAGATTATTTGGATTTTAAGATTATTTTCTGTTTGTTATTAATAGGACATAGTTTTCTCTTATTTATAAATAACATAATTATTTGTAAAGTTTTTTTTTTGGTTTCAGGATTTGGGCTTGTTATTTGTATTTTGGACAAAATTTTGCAACAAATTTTAATAATAGCTGTAATCTAGAACTCTAAAAGATTAAAAATCTGCATAATCTTTGGGGTTCTATAGGGCTAAAGTCATTCTGACCACAATAATATTACAACCTTGAGTAAAGACAAATTTTAATTGACTCATTCCCAACATGTCCTGAAAATTTCAATCTCATTCCCTTAGCTGTTCCTAAGATATTATTGATGCACCCTTTGTCCACCTTGAATGTGAATAGTGTCTTCTGATTTAGCTCAGCGTGACCTGGTGGATCTAGCTTCATACCCTAGACTCTTCCCAAGGTATTGCAGATACTTCCTATTAACCACTTGGATACACATAATGTATTTTGATTTAGTTAAAAATCCCCCTCAACAAACCCTAAAATTTCTGTTCATTACCCTTTGCTATTCCTAAAATATTGCAGGCATGTCGTTTTGGTTACATGGATCCTCATAATTTGATTTGAATTAGTTTAAGATACCCTGAAAGTTTCAACTTAATAAACTTAGTTGTTCCTTAGATATTACAGATATACCCTTTTGACTATAATTTATGCACACAAGATCTTTTGATTTAGTTCAACATCCCCCTCAGCATTCTTTGAAAGTTTCAACTTAATACTCTTAGCAGTTCCTGAGATATTGCAGATACGTTCTTTTTTAGTATCATGATTGACATAGTGTCTTTTGGTTTTGTTTGACATCTCCTCAGTATTTCCTGAAATTTTCAACTTAGTAACCATAGTACTGAAGTGCTATAGAAGTTTGGATGGATGGTGTGTTATATATTATGCCAGTAAATGGATTTAAAATCTGCATAATTTTTGGGCTTCTATGGGACTGAAGCCATTCTGATCGCTGTCGTGTTACATCCTTGATTATAGGCAAACATTAATTGATCCCCTCCCTCCTCAACGTGCCGTGTTAAATTCAACCTCATGTCTTTAATCCTTCACCCTTTTGAGGGTCTGGATACACATAGGATCTTTTTATTTAGTTTTAAATCCCTCAACTTTCCATGAAAGTTTCAACTTAATGCCCCTATTCTTCTCCTGAGATATTGCATCTGTTCCATGCTCAAAGTAGCTTTCTGCTTTGCCACTATTCATTTGATAAGTTTTTTATCTGTTCTTTTTTTTTTCTTTGTTTATTTTTACTGCTGAGAATGGCTTGACATCTGCTGAAATATCTGCTTTTGTCCTTTTGCTTAATTTTTTTTCCACTTGCTGAAAATCACCATTGTATTCTTGGTTGTTTTTTAATTATTTTTTTGTTGTTGTTACATTTTCTGTTTTTTGTTAAACATTATCAATGAGGAGTAGAACTGTCCTTAGCTTAATGCAAGCTGCCAATGTAGGGAATTGGGTTTGAGAATATATAATATTAGAGCTATTGTTTTGTATGACATCAAAGAGTAAAGCTTTATGTAAAGTGTGGAAGTACTTAAAATTCTGCTAAACTATTTAATTAGGAAGGCGTCCATCACAGCAGTACACTTCAGATACGAGTTATTTTTCAAAAAACATTGCATAAGTACCATGACAGACTCCAAGAAAAGAGTGTTGTTTCTACTTGGCCCAGCATTATTGTTGTATAATAATAATAATAATTTATTATAAGCCAAAAAACAGGCCATACAGAACAGTATTCTTAATTACACTCCACAAGAAAAATAACATAAATATCAAGTTTCACTCATTGATGTCAACACTTCATTTACATATTTACATAACTGCCTGATTGTCCTTTTTACAGTCGTTTTCAGGATACCCGGGAACTCCAAGTTACCACCCTCAAAATACTTTACCCTTAATAAAGAAAGTTGCTGGCACTCGGCGAGAATATGGGCCACATCCTCAATACCTAGGTTACATCTGGGGCAAGAGTAATCTGCATCTTTATCTGGGGCCACCCTTTTTCTTTCAAATACTCTTTTCTATTTTTTAGTGGCAGGCAATTCACTCGGATCCGAAACCAAGTCCTCAATGTCTCCCCCCGTAATCCTAGTTTAAAATAATATTCAAATCCAAATATCTCTTTTACTTGGGAATAAAACTTCAATGTTTCAGATGCTTTAACTGCCTGGGTTCACATTTGGACTTCCTGGTCTTTTAATCTTTCTATAATCATAGCCAAAAATGGCTCACCCTGATCTGAGGGTCCTAGCCCCTCATTCCAAATACAGGATATTCCTAATTCATCTAAAACATTTTTTATTTGATACGGCCACGATCTTTTACGTTTTGACCGTAGCATCTCCACATATGCTGCTTTTGCTAACCTATCTTCTGGCAGACTTAGAATTTTTAGCCAGTACCGGATCATCTGTGCTAATCTACTCATTCTCGGCGAAAATATTCCTAGGTCACCTTTTATTGCCTGATTGTGGGTCGTTACATGAAGACGAATTAATCTTTTAAAGTGTTGCAGCTGAATTGATTCCAATTGTGCTGCCGGGTCATGCCCCCAGAGTTCAGCTTCGTAATGGATAGTAGGTAAAACTTTAGAATTAAAAACATATTTATGCATTTTTAGATCTTTTATACTTGAAAGCCTTGAATTACGTAAAATGGCAGCAGAAACTGCTTTCCCTCTCTTAATCATCTCTTTTACATGATCTTTCCATCCTCCATTTGCTGAAAGTGTTACTCCCAAATATTTAAAATTTTTGCTCTCTTTTACTTTTTCACCTTTATAATAATTCTACTTTTTGATCATCATTATTCACACAAATTCCTCTAAAAGCCACAATCTCAGTCTTTTTTATATTCAACACTAGTTTCTTTCCATCTAAATATTCTTCTAATATACTGAATAAGATTTGGAGTTGTGGTGACTTGCCTATCAACATTGCATCATCAGCAAAAAGCAACAGAGATAACGTCAGGTTCTCTAGTGACACCGTAGGGGCCCAAACCTTTTTAAAAAGGTCAACAATATCATTTATATACAACGTGAACAACCTAGGCGAAATACTGCTACCTTGTTTTACACCTTTTCTAATTTCAAACGGCGACGATAATCCCTTCCCTAAAACTTTAACTATATCAAATGTCTTTCTATACATATCAGCTAATATCCTAACAAAAAGTCTTGGTAAACCTACCTTTCACAGTTCTAAGCACAAAAGAATCCTATCAATACTGTCAAAGGCCTTTTCTAGATCTAAATCCTATATTTTTCTAATCAATGAGCTAATCTAGCATCTAGTATTCTTTCTAATATTTTGCTAAAACTAGGTACTAAAGGTATCGGTTGATAATTACTGTCTTCTTCTTCTTAAAAGAAAAGCACATGGATGCTAAACAGACTCCTTTTGGCTTCTAACTGCACTTCTCTTCTCCTTCGTTAGAAATCACTTGGACTCCATCATTTGGTGTCTTTCTGGCTTCCAAGTTGGTGGATTCTACTCTATGTCATTAAATTTATATTCTTCCAAGGGGGGGGAGAGAACTAAATTGGCTTTTTCATAAGGGCCAAACAAGCGAAGCGTAGGGTCCTGCTACCATTTCCCCGCAATTTAAGAGTGAACTCGGTAGGTACCTCTACGGCTCTTGCGACAGGACCCTCCCCTTCTTCTGCTTGTCGACCCCTCTTCTTTAAACTTAAAATACTTCGGAGAATGTTACTCACTCAAAAAACATCTAAATTTATTAACACATCAATTGCCTCTCTGTAAAACTTCTTTTCAATGGAGGCTGGCAAGGGAGCATCCACAATCAGGTTAATATCTAGCGGAAGTTTAAAATTTTGGGATGGGGTATGTAGTTTATAAATTCCAGGAGTACTTGCAGTGCATACAAAGAAAAAGTGTTGCAAAGTTTCTTCAGTCAGGTTGCAGAGTCTACGATTTGGGTCACTATACTGCTTCCATCTGAATTCTTCTCTTCTCAGTATTAGGCTACTGCTAAGCTTTTTATTTTAAAGTACACCCGATTTATTTCAGGCTCTTTGCAAATTGGAGCCAAAGCAGGAGGAGGCTTTCTATAAGGATGGCGGTTTCTAATTGTATCTCTAAGTGCGATTGAATAATTTTGAGCAAGCTGTGGGTTGATAGACTTTGCAGTCTCTGCGGCAAGAATGTCCACTTTTTCATTATAGTGGATGCCTACATGGCTAGGAATATGCTGGAAAGCCACTGCTATGTCAATCTTATATAGAGAATCAAGCTGTTCTCTTATCTCCTGCAAATCAGTGTCCTTTGTGTTCCAGATTAAGGTTTTGATTAGTTCAAGAGCAGTCTGAGAATCCGAGAAGATTGCTACTTTGCTGAAATGGAGAGATGTAATTTTGACCGCCTCTAGTGATTTAACTATTGCTGCCAGTTCAGCCATCAACACTGAGGAGTTCAGTGGGAGAGGCTTTTGAATGGACAGAGAGGTGTGTGGAATTATTACTGCTGCGGCAGATTTATTCCCTACTAGGGATCCATCAGTATAAATGTGCAGATGATCTTTAAACTCTGTAGCCTTTTTTCTTGAAATTTCAGCCGCAATTAGTTGGTGTGGGATATTCTCCTTTTTGTCTAGTATAAGCTTTAGACTGATATTTGGTTGGCAAAACCAATGAGGAGGAAACTTAAAAGAATCAACCTGAATTTTATCTAATGACCAGTTTGGACAGACTGCTAAAAAAGCTTGCCATGATGCGTTCCTAATTTTGTTCTACTGTCTAGTGCTCCCATGACAAAGAGTGAAAACGGGGTGCCGCTTCCCATAGGCTTGAATCCTGGTATAATATTCAAAAATGGCTTTGTCTATTCTCTCGCTTATAGGGCGAACTCCTGCTAGTTTCCTGGTACGATCACTGGAAGTGTGTGGGTACAAGCCAAGAGCCAGTCGGAGCGCCATGTTCTGGATAGTTTCCAATTTCAACATATTTTTTTTATTGGTATGGCCATAAGCAACTATCCCATACTCCATTTTTGACCTTATATATTGTTTGTAAAAAGTTCCTAATACAGTTGGTGAATTTCTCCATTTTGTAGAGGAAAGTCTTTTTAGAATTACAATCCTTTTCAGGCAGACCTCTTTCATCACCTCTGCTTGTTTATTTTAAGTACATAGATGGTCTGTTTTCAATCCCAGTAATCTGCGTTCTTTTACCAAATCAAGTCTCTCTCCTCAAATAATTATTTGAGCCATTGGAGTGGGAATGTTTTTGTTATTGAACATCATCGCTTTTGTTTTTTGGGCTGATACACTCATTCCGAATGCTTTAGAGAATCGAACTAATTCGTTCAGAGCAGCGTTTAACTTTCCAATTGCTTCATTATTGCTGTATCCTACTTCCCAAATGGTGAGGTCATCTGCAAAGGCTGCTAGCCCTAAACTCTCATTTGAAAATTCGAGCTCCGATGGAAAGAGGAGGAAAAAAAGTGGGCTAAGTGGCGATCCTTGTGGTAAACCCTGATGGAGTCTACAAATGGAGGATATAGCTTCATTAATCTTCACTTTGAATGTTCTATTATTGAGGAAATCAGAGGTGAAATAGATGACTTTGTCCGGGAAGTCTATTGTTTTTAAAATCTGACATAGTTTCTTCTCTAATATTTTGTAAAAAGCAGATTCGAAGTCAACAAATACTGCTGCGAGGACCTTCTTTTGACTTTTAGCATTTTTTTAAAGACTCCTCCAGCATAAGTATACAATCAATTGTGTTGAAACTTTTCCTAAAACCACACTGATGTTGTGAGAAGAGGCCTTTATATTCGCAAAAACCGTTCAAGCTTTTTCTTCATAAACTTTTTCATAATTTTTCCAAGGATGGGTAAGAGTGATACAGACCTGTAAGAAGATAGCCTTTCTGGTGGTTTGTTCGGTTTATTCACAGGAGTAATTATTGACTTCTTCCAAATTTTTGGAAAAGTACTTTGCTTCCAGGATTCGTTGTATACATCGATTAGAGCTTTTCTAAATCTTGGCTCTGAATTGGTCAGCATCAAGTAACTTATTTCTTCCTCTCCAGATGCTGAGTCCACATTCACTTCCTCCAGAACTTCGAGAAGCTCTTGTTATGTAAATAGTTCCAGAAGTTCCTCCTTGGCCTTTGCTTTGTTGTGGAGTTTGCAGACATGCGGGGTGAGATGAGGAAATGTACATGGGGGCTGGTTGTTCGAAACATTTGGAAAAGACTTCTGCTTTTTGTTGGTTACTGGTAAAGAGAATGTTATTATGGTGCATTGCCGGTATAACACCATATTTTGGATTTTCCCCCTCTAATCGATTGATGAGGCATGGACATTTGACAGTGTCTCGTCTAGTTTATTTGAGGAATTCTTCTATGTTGATCGCTTTGCATTTAGGACTACTTTTTTCACTTTAGTTTCTGCTCTACGGAGATGTATAAGATTTTCTGTGCTAGGAATCTTCTGAAACCTGTTTCTAAGTTTGCGTTTTTCATCGACGGCCTTTTTACAATCATCGTTCCACCATACTTTGTTTGTCTTTTTTGGCTGGCGCAGTGTAGGCTGGTTGGAAGATCTTCGAATGGATTCTAAAGCAGCTTTTTTTTAGAACACGTGTTAGGATTTCGGCCTTTTGGTCACCCTCCAGAGCTTGAAGAACCGCTTCATAATTTGTATTACTTAAGATGTGTTTGAACCTTTGCCAATCAGCTGTCTTATAATTAAATCTAAAGGTAGGTGGCACAGTTTCACATCTTGTATCATTTATTGTGGTCAGAATTGCAGAATTACATTGTGGATTGTTACATGTGGAAGTAGATATGCTGGTCCTATTTGTAGGTCAATTGTTGAAAAGCTTCCGTTCCTTATATTGTAATAGGTGTTTAGACCGAACGGTGTAAGGACTAAAGCATCTGAGACCTCTAGAATTACTTTTTCAATGCACTTTCCTGCAGTGTTTCACTGATTTACATCTTCCCATGTGTCCATAGGGGACTATGGGCATTAAAATCACCAGGGGACTATGGGCATCATATGGTAATACATCAAAAATTGGATTCCTTCCATTGGGATGATAAAATGAACATATTTTAAGGTGATCACCATTTTTTAAGTGAAGAATGACCCAACCACATCTACATCGTGATTATATAGTGTATTACGGTAATCAACTGGCAAAAAAAAAAAAAAAAAAAAAAAAAAAAAAAAAAAAAAAACTGTCTTCCTACTTTAGTAACTGAAATAAATGAGCACTTGAACAAGGTCTAGACCCTACTCATCCATCCAGTTCCCCAGGACAAAACAGTATAACCAATCCGACAGTCCGAAAATCAAGTCCAAAATAGAGCAAAATCAGCATCAATAAGCATACGTCTATGTTCCAAAACCAAGCTATAGCACCTTAAATCTACAAAAACATTATATTCCCAAGGTGATCACCATATATCGGGGCTCGTCAGATGAAAACTCATTGCCTAAATGGGTTTCGGCGCTTAAATTTCATAATCTGGCATACCCCTATATAGTACCACCAATGGAATAAACATAAACAAAATCCAAAACATCCAAAAAATAAAAATATATACCTCAGAAATATTTTTTCCAACATTCTTAACCAACCTTCAAATAACACTGAGAGCCGAACTTAACCGATTTAAATACAAACAAATAAATACCACTAGTCGTCCACCCGGAACAATTTTACTTTCACTCAAATTCTAAGAATTAAATTCCGAATATTCCACCATAATCTTTACCACAGGTGTCGCAATCCAACCCTCAACAACCGGGAAGATAAACCAATTCCGTCAACAAGTTACCGTAAAATATCATTCAAGATATCTTGATAACTTTTATTATACTTTTGCAAAAGCTGATTATACTTAAAACAAAGCTTTTTAAATTGCCAAGCAAGTTTATTGGTGGAAAAGCCTCTTATGATTAGCTTCTTGCTATGTAAAATACATCTATTTCTAAAATTGATGTAATTAGTACAAATTCTTGCATATCTAAATAGTTGGGAAAAATACGATGAATATGTTATATTTGAATGAATATTACTTTTTGGAAATGGAAAATTAACTATTTCAAAATTAAAATCGTCTGTTTTATTATATATTTTAAAATTTATTGTATTATTAGGTACCACATTAATCTCTAAATCTAGAAAATGGTCATATTTGCCATTTCCATTACTGGATTCCAGCTTTAACTCTGGTGGATATATTTGAATTGCAATCTCTAAAAAATTTGAACAATTTATCACCAGAAGGTCATCTAAATATCTTTTATTATTTGAGAGAAAATACTTTATATTACTTGGATTCTTTTTATCCGTCATATAATCGTATTCTAAATAATTTAGAAATAGGTCCGCTATAACTGGACTGGCATTACCCCCCATAGGAATTTCATTACTTTGATAATATTGATTGCCATTAAATTTTATATAAGCATTAAATAGAACAAATTCTAGTAGATCAAAAATCATATCTAGGCTATAAAGTCTTTAGCTAGTGGTACTATAAAAATAATTATTCCATCCCACCTTCTTATTATGCTCACCAATTTTTAAAAATTGTAAATTAGAAAAAAGAAAAGATTTCTTAATAATATTTTTTAAATTTACAAATAATAAATTAATGGGTAAATTTGTATATAATGTTGTGAAATCAAACGAGTCCACTCTTTTGACTGAAACTAAAGCAAGAGAGTCTATTACTTGCAGCGAATTATTAACACTCCAGTATGGATTAAACTTAGAATATTTTTTAATTCCCGAACAATATGCCTCAAACTTATTTTTGATTTCTCCTAAAATACACGACAAGTTAGTAGCCGCAACTCTGGTCGGGCACCTTGCTGCCCCCGCAATAAAGCGTGGTTTCGGGGGATTTTTATGAAATTTTGCCGTCCAATATAAAAACGGAAAATTTTTTTCACTATCATTAACCTTAATATTAAATTTTTTAAAAAGTATATCCTCTATTCCAATCAATAGACTATTATTAACATCTTGAACCTTTTTATATGTATTTGTTGTACCAAGCTCCTTTGTTAAAACATCACAATAAAGCTTCGGACAAATTATTGCAAAATTATTATTCGCTTTATCAAAGGGTACAATTACAAAATCCCTCTTTATATTATCAATTGCTTTTTTTATCTTAGAATTATAAAAAACAACATCATTATCATGCTTATTTGTCTTCTTATTTATCTTATTTCTAACGTTATTAATAATGAAACTATTCCAATTCTGGAAACATTTTTTATTAATTTTCTCTTTTTTGCACCATTTATCAATAAATATTTCGAGATTATTATTTAACCCTCTAAGCAGATTCGAGGGTTTGAGATGATATGAAAGACAGAATTTAGCCCCCATTATCATTATATTTTGCAATTCAATTTACTTAATTATTGTTAAATCACCTGTAATAATATGTTCGTAAGTTGGATTAACAAACGATAACAATTGGTCACACTTACAAATAGGTTTCCAATTACTATCCGTGTCAAAGTTCCTAAGTATTAAATTATAATTAAAAATCATTTTTTCTATCGTTTTTGAAAATTTATATGTTATAATCGGATTATTCTTATACTTCAAATTACTAGGAAGGGCCTGCTTCACATCAGCCTGGTTTAAAATTCCAGGTAAATTTATATCCTCTATTTGTTTACTTATAAAAGTTATAGGAAGACATAATCTATTCTCCTTATTAACAGTCTTATCTGACTTTTTTTCATTTTAATTACCTTTAGTTCTATCTAGAATATATACTGTATCAAAAATCAGTTTAATTTTTGAGTTACATGGTTTTTTATTATTTACATTCCAAAACAATTTTATTAAATTATTTTTTGATAGCTTATTTAAACATTTTATTATGCTAGCCATACCAATAGACTCAAATAGTTTGCACAATTCCTTCAAATAGATTTCTAAATCTATATTCTCTTTTCTTTTATTTTTCCTATGCCCTCTTCATCGATTTTTACGTTTAGCGGGATGATTAAAAGAAGGATGGTCCATTAAACCATTTATACAATTAACAACAACATTAGATATGTCTCCATATTTAGCCACTCGATCATTCAACCCGAACGGATAAGCAGTACCGAGGGTATGGATCCAATAGTCTTCACGTTTACGTAAATTTATATTTTTCTCTTCTTTGGTTCGATTACTTAATTCCAAATTTTCTAAAATCGTAATGGTTAAATCAGTTAAAGCACAGGTACCATTATTACAATATTGTACTAGATAGCTATTCGTTTTTTTACCATTAATTGTGCTTTTGTGCCCCAAAAATCACTCATATATGCTATTAATACTTTCCCCCACATATTGTAAGCCACAAATTTTACACTCCAACCAATAGATGATATTATTTGTTTTACAATTTACCCTACCCCGAAATAAACAATGAAACTTGTTATTATATAAAGTGATTTGTACCATAGCCCTTGGGGTGAAATAGTCTCGGCATATAAAACAACGACCAGTACACCTACCAATATCCGGTAGACCGATTTGAATCTTACTAGCATTCTAATTTAAAATTAAGAACAAGTTAAAAAACAAAAAACGACAAACAAAACAAAATCCAAATCATATCCAAAACTCAAGCATATTTCCATTAACCATAACACCAAAAAACAACCCAAAACCAAAAATAAAATTACTTCCCCGAACAATTATCCGTCTCAGGTTAAAACCTGGATCAGGGTTAAGGTCTGTCGGGGAAAATTTTTTTTAAACAATTCCTCCACCAGCACTAGATCCAACCTGAAATCATATAGTGTATATCGGTAATCACCTGGCAAAAAAAAAAAAAAAAAAAAAAAAAAAAAAAAAAAAAAAAACTGCCTTCCTACTTTAGTAACTGAAATAAATGAGCACTTGAACAAGGTCTAGACCCTACTCATCCATCCAGTTCCCCAGGACAAAACAGTATAACCAATCCGACAGTCCGAAAATCAAGTCCAAAATAGAGCAAAATCAGCATCAATAAGCATACGTCTATGTTCCAAAACCAAGCTATAGCACCTTAAATCTACAAAAACATTATATTCCCAAGGTGATCACCATATATCGGGGCTCGTCAGATGAAAACACGTTGCCTAAATGGGTTTCGGCGCTTAAATTTCATTACCCAGGCAATTGAGCGCGCCATGCCATAATCTGGCATACCCCTATATAGTACCACCAATGGAATAAACATAAACAAAATCCAAAACATCCAAAAAATAAAAATATATACCTCAGAAAAATTTTTTCCAACATTTTTAACCAACCTTCAAATAACACTGAGAGCCGAACTTCAACCAATTTAAATACAAACAAATAAATACCACTAGTCCTCCACCCGGAACAATTTCACTTTCACTCAAATTCTAAGAATTAAATTCCGAATATTCCACCATAATCTTTACCACAGGTGTCACAATCCAACCCTCAGCAACCGGGAAGATAAACCAGTTCCGTCAACCAGTCACCGTAGAATATCATTCTAGATATCTTGATAACTTTTATTATACTTTTGCAAAAGCTGATTATACTTAAAACAAAGATTTTTAAATTGGCAATCAAGTTTATTGGCGGAAAAACCTCTTATGATTAGCTTCTTGCTAAGTAACATGCATCTATTTCTAAAAGCGATGTAATTAGTACAAACTCTTGCATATCTAAATAGTTGGGAAAAATACGATGAATGTTATATTTGAATGAATATTACTTTTTGGAAATGGAAAATTAACTATTTCAAAATTAAAATCGTCTGTTTTATTATATATTTTAAAATTTATTGTATTATTAGGTACCAAATTAATCTCTAAATCTAGAAAATGGTCATATGTGCCATTTCCATTACTGGATTCCAGCTTTAACTCTGGTGGATATATTTGTATTGCAATCTCTAAAAAATTTGAACAATTTATCACCAGAAGGTCATCTAAATATCTTTTATTATTTGAGAGCAAATACTTTATATTACTTGGATTCTTTTTATCCGTCATACAATCATATTATAAAAAATTTAGAAATCGGTCCGCTATAACTGGACTGGTATTACACCACATAGGAATTCCATTACATTGATAATATAGATTGCCATTAAATTTTATATAAGTATTAAATAGAACAAATTCTAGTAGATCAAAAATCATATCTAGGCTATAACATCTTGAGCTAGTTGTACTATTAAAATAATTAGTCCATCTTGCCTTCTTATTATACACATCCATTTTTAAAAACGGCAAATTAGACAAAAGAAAAGCTTTCTTAATAATCTTTTTTAAGTTTATAAATACTAAATTAATGGGTAAATTTGTATACAATGTAGTGAAATCAAACGAGTCCACTCTTTTGATTGAAACTAAAGCAAGAGAGTCTATTACTTGCAGCGAATTATTAACACTCCAGTATGGATTAAACTTAGAAATTTTTTTAATTCCCGAACAATATGCCTCAAAATTACTTTTAATTTCTCCTAAAATACACGACAAGTCAGTAGCCGCAACTCTGGTCGGGCACCTTGCTGCTCCCGCAATAAAGCGTGGTTTCGGGGGATTTTTATGAAATTTTGCCGTCCAATATAAAAACGGAAAACTTTTATCATTATCATTAACTTTAATATTAATTTTTTTAAAAAGTATATCCTCTATTCCAATCAATAGACTATTATTAACATCTTGAACCTTTTTATATGTATTGGTTGTACTAAGCTCCTTTGTTAAAACATCACAATAAAGCTTCTGACAAATTATTGCGAAATTATTATTCGCTTTATCAATGGGTACAATTACAAAATGCCTCTTTATATTATCAATTGCTTGTTTTATCTTAGAATTGCAAAAAACAACATCATTATAATGCTTATTTGTCTTCTTATATATCTTATTTCTAACCTTATTAATAATTAAATTATTCCAATTCTGGAAATATTTTTTATTAATTTTCTCTTTTTTGCACCAATTATCAATAAATATGTCGAGATTATTATTTAACACTCTAAGCAGATTCGAGGGTTTTAGATGATTTGATAGACGGAATTTAGCCCCCATTATCATTATATTTTGCAATTCAATTTGCTTAATTATTGTTAAATCACCTGTAATAATATGTTCGTAAGTTGGATTAACAAACGATAACAATTGGTCACACTTACAAATAGGTTTCCAATTACTATCCGTGTCAAAGTTCCTAAGTATTAAATTATAATTAAAAATAATTTTTTCTATCATTTTTGAAAATTTATATGTTATAATCGGATTATTCTTATACTTCAAATTACTAGGAAGGGCCTGTTTCACATCAGCCTGGTTTAAAATTCCAGGTAAATTTATATCCTCAATTTTTTTACTTATAAAAGTTATAGGAAGATATAATCTATTCTCCTTATTAACAGTCTTATCTGACTTTTTATCATTTGAATTACCTTTAGTTCTAGCTAGAATACATACTGTATCATAAATCAGTTTAATTTTTGAGTTACATGGTTTTTTATTATTTACATTCCAAAACAATTTTATTAAATTATTTTTTGATAACTTATTTAAACATTTTATTATGCTAGCCATACCATTAGACTCAAATAGTTTGCACAATTCCTTCAAATAGATTTCTAAATATATAATCTCTTTTCTATCATTATTCCTATGGCCTCTTGATTGATTTTTGCGTTTAGCGGGATGATTTAAAGAAGGATGGTCCATTAAACCATTTATACAATTAACAACAACATTAAACATGTCTCCATATTTCGCCACTCGATCATTCAACCCGAACGGATAAGCAGTACCGAGGTTATGGATACAATAGTCTTCTCGTTTACGTAAATTTATATTTTTCTCTTCTTTAGTTCGATTACTTAATTCCAAATTTTCTAAAATCGTAATGGTTAAATAACTTAAAGCACAGGTACCATTATTACAATGTTGTACTAGATAGCTATTCGTTTTTTTACCTTTAATTGTGCTTTTGTGCCCCGAAAATCTCTCATATATGTTATTAATACTTTCCCCCCCATATTGTAAGCCACAAATTTTACACTCCAAAAAATAGATGATATTATTTGTTTTACAATTTACCCTACCCCGAAACAAACAATGAAACTTTTTATTATATGAAGTGCTTTGTACCATAGCCCTAGGGGTTAAATAATCTCGGCAGATAAAACAACGACCAGTACACCTACCAATATCCGGTAGACCACTTTGAATCTTACTAGCATTCGAATTTATCATTAAGAACAAGGTAAAAAACCAAAAACAACAAACAAAACAAAATCCAAATCATATCCAAAAATCAAGCATATTTCCATTAACCATAACACCAAAAAACAACCCAAAACCAAAAATAAACTGACGTCCCCGAACAATTATCCGTCTCAGGTTAAAACCTGGATCAGGGTTAAGGTCTGTCGGGGAAAATTTTTTTAAACAATTCCTCCACCAGCACAAGATCCAACCTGAAATCATATAGTGTATTACGGTAATCACCTGGCAAAAAAAAAAAAAAAAAAAAAAAAAAAAAAAAAAACTGTCTTCCTAATTTATTAACTGAAAAAAATTAGCACTTGAACAAGGTCTAGACCCTACTCATCCAACCAGTTCCCCAGGAAAAAACAGTATAACCAATCCGACAGTCCGAAAATCAAGTCCAAAATAGAGCAAAATCAGCATCAATAAGCATACGTCTATGTTCCAAAACCAAGCTATAGCACCTTAAATCTACAAAAAGATTATATTCCCAAGGTGATCACCATATATTGGGGCTCGTCAGATGAAAACTCATTGCCTAAATGGGTTTCGGCGCTTAAATTTCATTACCCAGGCAATTGAGCGCACCATGCCATAATCTGGCATACCCCTATATAGTACCACCAATGGAATAAACATAAACAAAATCCAAAACATCCAAAAAATAAAAATATATACCTCAGAAATTTTTTTTCCAACATTCTTAACCAACCTTCAAATAACACTGAGAGCCGAACTTAACCGATTTAAATACAAACAAATAAATACCACTAATCCTCCACCCGGAACAATTTCACTTTCACTCAAATTCTAAGAATTAAATTCCGAATATTCCACCATAATCTTTACCACAGGTGTCACAATCCAACCCTCAACAACCGGGAAGATAAACCAATTCCGTCAACAAGTTACCGTAAAATATCATTCAAGATATCTTGATAACTTTTATTATACTTTTGTAAAAGCTGATTCTACTTAAAACAAAGCTTTTTAAATTGCCAAGCAAGTTTATTGGCAGAAAAACCTCTTATGATTAGCTTCTTGCTAAGTAACATACATCTATTTCTAAAATCGATGTAATTAGTACAAATTCTTGCATATCTAAATAGTTGGGAAAAATACGATGAATATGTTATATTTGAATGAATATTACTTTTTTTAAATTGAAAATTAACTATTTCAAAATTAAAATCGTCTGTTTTATTATATATTTTAAAATTTATTGTATTATTAGGTACCACATTAATCTCTAAATCTAGAAAATGGTCATATTTGCCATTTCCATTACTGGATTCCAGCTTTAACTCTGGTGGATATATTTGAATTGCAATCTCTAAAAAATTTGAACAATTTATCACCAGAAGGTCATCTAAATATATTTTATTATTTGAGAGAAAATACTTTATATTACTTGGATTCTTTTTATCCGTCATATAATCATATTATAAATAATTTAGAAATAGGTCCGCTAGAACTGGACTGGTATTACCCCAACTAGGAATTCCATTACATTGATAATATTGATTGCCATTAAATTTTATATAAGTATTAAATAGAACAAATTCTAGTAGATCAAAAATCATATCTAGGCTATAACATCTTGAGCTAGTTGTACTATTAAAATAATTAGTCCATCTCGCCTTCTTATTATACACATCAATTTTTAACAACGGCAAATTAGACAAAAGGAAAGCTTTCTTAATAATCTTTTTTAAATTTATAAATACTAAATTAATGGGTAAATTTGTATACAATGTAGTGAAATCAAACGAGTCCACTCTTTTGACTGAAACTAAAGCAAGAGAGTCTATTACTTGCAGCGAATTATTAACACTCCAGTATGGATTAAACTTAGAAATATTTTTAATTCCCGAACAATATGCCTCAAACTTATTTTTAATTTCTCCTAAAATACACGACAAGTTAGTAGCCGCAACTCTGGTCGGGCACCTTGCTGCTCCCGCAATAAAGCGTGGTTTCGGGGGATTTTTATGAAATTTTGCCGTCCATATAAAAAAAGAAAATTTTTATCATTATCATTAACTTTCATATTTAATTGTTATAAAAGTGTATCCTCTATTCCATTCAATAGACTATTATTAACATCTTGAACCTTCTTATATGTATTTGTTGTACTAAGCTCCTTTGTTAAAACATCACAATAAAGCTTCTGACAAATTATTGCAAAATTATTATTCGCTTTATCAATGGGTACAATTACAAAATGCCTCTTTATATTATCAATTGCTTGTTTTATCTTAGAATTGTAAAAAACAACATCATTACCATGCTTATTTGTCTTCTTATATATCTTATTTCTAACCTTATTAATAATTAAATTTTTCCAATTCTGAAAACTATTTTTATTAATTTTCTCTTTTTTGCACCAATTATCAATAAATATTTCGAGATTATTATTTAACCCTCTAAGCAGATTCGAGGGTTTGAGATGATTTGAAAGACGGAATTTAGCCCCAATTTTCATTATATTCTGCAGTTCAATTTGCTTAATTATTGTTAAATCACCTGTAATAATATGTTCGTAAGTTGGATTAACAAACGATAACAATTGGTCACACTTACAAATAGGTTTCCAATTACTATCCGTGTCAAAGTTCCTAAGTATTAAATTATAATTAAAAATAATTTGTTCTATCGTTTTTGAAAATTTATATGTTATAATCGGATTATTCTTATGCTTCAAATTACTAGGAAAGGCCTGCTTTACATCAGCCTGGATTAAAATTCTAGGTAAATTTATAACCTCTATTTGTTTACTTATAAAATTTGTAGGAAGACATAATCTGTTTTCCTTATTAACAGTCTTATCTGACTTTTTTTCATTTTAATTTCCTTTAGTTCTAGCTAGAATATATACTGTATCATAAATCAGTTTAATTTTTGAGTTACATGGTGTTTTATTATTTACATTCCAAAATAATTTTATTAAATTATTTTTTGATAACTTATTTAAACATTTTATTATTCTAGCCATACCATTATACTCAAATAGTTTGCACAAATCCTTCAAATAGATTTCTAAATCTATATTCTTTTTTATATTATTTTTCCTATGCCATCTTCATCGATTTTTACGTTTAGAGGGATGATTAAAAGAAGGATGGTCCATTAATCCATTTATACAATTAACAATAACATTAGACATGTATTTTAAATTCAGGAATGCTAATCTTTTTTATCTCATGTAGATTTGTCTCTCGCAGACATACAATGTCGGCATTATTTTTGCTTAGCCAATTTGTTAAATCTAGAAGCTTAGTCGAGCTTAAGGAAATCACATTCCATCGGAGGATTTTCAGTGCATTATGGTCCATCATTTCCATATAGATTTGCCATATCCATTGTTTCACTGTCGCTTGCAAAAGAGAGGAGATCGTCGTCCCTTTCTCTATCTGCTTGCTGATTTTGACTAGTTTGGGTACGAGGTGCTTTTTTCCCTTTGCTAACTTTCTTTAGGCTTACCAAATCTTTTCCATCTGCCTCTTCGTTTTCACTTTTTTGGGACAAAATGGGGATGGCTATTGCACTTTTCAGGAGCTGAAATTCAGCAGTTGCTGAAGCCCAAATGGTTGGGCCAAGAAGTGTTGTGGTGGCTTTCCTAGTCATAATTGCCTTCACTTGCTGCGTTTCTCCACTGGATTGAATCAGATGGCTAACTGTTAAATAAGTTGCAATTTTTTCCAACTTGCTTGAATCTGAGGCTGCCTGTGGTGTATGCTGAGAAGATTGTGTGTCTTCTCTTTGTTTGTTTTGTTGATGGCAGAGGTGTAATGCCATATATTTGCTGTTTTTGGTGAGCACCTCTGCTGCTTTTTAAATCTCTATTGTGAGGTTGACTCACACTCTCTTTCGGGGGGTTCGGTGTGGAGGGACCTGGTCTTGTTGTCAGTCTTTGAGCTAATTCTGAATTGGGAATTCTTGCTGCTACCACAAAGCATGGAAGTCTCATTTGGTGTGGCATCCTTACTGTAACAGCTCTTTTCTGATAGGAAGGACACATTTGCTTTTGTAGGGAAGAGGGCCAATATGCTTTACAAATCTTGTAGTATGCTTCTCGTGCTGTGCAAGCATTTCGCTTGTGACCCGTTCCTCCAAATTGTGGACATGCAGGAATCGTTTGCTTGCAGTTATTTTTGGCATGGCCATGTATCAGACAAACAGTGCACTGGAACGGTTTTGGTTTGTACTGTTTGTACCATACTTTTTGGCTGTACAGATTCAATTCAACTTTTTTCTCATTTTGGCTGGTTATCAGGACAGATTTACTGTCCACTTGATCACCATCCTTCTTTTGTCAAAGTCTAGTTACAGTTGCTGGTTCTACTAGCCATCCTGATGCATCTAGTAGCTCAAGCTGAATTTCTTCATTAGAAAGATTCAGGTCAAGTCCATATACCACATATTTGTGGAGGGCCTTTTTTATTACAATTTTACATTTGAGTGTGGTACCTGCAAAAGATAACGTGTTAGAATTTTGAATCAAAATGTTTGCTATATTTTCATTTTGAAAATAAATTTCAGCCCTACCTGATCTAAGAAGACACACATCAAAATTAGCTTTTGCAGCCGGAAATATTAATTTCCTTAAATTTAGGATCTCTTCTTGTTGAAACGGCTCTCCATTAGTTTTCCTTATCAAAACTGAGATAGGATCTGTTTTGGTTATGTTTTCTTCAATATTTGGCTGTGTTTCGTTCTTAGTAGCTTGGATTGTTTTTTCTTTTTCAGCTGTTTGGTTTTTACGGATACTAGCATGTTTCACAGAAGTTGATGACTTGGGAGGGGATCTAAGAAGCACTCCTCTTCTTTTTGACTTTCGGACTGCCCGTGAAATGCTTCTCCGTTCCGCCCGAAAATAATTTCTTAAATTGTGGCGTGGCAATGCTTATATGGTAATCGGCAAATAATTCAATTCCTTAGGGAATTTAAAAGAATAGTCTTTAAACACAGCAATCGGATTTATAATTTGATTTAAATCACAATTTAATGAAAACTCTAGGTCTATGCAATATGGGAAAAATCACAGAATATAGGAAAAATGTCTATGTCTCACAAATTGAGGCGATTTCCAATCTGAACTTTTTCACAGTGCACATGGTGTTTTTTTTGGATGCGATCCAAAAAGAACAATGTGATCCGCTGGGTCTCCCTTTTTGAACAGCGGCAAAATCAGGGATGTTTTCCACGGCGAGGGCCATTCTCCAGAAGCCAGAACTGAGTTGAAGATAGCCAAGAAGATGGGCATAAATAGAAGTTGGAATTGTTTCAAGATCTTTGTTGGAACTCCATCGCTACCAGCTGCTGATCCAACTTCCATGGCGCTTATGCATTCTTCGATGTCTTCTTTCGATGTGGGTTTTATCAGATCATAATCGTGTTCTTTCAGTGGGAGGCTGGTCTCATTCTCTGTGTTCGATAATTCGTCGCTGAACCAGCAGTCAAACGAATAGTCTTCCTGAACCGCGTCGTTGTAGTATGTTCAGGTACTTTTGGCTGGGCTATGGAGGCCCCTTTTTTTTCATCTTTCTCCAGAAAGACCGCATATCGCTCTTGTCATAAAACTGGATCAGCTCCTCCTTACCTTTTTGAATAGCCAGTCTTTAATTTTTTATTCTACATTCCTCATAAAAAAATTCTATATCCTTACAACCTCCTTTATTTCCTAGAACTGGGCCTGCTATTTCATGTAAAATCTCCGTGAACTCTTCTATCCATCTATCATGGTTATTTATCTTCTTTAAATCACTTAGCCTTATAGCTACATCATCCTTTGAAAACGTTTCACTTAATTTAACATTTTCCTCTGTAGACCATTCTCTAGGTATCTGACGTGTAACATTTTTATTATAAATACGACTTTCCCTTGAAATATCCCTCCTATGGGGAGCACTCCTTGATCTAATTTCTAAAAATAGCGGTAGATGGTCCGATCCTACTAGCTTAAGCACATCCACATTAAGGTAATTCGGATCCCAGCGAATATCCACCAAAACATAATCAATTAAACTTGCTTTAGCCCCGGATATGCAGGTGGACTCACCTCTATTTTTTTCCTTTCCAAATCTTCCATTTCTAATCATCAAACCCAATTCTGCGCATAGTGTCAGCAACCTTCTTCCCCATTGATTTATTTTTCTTTTTTCATCTCTGCTAGCTCCTGTAGACGGCTGGGACTGCTGACGGAATACCTGGAATTAACACATCTTTTAATTCAACTTTATCACTAGTATAAGCTTTAAAATCACCCATTAATATCAGTCGTATCATTTTCAAAATGAGCTCTTTTCTCTTCTATTTCTTTTACCAACAAATTCCACATATCTTCATTTCGGTACGAGCTATTTTGAGGCGGAATATAAATCGATCCTATTACAATACACAGTCCATCCAAACATTCCAATCTAATCCAAATAACATTTTCTGATTTACTTTTCAGCTGTGTATAACTTTTGAAAGACTCATCTTTTATCAACAGTACCAGGCCTCCAAAATAACGATTGTTCAAAGCTAACTCTCGCGATAAACTTTCCACATTGAAACCTCTTACTTTTGGAGTTTCACTTGGGCAATGCCAGGTTTCTATTAATGCTACAAAGTCAAAATTTGACAACTCACTTTCCACAGAACTTAACATATTTTTTATACCCGGTACATTCCAAGATACAAACTTCAAGGTTTGTGTATGGCCTTACCGATCCTATTGGGCTCCGTAATCACTTGGGGGTTAAGCTAACCGGTAATAATCGTCGCTCCTAGGACTGTTAATACCCCTGTACTGCCAAGGCTGATTTTTCTGTAGCTGCCCGAACGGGCGTGTGTTTTGTGTGTAAATTGGTGGCCAATTCCGTTCAGTAACCCGGCTTGTCAATGGCTCGTCTTTTCTTTGCCGTACATTTCTAGCGGTGCAGTATTATGCTGTAAGTATTATCGACAGGGCTAAACTTGCTGCTTTTACGACCTTTCTCTGTTCCTACTGTTTTCGGCAAGTTGTTGTTTCTTTCAACTATCGTGTTAGTGTCACTTTCATTACCAGACCAGTCTGACTGATCTGAAGGGCAACTCTGGACTGAGCTCTAGTTATTTCTATTCACATTAGCGGCATTTATACCTCTGATCTCTGAGTTACTTTGCGCTGGATTAGGGGACCTAATTGGGTGGCTTACCGTCATTTCTTTTACTTTTTGACATTCACGGTCGAATGTGTACGTTTTGCCTTCAATGATAAGCCTATCGCCTTTGAGTCGCGCATTTTGACCTTTTACAAGGGCTTGGGACAGCACTGGCTTAAAAAAAAAAAAAAAAAAAAAAAATGCGTTGATACGTAGTGTAGTCCGGAGCCACCCCTACGCCGTTCTGTTTCAATACAAAACTTTTCCTGAGAACCACATTTCGTATTTCCAAGTCTTGCTACTTAACTATTACAGGGCCTGATCTCAGGCGGAAAGCATCCTTTATGTTCCTCCGAGAAAGCTGTTGGTTCGGGAGGCACCAGCTAAGAAACTCGCAAAGCTCGTCCTTCAAACTCGCCTGTGATGGACCGGTCACAGGGAAATTGTAAAACACGAGGTTATAACGCTTTATTTCTGCCTCCAATGAGTCAATTTTCAGTGTAGAGTCCCTGACTTTGTTCCTCATTTCCGCTAGATCGCTTGAAATTTCTGATTTTGTTGTATCTAGCTGTTTACTAAAACTATTCATTTTTGACTCTATACCGGATAAGCTGATTGAGAGCTGTGGGATCAAATCCAGTTTGAAATTTATTTCATGCATAAACTGAGAAATAGCGTCCGGATCTGATGCATCTAGAAGTTGAAGGGGCTGAATCTGGTTCCCCTCCATTTCTGCTTGCTTATTCAAGATAATTAAGATTGCCTACCTTATTCTCTGCCAGCAATATTCTCCGGCAGTAGAGTTTATTCGTTGCGTCCCGCTTTAGCCCGGGACACAGCTTTGTAGTGCTCTCTTCCTTAGTTGTCAAAGAAATGAATCTTTATTTGGAGACGCTGCTATGCTGGGGAGCGTGGCTAACTTCTCCCCGTCCTTGCGCACTGTATTGTGTATTAACTGTTTTAAACTAATAGATGTTATCGCTCTGAATGACCGATGAAGGCTGAGACCAGAGTTGCCAACTGCCGACGTAAAAAAAAAGTGCAAATCTAGGGCAAAAAAGAGAGCAAGTTGTTAAAAGCGTGTGCAAGTAAAAATTTTGCGCGCTCGCGGCTACCGCAGGGCGCACAGCCCCTTTCACTGTTCTGACCATTTTTACGCCATTTACACATAATTACCAGCTATCTTTCAATCAACAAAAATATTGTCAATAAATTATTCAAATGTATTTAAAATAAAGTTAGGAAATCAACCTCTAAATAATAAGTTAGATAATGATTATCATTCTTTTTTTTCGCTTAAAAGGTAATGCTTTGCATGAAATTTGCTGATGCTTATTTTAATTGCTTAGATCTTTAGCTGAACTATAGTTAAGTGCATCCAATGTTTAGTTAAAAGTTTTGTCTCCATTTTATCCAAAAATTTTTAAAGGAATATAAGAGGTCCAAGTAACTAGTTGTGAACTATAGCTTACTTGACAGTAATCAAGTCAAGTACTGTGCCCTAGCACAGTAAAAAAAAAATGGAAGCAGAAACAAAACGGATTTATCATTCTTCAAAACAGCACACAAAATTGTGTACTTATTGTATTTATATTTGCACTTTATCACGTTGTGCCTCAGTGTCACCCAGCAAATTCAGAAACCGTTGAAGAAGAGGCACAAGAGTGTCCACATCTCCCGATAAGGCGACATTTGGACTTAAGTATTTGAGATTTTCCAACGTTAGGTCATTGTAGTCAATCCGTTTGCTCATTTGTGAGTACAATTCTAAAAAAAATCAGACCGCTCATCTGGATGAGTGAACCTGCTAAGCAGTCAAGAGGCCAGTTTTTTGCAGCCTTCTCATGAGTCACAATTCATTTGGTCCCAACTTTATACAATCAAGTGCAAGAAAATGAGCTGGGCTCAACCGAACTTTAAATGGATCTTGTACCCGCCCTATTTCTTTCTTTTTGACATAGCACTTGAAAAGCAACAGATACATCTGTCGCGATGTTTCCAAAAGCCTGTGAATCCGTGTTTCCTCAGCTTGAAACTCTTTGTTTAGTATATTGATCTTTTTAATAATACAAATGAAAGAAAATACAAAATAACTTTCACAGATGAATCACGGCTAAAAGAAAGAATTTTTTTAGCCTTTTCTTTGGCTCCTCTATCTCCAGCGGAGTAAGTCTTCAGTTCACAAGAAAGCACATCTCTTTCTACAAGGGCAATGACGTCTCTAATGATCCCACTAGTTTTAGTTCTGCCCTGATTGAAGCTTTTACAAAGTTCTGAGTGTCCAAAAGTATTTTTCAGGACTGGGATTAAAGTGTCCATTTTTGTAATGGGAATGTCTTCCAAGACGACCCACGACGTAAGTTTCAAGCTGGCTTCAATTATAGATTCAGCATGTAATTTTTTGGGTAGGTCTTCATATTGCAGCATTGACGTCTGATTGTTCTGAACCCTGCTCTTGTGAAAGTTTGTTCTAAGATGGCGCCTCATGTTTGCCAAACATCCAATTATGTCTTTATAACACACTTTACAGTATGCTAAGCCCTGGCATCATTTAAAAAACGATCAGAAATTAAATAAAAAAAAAACAAATGATGAAATAAAAAAAACAAAGGAGCAACATTAAAACTTCAACCGAACAAAAATTACAATGTATATGAAAGGGGTTGCCTGCTCCTCGACACCTCGCTCTTTACGCTAAAGTTTGAATTTTGTCCCTATTCTTTAAAAAAGACTCCTGAAACACAAGGGTCGTTTAAGTAGAACAATAAGAAGCTTTTTTAAAAGTACTAAAAAACGCTAGCGTGGAGAGCAGGGTGTTGGGGAGAGGGCGGCCCTCTTCAAATACGTGGTAATTTCTGTTCGTCATAAGTTCTTATGTTGCTCCTTACTTACAGTGGAAAAACTTCCTGTTTTTTTTAATAGTGTTAAAACAAAGGCTGAAATCAGTATGCAAAAAAGGAAAAAGGCTTGGATAGAAATAATAGGCACCTTTTTTCTTCTTGTATCTTGTACAAAATTACTTGCTTACTATATAAGCTCTCGGGAATGTTAAAAGGGGTGATTAGCCTATTCTACAATCAGCTTTGTTTAAAATTGAGAATTTAAGCACTTAGTACTTCTGCCAAGCTTTGTCCATAAGCAAAACTTGGCAAAGACAAAGATGTTTTGAACTCAGTCCTGCTTAAAATTCAGCAAGCGAAATGGATGTGGATGATTTTAATACCTGGCCACAGTTTGCTCCCTCCCCCAACTGAAATTTTGAATCTTCAAAAATCTTATCAAACATAAGACAGGCCCGAATAATTCAAGCATCCACAGAAAAGGATAATTTTTTTAGTATACCTGTCTTTTTGGTTCTATATTGTTCATTTTTTAAATATTGAGCAGTTCATATTATTAACCTATGAGTAAAGTTATGCCACTCGATGCCTTTTCTTATGTTCTTTAGAAATATACTAATGGCTTTTGCCGTAAATTCTCTTTACTCCCAACCCCTAGGTTATATATTTACTCATTAGGGGGGGGGGGATAGTAAAGTTCAATTCTGATGCAAAAAAATGTTAAATTTGGATTCAGGATGCAATTCTGACTATAGAGGTAAGTTTGAACTTTACCCCCACCCCCATCCCAATGTGCAAATATATACCCTGAATTAGTATATTTGGGCGGGGTGAAGTGAATTTGTGCCAAAAACGTATTCGAAAAGAGCATAAGAAAAGGCATCGAATGGTATGTTCACTTTATTCATAGGTCAAAAATATGAACTGCTGAATATTTGCCCATTTTTCATTGTCATTTTCAATTGGCTCAAATATTTTTGGCCCTGGATTCATTTCTGAAAGTGTCATTCACCTAACTCAACTGCTTTCCAGGGTAGCAAGAAGTGTCTAAAGTCTAAACTACAATTTTAGGCTACCCAATATTTTCCTAATTTACCCTTTTATATCATTTTGATAGTATGGGTCCCATCCAAAGCAAATTCTTGCCCCCTGGCTGGTAAGATAAGATGTTTATTTCAGAAACAATGGCTATCACAAAAATAATATGGATCATTCACGCTTTAAAATGGAGCACAGGCCTAAAGTCTTTGCAGAATTTTATCAGTTTGAGATTAGACTTTAGTAGGTTTATTTTGGTTGTTGTTTCTACATTTTTAGAAGCGCCTTATTTCATGTTTCACACTCACTTTTCCATTTCCATGAAGAAGAGTTGTGCCTAACAGCTTTCAACTTCCTTCTATAAAACTTGATTTGAATTTCCCACGTTTTTCCTGGTTATCTATGCTTTGATCTACTTCTTGGTAAATGGCTGAAAACACGAGAAAGAGGCCTGGGAGACGGCTCAGGCATAGATAACAAAGATCATACCTGCTAACTGTTCTATCTTTTGCGCTTAAATAGTTTAATTTTTATTTTTTATTTCGCTTAATACTTTTTTTTATCATCATTTCATAAAAGTGTACAAAAAATAGTGCAACTAACACGTAACGGGCAAAAAGAGTGCAAATCCGGTCCGTGGTGTGAAAGAGTGCAATGAAAAAAAAGAGTGTTTTTCACACGAAAAGTGTGCAAGTTGGCAACCCTGGCTGAGACTATACTATATAAGAAGGCCATTACTTTGGGTAAAATCTGTTACTGGTAAAAAAAAGACGTTGCTGCTCAGGAGTGTTTCTGCACAGTTGCCACATATAAGAAGGTCACATTCTACTTGTGATCAAATTTATTTATGACAAAAAAAATATGAACGTTGCTGCACAGTTACCATGTGTAAGAAGGCCATTACTTGATAAAATGTATTGCTGAAGTTTCTGTTCAGGAGTGTTTCTGCACAGTTGTGATATATGCAAAGGTCATATCCTATTTGCAATCAAAAATATCGATGGTAGGAAATGGATATGGACATTGCTCCACAGCTGCCATATATGAGAAGGCCATTGTTTTGGATTAAATCTCTTGCTGGTAAAAAAGAACAAGGACGTTGCTGCTCAGGACTATTACTGTACAGTTGCCATATATAAGAAAGCCTTATTCTTGTGATCAAATGTATTTATGGTCCTTACGATATCATCCCACCCTATTTGGGGACGACCTGCCTTTTGTTTGGCCCTAGATGGTGTGTTGACAAGGACAATCTTTGGTGACCTGTCATTCTTATGATGATATGGGTGAATTATTATGAAAAATGATATGGATTAAACAAAAATGTCTTCTTTATGATTCGCACAATTAAATATACTTTCTTCCAGGTAAATATGAATAGACATACATAAAAATTTTGCCCCCTCTCCCTAAATTTTCTTGAATTGATGCCACGGATTTGCATTTCCTTAGAGCTGAAGCTCAGCAAATAATTATCAATCCAATTATTTTATAATTACGAAAAATGCTCATTGCCCAAGCTTTGGGTAGGCCAATGAGCAATATGATAAGGGCTGATGTTATTATATGTTATTCTAGGTTTAGTATTTCTTTGTTAGCGTGGACTATATCCATACATACACTCATGTCCAATCCTTGGAAAGTCATTTTTAAGGGGATGTGATGTATATAGGAATCGAAACCCGAAAAAAGTGAATTAGGTGGTTGTGATGAGGGGGGAGGGGATCTCTTAGATGGATTTTGGGCGAAACTGGATAAGGCTGTTTGTACAAATAGCTTTTAAGTTTCCCAGGTATAATCTGGAATAGATACCAACCGAGGTTTGCTCAGCCACGTGGTAGCTAAAACGTTTTGGCTAACTAAGGCAACCACTAGTTATGGAATACCTTGGTGGATGATCATGGTTGCACTGAAAGTATGTCGTTGTTAAGAGAGGTGTTTTTATTTAATGTTCCTTGGAATGAAGTGAAATTATATATCTATCCTCCCTCCAATTAATTTCCACCCCTCCAAACCTCCTATATCTTTCTGAAGGACCATATAGAGTAAGAAAATCTAGTGACACAAAAGTACGTTTTGAATTATCAGACACACTAACCCCCCCCCCCCCTTGTACCTACACAGAAAACGTCCCGTGTTCCTCCGTAATAGCTGATGCGCAGGTATACCTCACTGTGAATGATTTCGTCAAGCCTCAATTGAATAGACTTAGCAAAACAAAGCTTTGAAATAAATATCTATATATTAACCGTTTGGTTTGTATAGACTTAGTGTTTCTTTCTAGATTTCTATCAGATCCAGATAAAGTTGACGAAAAATGGGCTTTTTCCTTTTGAGAAACTACTAAATAGACCTCCAATGACTGAGAAAAATGTACTTGGCACTTCTTTTTTTTTACTGCTTCATGTTAATACAGACCCGCCAAGCTCTACCGAGATCATGTATGCAGCAAAAAAAGATAAAAAAAAGCCGACGAGCTCCTGGCATAGATAGAGTGACTGTAGAAATGCTTAAGTATTCACTAATAACTAATAACATGCCCCTCTCTGTGGCTAGCCTTTTTCACCAATATATGGAATATTGGGAAAGTTCCCTGTGAATGAACCAAGGGGATATTGGTGGAAATTTTCAAAAAGGGGAGGCAATTTTGTGTGATGACTGGAGAGGTATAAATCTTATGCCAGTGCCATGCAAACCATTGTTCTGTATTATATTGCACCGGTTACGAGATGCACTTGATACAAATCTGCAAGAAAAGAAGTATGGATTTAGAACTGGTATATTGTGCTCTGATTTGATGTTGTATCTACTATTTATTAACTTCGAAAAGTTGTTTGTCTCAGTTGACCGAGAATGCTTGTGGAGAGTCAAGTTTTATGGAGAGCAGAAAACTGGTGATCATGATTATATCCCTCTATCAAGAGACTGAGTTTCTGTTAAGATTGAGAATGGCACCGCCAGATTTTTTAAGATTATGTCTGGTGTCCATCAGGGATGTGTACTTTTCCTATTTCTGTTTGTAGTTGTAATAGACTTCATAGTAAGACACGAATCTGGATATGGAGTAAAAGTAAGCAGTAAGCAATTATCTGATTTAAATCTCTTGGATGATGTAGTCTTGCTATAAGATTCTAAACAGAGGCTACAACAGCTATTAGACGCAATTGTAGAAAATGCAGGAAATGTCGGGCTAACCATCAATGTGGAAAAATCAAAGAGTGTGTCCATCACAAGCTCACTGCATGTTCTGTATTGCAGGGATGAAAATTTAGAAAGAGTCAAAGAGTGATTGAGTGTGATGGTGCCATAATGACCGAGATTAAAAACACAGGCTTGGTCAGTGCAACCAGAGCTTTTCCTTGGACAGTCTACTGCTGGAAACCAGACGGCAGAAGAAGACGAGGTCGTCCAAAGAGCGTCTCACGGCAAAATGTTGACCGAGATTTGAGGACGGCCGAGGCCTCGTTAATAACTGAAGGGGAAGGTGTCTTCTTTGCAGCATCGCTTTGGAACGAGTGGAGTAGCTTCGTCGACGCCCTGTGCGCTACCAATGGCTACCAATGCGCTACCAATGTCCCATCACCGTATCTACTACAACATGCAAACTTTTCGAGCTTCTTTTTCTTGATGAGTTAAGACAGAAATGTTACGTTCCCCCATATCAGTTCGGTTTTGAGGCTAATCTTGGCTGTTCTCATGCTCTTACAGCAGTTTTTACTGCCCTCGCCGACGCGGAATCTTCGGGAGAAAGTATGATCCTCGCCGGACATGACGTTAGACGTGCGTTCGATTCCTTAATTCATTTGTTGATGCTTCTTCATATGGCAAGGCGAGGCGTAAACCCATCAGTTGTCAGTGTTCTCAGGGATTTATATAGGAATCTAAAAGTGCGTTTAAAACTTCCATCTTGTTTTCCCCTGCAGTCAGCTCTTCATCCTTCCCTATATAATTGCATTAATTCTCATGTGAGGCCAAACTCTTTGATTCCCTCGAATATGCTTGTGAATTTTCAGTACCCCATCCTCGTTAAGAAGGGGACTAGACAGGGAGCTATCACTTTCCTAACCCTGTTCCATAACAGTGTCCTGGAAGCGCAGGCAAAGTGTCTTCCTTCATGTATTCTTGGGAGAATCGATATGTCTCTTATTTGTTATGCTGATGACATCCTGAATCTCAGCCGTACGATCCAGCGCATTGAGCAGAATTTCAAAATCCTCAAAGATGAATATTCAAAAATCGGTCTGTCTTTTAATCCTGAGAAATCCGAAGTAATCCTTTTCAATTGGCGAAATCCCTCTACTTCTCTTATAAATATGGACGGTTCTCTTGTTAAACCCTCAGACCATATTACATACCTGGGCCTCCCAATTGGCACATCTATAGGCCACACACGTCGTTTGCTGATTTCTCACGTTGAGCGTAAAATTAGCATTTCTTACGCTGTAATCGTAAAAAGCAAACTACGTTTCAACCGTTATATTCTAGCATCCATTTACAACGCCACAGCCCTTCCTCATCTGCTTTACATTGCTCCTTTCTGGAGATTCTTTACAGTTACAGAAAAAAAGCACCTACGATCAATCTTCTTCAGATTTGCTAAATATCTTCTACATTTGCCCCCTTGGACAAGAAACCGTAAAATTATTCATTTGTATAAGCTATCTGACCCTAATATTAGCATTAATAAATCTGTATCCCGTTTTCAAAGTAAGTTTCATCATCCATGGTCAACAATTTGTTCACAATAGTTTTTTTGTATTAATGTAATGCATATAGTCACTGTTCGTATTAATGTAATGAAGAGTTTTCTTTTGTCATGTGTCTGAATTTTCAATGTGTGTTTTTGTCCTTCTTTTTCTTCTTTTTTTTTTATTTTTTTTTTTCTTTAGTGATTACTCCGTCTACTGTAGCTTTTGTACCTTTTTTTGACGGGCAATAAATGAATAATAATAATAATGGCTACGGATGAAGGCTGCGTATCTTTAGGAATGACTTCGCAACCGAGCAGTTTTATTGCCACTGACACTAGGAAGTTTTATGTATAATTTTTCGATTATATTAGATCAATTGGCTATCCAAAAATTTTCAATTGATAGATTTTTGGCCGTCTTTAGTCTCAAACGTTGTTTTGTCCATAAATGGAAAAAGCCATTCCTCTGTGGCACAATCTGTTTTGGTGCTTAAAAACGACACTGGAGCTTTTAGTTCCCGATCGAAGGAAGCTTACACGGATGCTCAAAGGACCATTGGTTTGACACAATCATTCATTGAACAAAAATAAACACGTCCGTAATCATCCTTCTTGGAGCAAATATAATTTTGTTGTTGTTGTAGATAGGGATTTGAAACCTCTGTAATAGGAGTATCTAATATGCTGAATTTAGTCATGTAATTTTCATCGAGGTCACTCTCAGACTTCATCAAGATCACTCTCAGACTTCATCAAGGTCACTCGGACAAAAAATGTCAAACTTATAACTTTTGGTAGGTAACTTTAAACTTAATAAATTGTACATATTTAGAATAATTGTAAACAGCCGATTCTTTCGATGTATGTATTGTTATATATAGATACGGTTACTATTAGCACAAGTTGGTCCTTTGTACAGTCCGTTACCGCAAGTGTTTGATTTGACCTGTACAAAGAGGAGAGGAGCAAGGGAAACTCCCCTTAGGTGGGTCCGAATGTTCCATGTTTGTGTCTAGATTTCTTCTGCTAGAATTGCGAGCTAAATTCAGCTATGTTGGGTGATTAGTAGAAGTATTTGTTTCATTGGTGTTTGATTGTAAGAAGCCTTGTAATCTGTGACTTGTAATTGCAATTGAAATGCTGAGGTTAAGAAATGCAGCTTAGTAGACAAGACATTTGACAGAAAACATGAAAAAATGAAAAAATAAAAAAAATATAAAAACAATTCAGGAACATAGAAACGAGGTTACCTCGTCTCGTTCGATTTTATTTCAGAAGGTTAGTGTTTTTTTCCGAACTATCGGTTCAGAAAAACCGAACTATCGGTTTTGTCTTTTTGCTTTCTTTTTTCCCCTCCCTTGTTTCTTAATGATTTTATTTTAGTTTTTAGCAAACGTCATGTATAGCCAGTGTGGTCTTAGAGCGTATTAAGCAGACAAGTAACCATGAAACAAAGAAAAACATGATTTAGTGTATATTTATCCCCCTTACAACTTGTTGCTAACTGTGTATTTCTTTTTTCAGCCCACAAAACTACAACTTTGCTACTAGACGGTAAGCGTGTTCGCCTCCAAGTCTGGGATACTTCTGGTCAGGGAAGATTTTGTACTGTTCTTAGGTCATACTCACGAGGAGCACAGGGAGTGCTTTTGGTTTTTGACCTGACAAACAGGTGGTCATTTGATGGTTTGGACCGGTGGTTGAAGGAGATTGAAAATGTAACCTTTTTATTTTTTTGAACCATATTTAAAGTACGAAAAGTCATGAGCAAAAATTTTCATTTTAGAAACAAATCTTGAAATTCCTATTTCCAGTCTATTTTAGGGAATTTTGATCTCCTAAATGCTTGTAAAAATTGAATTTGGTAGTTGTTGTACGAATAACGACAAGAGTCATAAAACGGCCAATTCTATTTTTGAAGTTTTTGTGTTTTTTTGCGAAACCTTATGTTTGTTTTTGCTTTTTTTAAATAATAAATTGTATGCTTGATTTTACTTTTTTTTAATGAAACTATGAACTTCATGCTTGAAAATGTTGAATATAGTATGATGAAGCAGCTCTGCGTATTAATCATGTAGTTAAACTGCAAAAACAGAGTGATTTTAAAAAAAATCTACCTTCTTCAAACAAATTTGTTTCTTTTTTTTTGTTCAAAATTTCATACAGGAGAACCAACTGAAACTTAATTTTTCGTTCTATTTACTGGTCTAAATTATCTTATTCGGTTTCTTTTTCTGGCATATACTAAAATGATAATATAATTACTTACGAAGGTATCTATGGATTCGTCTTTTCTTTGCTGCACAGTACGTTTCTATCGTGGATTTTTTTTTTCCTTGCCATCAAATAATATATTCAAACTTTCCATTAGTCTGTCAATTGTGTTATTTGAGCGAAGGCACCTACCCAGACATTCTATTCGGTGGGGGGGGGGGGATAATACGAAAGCAAATTTTATTTGATAAATTGAGTATGGAGTTCCCATAGAATCAAGAAAATTTTGGATTTTGGGGAGGAGCTTCGGCTCCAACTTCCCGGGTATGTCCCTGTCTGAGCGAGTCTTCTTTTATCTCTACTTTGTAAAGAAAAACATTTCAAATATGCTTACCCTTAGATATTTGTCTTTAAATGTTATCTGTTGTTTCTGCAGCATGCACCCGGAGTGCCCAAAGTCCTTGTTGGAAATCGACTTCATTTGGAATTTCGAAGGGCAATCCAAATCGAGGAAGCAGAAACATATGCTAGACGAAATGGCATGTCTTATTTCGAAATTAGTCCTTTGTGCAATTATAATGTTATGGAAAGCTTTGGGGAGCTTGCTAGAAGAGCGCTACGAAGGAATGGTATGGAACGCTTATGGAGAGCACACCAGGGTGAGTAGTCTACACTGTACTAGTTTTAATTTCTTCCTGACCTAGTCTAGAAGTTCTTGGAGTCGTTGCTTACAAGATTCTAGGACGGCAGCGTTGTCAATAATTTTTGAGACCACACTGGCTAATCATGATAAAACATAAAATCGCGAAGAAAGGAAGAACATGAGGACAATTAACAGCCAGTGAAAAAATTGAAAAAATATGCAAATATTTCGGTCAAGACCTCCGCTTGACCGTCTTCAGTGCAGAATAAAACTTATAAAAATATAAAAACCAAACCTTAAAATAAAAACACCAAATTAACATTAGGTGACCCTTTCTCAGTAACGATGAAAGGGTAACGTAAATACAAACCACTGGTCGGCATTTCATAATTTTATTTTACGTAAAGCCCTCTTAAAAGCTAGTTGCTTTCCAGTTTGATTACTATTGGAGATTTTATTTGACTGTACAATATAATTTTGCGGATATATGTAAAAATGATCAGAATTAATAATTTCGTCACAAATGGGACTTAGAAAAGGTTCTCCAGTGTCTCTATTGAGAGCTACCTTTTGGTGAATGTGCTTTTTTGGACGACCCTTTCTTAGTAACGGTGAAAGGGTAACTGAATAAAAAACACAAGTCTAAATGGCTTTTCACAATTTTTTTTTTACGTAAAGCACTCTTAAAGGCTAATCGCTTTCCAGTTTGATTATTATCGGAGATTCTATTTGAAGGTGCAATATAATTTTGTGGATGTATGTAAAAAACGTATGTAAAAAACGATCAGAATTAATAATTTCATCATAAATGGGACTTAGAAAAGTTTATCCAGTACCTATGCTATGGGCTATCTTTTGGTGAAGATGCTTTTTTATTTCAATTGTATCATTGACAACTTGTACGCGACCTATAGTTGGGGTAGCAGTGGTAGTTTTATTAAACAAAATCAAATGGTGTAGATTCTCAAGTACAAGTTGAGCCAATGTGGAATCAAAAACGTCAGGCCTTTGGCGCAACCTCATGGCCTTGTCGATTGAGGACCTATGTTCAGATGGCTAATGCTTGTTTATCAGAAAAGTTTGAAAATTTAGAATACGAAAAATTTCAGAATTCCAGATGTTTTCTTCCTAGATTTTGTCCTGGTCCGGCCACTGAGAACCTATCTTCTAAAGTTCTTAATCCGGAAGAAACCCATGTTTTGTCTTAGGGACCTAAATTTTGCCTACCTCAAACACAAGTGCATTTCTCAGAGATAGCCTCCAATGTGGAGGCAGGTATATTTGGTTCACGTGGTGCTGTGGAAAATCCAGATTTACTTCGAGGAGAGGTGGTCAAGAATATTCTTGATTTCATTACATATTCCTCAAGGTCGAAAAATCAGGAAACACAAATTCTCAAAAATTTAAAAAAAGACCCAGTCATCATTAACTTTTCACTGTTGTACCCTACATTCCAAAATTGAGTGACAAATTGAAAAGAATCCTTAAAAAACATAAACTTAATGTCACCTTTAAAAATTCAAGTATTATACAGAATTTTTTTAACAACGGCAACGATAAAACCAGCCCAATTCTGGGTAGTGGTGTTTATAGAATTCCTTGTTCTTGTGGCTGTTTTTATGTTGGTAGAACCCAACAGCAATTGGGGGAGAGGTTATCTGAACATAGGTCGTCAATCAACAAGGCCATGAGGTTACGCCAAAGGCCTGAGGTTTTGATTCCGCCTTGGCGCAACATGTGTATGAGAATCCACATCATTTCATTTTGTTTGACGAAACCTCCATTGTTGCCCTCGTTAAAGGTCTGACGCAAGTTGTCAGGGAGGCAATTGAAATAAAAAAGCCCATTAACCAAAAGGTAGCTCTCAATAGAGACACTGGAGAAACTTTTCTAAGTCCCATTTATGACGAAATTATTAATTCTGATCATTTTTAAATACATCCACAAAATTATATTGTGCAATCAAATAGAATCTCCGATAATAATCAAACTGGAAAGCGATTAGCCTTTAAGAGTGCTTTACGTAAAAAAAAAATTGTGAAAAGCCATTTAGACTTGTGTTTTTTATTCAGTTACCCTTTCACCGTTACTAAGAAAGGGTCGTCCAATTTTAGTTTGGTGTTTTTATTTTAAGGTTTGGTTTTTATATTTTTTATCAGTTTTATTCTGCACTGAGGACGGTCAAGCGGAGGACTTATCGAAATATTTGCATGATTTTTCATTTTTTTCACTGGCTGTTAATTGTCCACGTTTTCTTCCTTTCTTCGCGATTTTATGTTTTATTGGCAGCGTTGTCAGTGAATTCTGTATCATTGAGACATGCTTATGAATTCAGCTGGATTAGAGAAATGTTGGCTGAATTGAATGGACATTTTTTTTTTGTAAAACTGGTAGGAACAAATTGAATAAATGTGCTTTTCCCTGCGAAAAGTATGACATTGCTTTGGTTTACATTTCAGTTTAAATATGCTTGATATAGCGCAAATTATTGGAATGAAGAAGAAAAAGATAAAAATAAACACTAAATTTAAAACCCCCCAAAAATATATTTCTGTTTTCCGCTAAATTTAAAACCCCCAAAAATATATTTCCGTTTTCCACTCAATATTTGACCAAATTATACAATCGAATCCGTGCAGGATCAAATCGCCTCAAATTGTAGCCTTTTTCTTATCAAATCCCTAATACTACTGACCTGCCTCAAACCCTCATCTCCATATTGCAGATCTGGCTATATAAAAGAAAAATGAAACCGTCTAACCATTGCCTATTTGAGTTTTATGTACCAACACTGCATAGTCTTCAAAATAAATTAGTAAATTGCTTCTAACACCCCAAACTGCCATCCTCACTTAAACATCTGGGTTATCCCGTTCCTGGAGTCGAAGAAGCTATTACAAGCATATAAATAGTAAGAACCTATTATAACTCAGCATGCCTCATATAATAGGAGATAAAGGAATAGGCCTAAATAGTCTTGACTGAAAAACCCTTACTTTCTAACAGAAAAAGAAGAAGAAACCAAACCAATTTGAACCGTTTCTACCAAATATCACTCCAAAATATATCAAAATCTGTGAAGGATCAAGTGGCCTCAATCGGCAGCCTTTCTCTTATCAAGTCTCTAATGCTACCGGCCTCACACGCTCCTTCCCATATTGAAGATCCTACGGTATAAAAATGGGTCTGTTCACCATTTCCTATTTAATGTTATTTGCCAACACTGCATACCCTTCAAAATAAATTGGTAAAGTGCCTCATTTACCACAAACTACCACCCTCAGCTAAATGCCTGATAAAGAGTATTGAACTGGAAATATACTCAGGATAATCCAGTGCCTGGAACAGAAGGATACACTGCAAGGCATAGAAATTGTAGCAACCCGTAATAGTATAACACGCCGTATCAAGACGGAGGAAAAGGAAGAGTGCTAAATAGTCTTTACTGAAATCCCTAGTAGAAGAAAAAAAAATTCCTTTTTTTTGTATGTTTGTATTATTAATGAGGGTTCAGATACAAGGAAACTTACTGTGAAAGGGCGAGAAGTGCTGCTTCGATTTCTCTAGGGTGCTATTGCAATACCTTCAACTTGCTGCTTGAAAACCTTGGAGGATGATGTATCAGTCAATATTGCGCAACAATACACCATAAAATACTACATTAAGTCTTGAAACTCAGATAATGTTTCAACTTCTGAGGAGAATGGGCAAGAATTCTTCTCAGAAGTTGCAGAAGTTGACAGTGGTGTGCCTCAGGGAACAATCTTAGCTCCAACATTGTTTGTTTGGAGGCATGTTTGGTCATCGATTATTATTATGCATTTAACAAAATCAAAAAAGTATTAGAATTGGATAGGGTTCTTGTCCTCAGCAATTCTCATCTTCGTGTATTACAATTTAGGTTGTCTCAAAATGTAAACCAATGTCGAAAAATATACAGTCCAATTGGGTTGTATCCTTGCATGGTTGCTCAACCGTGCAAGGAAAACGGCCAAAAACCAAAATAGTGTTCAGAGACATGTTTGGTAATCGGTTATTATTGATTTTGTTGTTGTTATATGAGGTCCAATGAGGGTGTACCCATGCATGTTTGCTCAACCATAAAGGAAAATGGCTATAAACCAACACAATGTTTAGAGATACGTTTGATGTTCGGTTATCATCGATTTGTTGCTGTTATATTTTTAATTAATGTGAAAATGAAATGCTTTTCTATGTATAGTTACTAGTTAATTAGCTATATTTAGCCATAGTAACCAATTGTGTAAGACACAGGTGTGCTATAAGTCACCTTGTGTAGTACTCAGCAGAATGATATTCTTTGTTAAGTCTTCAGTTATATTCAGTACGTCTTTGATTGATTTGCAATCATCACACTGGGCTTACTTAATATAGGGTGGATATATGACAATTATTTGTCTGTTTCTTTATATTCTTCCCGAGATTGCAAATTCACGGACTATTGAAGTCCTTACGAAAAGTATAGTCCATAATGTTCCATAGGGTCATACAATACACAAGTCCGTATAAGGTATTTAAGACCAATCTGCTTTTCTTTTTGTAATAGTTCAAATAACTAAAATCACGTGAAATTGAATTTTTTTTATATTCTTTTCTGCGGTAAAAAAATACAGAACAAGGAAATTGAAGGTTTTACAAGGCTAGAACTCCATCTACCTTCCCACAAAATTCCATGGTTTTAAATATGGCCTCTAGAGATCAATCTCACTAAATACAGCTCCTCAAATGCAATGCAAGGGGTCGCTCTTTGTCAGAAACCATGTACATCAGGTGGCGCGTGCCAAGTGCTTGGGGAGTGTGCCAAATGTGGCGGAACTGTATGGCACACGTGGCGTCCCCTGATGTACACCAGGTTGTGGGATGTTAGCGCCCCCCTCGCTCAAATGTACACTTCAATTTATTGACGTTTTTATTTTGCCTGAAGCTCATTTTCAACGAAATTTAGCTAACGCCAAGATTCGACGAGCACTGAGATTTTAGCGTCCGGCTAAAATTTATATTCATTATATAAAATTATATTATAATAATAAATTAAATTTATATATAATATATTAAAATTATTATATATAAATAAATAAATTAAAATATAAATTAAATGAAATAAAAATTTTTAGTTAAAAAATTAAAAATCAAATTAAATTAAAATAATTATATATAAATAAATTAAAATTATAATAATAAATTAAATATTCAAAATAAGATTTATAATGCCATTTAATCTTCATGCGCTCAAGTTCATGTACAGTGTTTTTCCTATGCAGCTAGGAGGTGATAATGTTTATAATAACATTTTTATTATACAATTTATTATAATTCGAAATAATTTGAATTTCAATCCTGGCTCTAACTAGCTCTGAAATTTAACCAATTATTTTTATGAATGGATCTGATATTAACTAGATCTTATTTGGAATAAACATTTAGAAATGCTTAAAATTGAATTTATCACGTTTATCGTGTGTGTAGATGTTTTTGCTTACGTTTCTATGAAAAATTTCATTTTGCGACATGCCGAGAGCTATAGTTTATACCGAAAATACATTCTTGCTCAGATTTGCCGAGCGAGAACTGCGATATTACAAACACTATTGCATAGTACGTACATGTACGTACATATACAATACATTTGGCATGCAGACCCGCTATAATTTACCCCCCCCCCCGTATTGTACAAAACTACAAAGACTTTAAAACACTTTATATACTACGATGCATACAACTTCATACACTTTTTATTGATGAATGATGTATGCTTGTTTGAAAAATAGGAATATTTTTCTTATTTCTGACGAATTTTCAGTTGCAGAGTAAATGTAGATTAAATTTCAAAAATCTAATTCAATAGATGGATGAAACTGCATCTCAGCTACCGTATTTGAGGTAGATGCCATCTGATTTTTTCTCATGGATATCATCCATTGACATAGATATCATCTATATACCATTGTATGAAAAATAGTGAAATTATTTAAAACGTTTAAATATTAAAAGCCTTGCGCTGCAGAAAAATACCAAAGACTTGCACATGGAGCATAAGCCTCATGTTCTACGACAAATAAACAACATCAAAAAATAGATAAATCAAAATCACATTGATTAGCTCCATAAAAGTGATGAAAACTTTTTCGTTCCAGTTGGCTTCAAGCTCGGAAAAACTGGGTTTCTCTGGAAGATGGCATTAGGGAGCCCTAAAATAGGCTAAAAAACTATTTGTTGGTCAGTTTTAATTTTACATCCATAAGTCATTGGGGCAAGAGGAACCTAGCGTGAAATATATTAAGGGTGGGGTGCAGGCCCCCCAAAATTAGCATGAAATTGGAGCAGAAAATCTATTTCTCTTGTTGTCTTTTAAGCTATATCTTCAAATCTTTAGGGCATTCCAATGCGCAAGAAAATCTATCCTAAAACCTTGTTCTATGTTTCAGCCTCAACTTAAAATGCCAAGTTACAGTTTTCAGGATCCCGTTGGTCCGGTAAATTTAGAGCTCATCGAAAGAGAATGTACCGCGGACTACATTTTTCCTTGAATATAAGAGCTTTTCAGATTCCCATATCTTATGTAGTAGTGGCAGTACATATATATTCTGAATTTCTTTGAAATATAAAATCCACTTTGGAATTCTGTGTATTATAACTATTCTGAAATTGTGTAGGTCGCTTAATGCTTTGAGTACCTCGGTCAGTGTTATAATAACAAGTTTTAGTAAATCTTTAAAATAGCGGTTCGCCAGACGGAGACATGCCAGAACGAAAGAGAGCCATTTTTGGATTGCTTATTTTTTACTCTTTTGTGCCGTTAAAGTTTTGCTTGTGACAATTCGTCCCCAGCCCCTCCCCCACTATAAAACCATAGATTATATACAAAACTAACATAAATAAACATCGTACGATTAGATTCCTTATTTTATGGTCCCTTTAAACATTATAGTCGTTGCCCACACAATGCACCCTCCCCCACCCCATCGATACATATATAGCCCTAATTATATATTTGTTTGTTGTTCTTTCCCCTGATTGATCCATTGTTAAATCGGTTACGCTGTGTTGACTCCAGATATTCAGTTTAGCCGGAGTTATAGTTCCGAATAGTGTATATAATATTGAATGAAAAACACTATTTTAAATCAATCAAAATGTGAATAATAATAGAAGCAAACATGATGATCTAATTAGTATTATTATGCTGTATGTTTTAAAGTAAGAATTTCATTATATTAGTGGGGGTTTTAGTTTGAATGCCTATATGTCCTTAGGATGCATATGGGAACATCAGTCTAGGGAAGAATTTTCACAAATGCAACTTTGACTATAAAAAGAGCATAAAAAGAGCAGCAATCTAAATGTGCTCCTCTTTTTATTCTAGCATGTCTGCTCACAACTGCTCACAACTGCTCCTCAGTGAGATTGGTGAGCCGCTGCTCACAACTTTACCAACAACAAGTTACAGACCCCACCTTGATACGTGTTGATACAATTAAATGAATCTTGTTTTAATTTTGTATATCTTGATTTGTTTTGTCCGTTTATATTCTGTTTGAGTCAAATGAGTCAAAATACTGTATATCATATCTTTTCTTGTTTTCTATTTATTTTTGCTCAGAGATTGTTTTTATATAATGTTTCTTTTTTTCTAGTGCCTACCCTTCAAGAGCTCTGTTGTCGAGCCATTGTAAGTTCAACATCCGTCTATGGCATTGACAAATTGCCTCTACCAAGCTCAATAAGAACTCATCTCAGATCTTATGCAGTGGCGACAGCACATTCTCGTGTGAAATCAAAATCGAAGTCCTTCAGGAAAAAGAAAAGTATTCTAAGTCCATTTAATCAGACTTGTGTTGGCAAAAAGAAAATGTGCTCTCTAATGTGATTTCAGCCAGTGTTTATTGCGTACAGAGACGACATGGAGCTGTACTCTCCAGGGATGTACCGAAGATGATGAGGACTTAGAGGCCGAATTTGCCCGAATTTGTGGTCATTTGTTTATCCAAATTGTGAACTTTTTTGTTACCCCTCCCCAACCCCTTCAAAAAACAACCGTGTACGTGCCTGGTTTTGTGTAGGAAATGTGTATTGTGAGATATTAGTAAGTTGTTTTTATATGTTGATTCAGTAGGGCTTTAGTTGAGTAATTCCCGTATTTTGGTTATCGAAATACTTAAGCGTTCCTCTACTGTAAAAAAAAGAAAAAAATAATTTGCTCCGAGATATTGTCATCAGATTGTGTGGCAGTAGTATTCTCATTAGAAAAACAAACGTCTTATATAATCTATTAAATAAGTATTGTCAATTAAATAAAATAATAAAATAAATCAGATTAAACAATTAATTAAAGTTGTTAACGTTTAATTACTATGATCATTTAAATGATAATTATTGATTAAACGAATAAATTAGATAATTATAATCAATTAACGGCCTTAAACGTCGATTTCTGTTTAAAGATAGTCGATTTTGTCGTGCGAAAACCAACCAAGTAGCATCACTATAATATATATTTGTTTTTATCCACCAAATAAAACTGTAAAAAAAAATTAGCAAAAAAATTAAAATAGCAAACAAATCATCAAAAAGGCGCATAAAAAAAGATAAGCAAATGAAATTGTGAAAATGGCGGGAAAGAAAATGAAAAACACGGCTATGCGATGAGATCGATAAGACTCTGATAAGGCCCTAAAGACTGAGGTATGACCTATAGAAAAAACTCCCCATCTCTTAACAGCCCATCTTGTAGCCTCCCAAACGACATGATAATATCAGTTGCTCTAGATTATTGCGGAGTGAGTTGAAACTTTCATAGTGATGGAAATAGGGGGGCAAGGGGCTTAAAATTTTGTGTTGACGAGGTGGAGATGAGGGGGCCAAAAATAATTCCGTCTCCAATCTGCTTAAAAGCTTTTGCAGTATTAACCCAAGTAGAACTTAGAATTGTTTTATGATGAAGTAGTGAGGTAAATTGAAAGGCAGTATGTGCTCCCTGGTTATCGAAATAGCGTATCAGAAATATGTTGGGAACGATTTAGTTGATTGATTTGAAACTCTTGGGTATGTAGAGGGAGGGACTAAACAAACCCTGGAGGACCTCATATTTTCCTGTTGCGACAACCGCCAGGGAGTTTAGGCTGGTATGCGTGAGTGAAAGAGATGAAGAATCTTATCAGTTATTTCCTAGAAAAGTTCTTCGAAAAAAGAATTCTCGAATATCTTATTTTAATATAAAAATTGTACATATCTATTTTTCTGGTATTCATTTTTACCATTATTCCGGTATTCAGTTTGTTTACCGGTATGCCGTAACCAGATGTATTTCAATATATTTATATATATTGCCAGACGAAATTAGGAAGGGCTTGCTCATTTGTGAGGGTCGGAAGCCTATTGACTGCATAACGAGAAAAATTGCTTCAAATACCCGTTGTATAGCGCCAAACAATTGTTTTCAGAGCTGAAATCAGTGTTCCGAACATAACCGATTCTACAGGTAAACGAAAAACAAAATTTTGCTTGTTGGAATATGGTTGCCTATACTTTAAAAATTATAACCGTTTCTTTTTATTTTCTTTTTTTTTTACTTAAAAGATTCGCAATCTAAAAATTTGATTTCTGCTCCTTCCCCCTTGCATCCGCCATTGGCCCTGAGTTGCTTGCTAACTGAAAAAAATAGCCTATTATTAAGCTTCCAACAAGTTGAAGTCAAGCCATTTTCTTATTGCTGTAAACTGTCTCTTCTCGTAAGTGCTATAGAATCTACTATTGAATTACTGGTATATTATAAATAATGCTTCCTTTTTGACTTAAAGAGACAATGAATGTTCTACTTGCTTGAAAAATTTTTACTGTGGAATAATGGTGGAATAAGTGGAAAATCTTACTTTCTTTTATTATTCCTCTTATTACAAAGATTAAACTTGTGCTTTATAGAATGCTATAAAGCCCAGTCTTAATTGTTGTAATAAGGGCTATAAGTATTATACACCTTAGGAAGTTTATTCACAAATTTTGCTGTGTCTTATTTCAGCTGTAAGACGATTAGAAGAGGCAACATCTTACTTTCCTTTATTTGCCTTTTATTATTCCTTTTATTTTTCTTTATTATTCCTTTTATTTTCCTTTATTATTCCTCTTATTGCAAAGTATTATATCTCTTCACAGAGTCTGCTGTTGAATAGCTGGTATATTGTAAATAATAGCGATAGTTGCTTTCTGATTTTGAAAGAAGAATATTTTATTTGCGTAAAAATAGTAGAATACTCGAATTGGTTGATATTTTACTCCTTAAAGCTAATATTATCCTAAATACTGTTTTTGTTTTTCAAAATCGGTTACGTAAAGGTGTAGTAATCATTTAGCTCACTCAACTTTAAGCAGGATTTTTTGGGCCACGGGAAGTTGTTCGAGCTGCATTTTTTGTTCCGTTTTTTACTTTTCCTTCTCCCTCTCCGAAACAAATCATTTTTTATGTGCCCATTATGCGCATACAGGCAACTTTTGATGGGGTATTTTGCCCTAACGCCTTCGCCCAACGGCCTTGACGGATGATGAGGCACGATTTTTCATATACGTTTATTCATTTGTTTATTCTCAGGCTAAATAGGGTTCCCGTGATCATAGAAACGACACAGCTGAATTTTGGAACTGATTGTGTTAAAAATTATGATTATGTTAAGACCAGAATATTTGGAGTTTTTTGTATTCTAACTTGTGTGTCCAAAAATTAACTCGGGAGAATTTTCATGGAAGTTTTTTACAAAAAAATGACCAAATTATTGCAAAAATACCCCAGATTAGAGGAAATAGTTAATACTACTTTATATTTATGTATTTTCGTTTTTTATTATGAATTATCTGTGTAAAATGTATCTAAAGGTTTTCTACATAAAACTCATTTCTTTGACTCCAAAGATTAGGTTTATTGCCTATTGTAATCAAGAAAAATGAGGCGTATTTAATCGCTAAATTTTCTTAGTCCTGGAATATACCCTGGCGGCCAACGAAATCTTAATCATTTCGAATAATATTTTCACGGAATATTATTTTCATAAATTTCACCCGAGTTGCCTTCTTCTGGTATTTAACTTCTGTAATACGCCCTTGACCAACTGGATGCGCTAATGCCATAGAGACACAATTTTTTGCAGTAATCAATATGCTCAGGAGTTTTCAGCTCAGTTCTTTTGAAAAATAGCACTTAAAAATTAAATATTGGAGACTGTTAAATACAAAAAAAAATACTATGCAAAATAAATTGATGTCTTTTAGGGTTATTGACAGTGTTTACGTATCTTTTGTTAAAATTTAGGTAAAATTTGTATGTATGAAATAAAGGTTGGGACCTTTTCGCTTTCCCTGTTTAAAAGTTTGGCTTAGTCCAGATTTTTCAAAATATTATCTGAAAGTAAAATGTTATAGCAATTTTTTCAGCTCTTTGAAGCAGCCCATTTTCAAAAGTTTTTCCCCATATTTAGTTAGTCCCCTGTGAAATCGGATATAGAATTTTAAGATTCTACGCAAAAAAAAATATTGCAAAAATATCGGGACTTCTCCCGTTCTGGACTTCTCTTCTCACCAAAAAAGGATGTTTCAAAATATAGAAGGAAATGAAATATGAGGAAGGGGCAATAGCCCCAATTAGTACCCCTGCTGAAGAATACTTCGTGAATTTTTTACGAGGCAGTGACCAGGGCAAGGTGTCACCATTTGACCGAGACTCATATCCAACAACAAGCTTTTTAATTGCTGAAAATCTAATAAATATTGTTGAAACTCAAGTTAGAATGGCTAGTAGGTGCAGGGCCAGGTGCTTATCAAGTAGTTGATGAGGTTACGAATTTTTGCATATAAAAGTAAACGTTTGCAGAATTTTGCAGAAATTTTGGATAATCTATTCCACTGATGGTTAATCAGTGGATTTTTGGACAAACTCTCTTTAATGTTTTAAATATAAGTAGGTGAGCTAGGGACGTAATATTTCTCAGGACAAGGACATAATGCTCTCAGGGTCTCGAGACATACCACTTGACCTGAAAGTTTTATTCACCCGATATTGACGTTAATCCAGGAAAATTTAGTGAGGTTGGGGGGCGGGCGGATTTTCTTCTCAATTTTAAATGAAAATACACGAAGATGTTTTTCAAAATCAGAGGGAGTGATAAATGTTTTTTGTTTTTTCGATTTGAAAAAAAAATTGAACCAAATTATTTTTCTAAATCTAAGGGGAGGGGGGAAAATAATATTTTGTTACCCAAAATCAAAACAAGCAGTTTATTCCCTTCTTCAGTTTTCTCTCATGTATTCAAGGTTATATCTAGAACTTTTGTTGGGGGGAGGGTCACAAAAAATATTTAAAAAAGGATCAAATCTTTGTTTGTATCCATTTTTGTCATGTTTTTGTGAGTCATATTTTTTTTAGGATGGTGGGGGGGGGGGTCAACCTCCCTAACACCCCCCCCCCCCCTCCTCCCTCCTCCTCTTTGGATATGGCCTTGTTTGCGTTAAAAAAAAATTAATGAACGCAATCTCGAAAACACTGGGTTTATGGTCAGCAAGAAGAGAAAGGAGTACAATCAAACAAACATCTTGTCTGTATATAACAAGCCTTCCTGAAAAGGGACGCAAAAAATCCTAAATAATGACAACATTATGGAAGATATCTAAAAAGATTAAAGAAAAAGGAATAGCTAAAGATAAAAAAAGGAATATATGGAATAGCTACTCCATTAAGAAAAATAACAGAAATAGAATGCTGGTCATATATCAATTGTTTTTTTAGATTGTCCCCTTTCGCTTTGTCGTGGTAGGCCAATGTGGCTTTATATATTTTATAATTTTATAGTAATTTGATTTGACAAGTGAGTAGCTCAATTGTAGGTTTTTTTTTTCTTTTTCTTCCATGCATCACTACTATTAAGACCTTGCATTTATTTATTCTTAAGCCTTGTCTTGATTGACATCATTCATATTATCAGCAGGCTTCAATCAGACAGCCAATCATAGCCTTTGAAATTTTAGAAGGCTGTCCAGTCATAGCCGGCTGTTCAAAAATGATCCACCTCCAAAAAATAATGCTGATAGTGCGAACTATGTCAATCCAGAGGAGGCTTTAAAGCCTTGAACACACCATTGTATATAAATGATTATGATAACGTCCTAGATTTGTTGTATCCTTCGCGTATGTCACTTTTAAACAAGAAAATAAAGGACAATTTATATTATTGGTGCATTCCAGGTGCCAATTATCGTTAGTTATAATTAATTGTTCGTTATAACGTTTATCACGTTATAACGTTTATCGCGTATATCATGTTTAAACAAGAAAATGAAGGACAATTTATATTATAAGTGCATTCGAGATGCCAATTATCGTTAATTGTAATTAATTGTTCGGTTATAACGTTATAACGTTTATCGCGTATATCATGTTCAAACAACAAAATGAAGGACAATTTATATTATAGGTGCATTCGAGGTGCCAATTATCGTTAATTATAACTAATTGTCCGTTATAACCTTCATCCCGAACTAACCCATAAATTTAAATTCGTCCCCTTGCTTATAATAAGAGGTTAGTGTTTTGGTCCTTTCTGCATTTATGGACTGCTCTGACCAATATTTTCTAATATCTGGAATTTTGGAAAACAAATAACTAATTAATTATAAGTGATGATGATTGTGTTCGAGAACGCCCCTTTTGTGTTGTTGTGCTCCTGTCAGAGTACGTTTTATCTGATTATTTTGAATATTAAGTTGTATATTCTGAGCAGCTTTTTAACTTGTATTCGTGAGCCTATTTAAAAAATAAAAGATATAGAGATTGCCGTTTTGTATGTGATTTTTAATTTTAGATATATTAAAACACGATGATAAAGCCAAGGCTGTTAGTCTCAGTGAGAGGCAAAGCTGTTATAACCTTTTTCAGATTTGTATGAAAATGATTCGTTTCACTAATTGATTTCACTAATCCATTCTAGGGCAGCTTCCATAAAATGGAAGTTGGTTGAGAAAAAACACGAAGAATAATTCGCCAAGAAATTCTGTAAGTTAGAACCTCCAACCTTTTTATCGGCCCACTCCTTTAAAATTTATAGTTACCACTGGTATCAATTCTCGAAAGTCAGGCGGAGGGGGTAAGCCTATTTTTCAATATTTTTGGTGGCTAAGCTAGCCGTTGTTTTTAGTGTAAATACATTAAAGGTATTTTCAGTGAAAATAATTCCCCCCAAAAAGTGTTTTTTCAAAGACAAGTGTTGATCTAGAGGGGCCATCTATTTGTTTAAGTATGTAAAACTGTCTATGATTGGTTAGTTTTAACCAATCCATTTGAAACAAGTTTACATTACGGACCAGTACAAGAGGCCTATCCTCTTTACTCAACGTGAAACGCTGTTACGCTTTTTTAAGTTGTCTCCCTGTGCTTGCAATCCATCTTAAATTTATTTAATTCATATTATATGATGTATTTATTTTATGTAAGTTAGAAATTAATCTTCAATGTCTCTTCATTTTGACTAAGCTTCAATATGGGTGCTGTGGGAAAAACCCCCCTTTTATGGTATTAAATCTTTGTGGCATAAACATTTACATTCATATGTTTACTGACACAATTGGTGGAAAGGTACAGGCGGGTAAGAGCATCACGATGGCCATCAGGAAATTTCTCAGATGGGAAGAGACACATGTTACCAGAGGGTCATCGTGTAGATGGAGGGAGGAACTAAGCGTGAAACCTCAAAAAGTGAATTTTTACGCCGAAATTTTCGATTTATTATGCTTTTCAGCTATGGAAAATCAAATATAAGTATTTCTTTATCGTTATTACAATCAACAAAAAACTTACCGTTTCTTGGCTACTTGAATGAAATTTCTAATTTTAGACTTTTTCTAATAATAAACCAGATTGTAAGTTCATAATCTGGATTGTAAATGTGCTGATCCATTGACAACCAGGACACTGAAAGCAGTGTTGTCAGTGTTATGCTATCGTAGTCCTGTTTTGAACTTTTGACCCTTATTCCTCAATTTTTCCTTCTCATATTGCACACAGATCGTGGCCGCTCTAGTAGGAATTTCCACCAATAAGGGACAATGAGCAGCATCTGGTTTTTGTGGTTAAAGGTGCATAATGGGCCATTCATCAAAGACTTCCCTCACTGTACGTGAATGGCTTCATAGAAAGAATCATTACTGGTGAGGAAACCCTGATCCAGCATTGCGAGCCGGAGAGTAAACGGCAGAGTTCGCGGCCCCTGATGCGTCTTCCGACCGCAAAAACTGGATCACTGTTAACTGTTTCTCATTGGTCCAAACGTATAAAGGAGCGGCCACTATCATTCTGCAATGTGAGAAATGGAAATTAATGAATTAGGGTCGAAATCTAAAAGTGGAGCCACAACAGCATAACAATAAAATAAAGAGGGCAGGGGTCTGTAGTGGCAATTTAATAACAGCTAGGTCGAAATTACATATAATTTTTTAGTTAACCTCGTATTTAAGTTTACCTCGTATTTAAGTTAACCTTGTATTTAAGTCAACCTCGTATTTAAGTTAACCTCGTATTTAAGTCAACCTCGTATTTAAGATAACCTCGTATTCTTCAAATGGAAATAATAAGTAGTGTGTATACAAATTCTCCTTATGTGAGAATTACGATGTTTTGCTGAAAAACATTTAAAATACTTCTTTTAAAGGGAACATTGATCAAAAATCTTATTTTACTGCGCCTTAACTTTGCAATTACTCTAGGAAACTCGAGACAAGTATAATTTCTTGTGGATGGCAAATAAAATAATGGACGTACCGATAGTATTCCATTGAGAAAATAAATATGTGAATCATAAGCAGCGCAATCGCGCTGCCTAAGTAAAGAACGATGTTTGCACACTGTATGATTTATTTGTTTTTTTTTGGGGTTTTAGACCAAGGCACTTCGTGTCGAAGGACATGGGCGTAGGGGGGGGGGAGTAGCTGGCCCCCCCGCCCTAGACCTTCAAATTTACATTAGATATGGCTGAAAAAGCAGATGGTTGGAAAACCAGCTGATAAAAGGCCCTCCATCACACTATCGACTGCCCCCCCCCCTAAACAATATGCTGCCTACGCCCATGTCGAAGGAGTGTCGTATAAACTTCGAAAAGGGCTCATTCGATTGGAAAAGTGCCCTTTTTAACAGTCGAAAGTGATTAGAAGCCAAATAACACCCCTTCCACGCCCACCATTTCCCCAAACACATCCAATAAAAATATTGAGATAGACATTTTGTTCAGCGTAGTTGATTTCCAGATAGAAATTATGTTTTTGAGGAGCACACTCCCCTACAGCCCTCAGGGCAAGGGTTGTAAGTTATGCCCTGGGGGCATATATGGTTTTTATAGAAAGCGTTGCCATAGAAACTTCGAAACAGGATCGTTCGATTGGAAATCCGAAGGGCTAGTGTCCTTTTTAATAGTCGAAAGTGATTGGAGGGCAACTAACGCCCTCTCAAGCCCACCTTTTTCCCAAACACATCCAATTAAAATTTTGAGATAGCCATTCTGTTTAACGTAGTTGAAAGTTCTGAAAATTAGGTCTTTGAGGATTATAACCCCCTCAGAGCCTTTAGGGCAAGGGTTATAGGTTATACCCTGGGGGCATATAAGATTTTTATTGAAAGCTTTGTCTTAGAAACTGAAAAAAGGGCGCATTCGATTGGAAAATCAAAGGTCTAGTGCCCTTTTTAATAGTCGAAAGTGATTGAAGGGCAACTAACCTCTCACGGCCACCTTTTCCACAAACATATACAATCAAAATTTTTGGATAGCCATTTTGTTCAACGTAGTTGAAAGTTTTGGAAATTAGGTCTTGAAGGACTACAACCGCCCCCCCCCCCCAGCCCTCAGGACAAGGGTTTTAAGTTATGCCCTGGGTGCATATAAGGCTTTTATAGAAAGCGTTGCCGTAGAAACTTCAAAAAGGGCTCACTCCATTGGAAATGGAAATGGCTAGTGACCTTTTTAATAATCGAAACTAATTGGAGGGCAACTAACCCCCCTATCACGCCCACCATTTTCCCAAACACATACAATAACAATTTTGAGATAGCCATTTTTTTTCAACAGTGTTGAAAGTTCTGGAAATTCTGTCTTTGAGGATGGCAACCCCCCACAACCCTCAGGGCAAGGGTTGTAAGTTATGCCCTGGGGGCATATGAGGTTTTTATAGAAAGTATTGTCGTGTGAACTTCAAAAAGGGCTCATTCGATTGAAAATTGAAAGGGCTAGTGCCCTTTTTAATAGTTGAAAGTAATTGGAGGGCAACTAACCCCCTCTCACTCCCACCATTTCCCCAAACACATCCAATCAAAATTTCGAGATATTCATTTTATTCAACATAGTTAAAAGCTCTGGAAATTAGGTCTTGAGGAGGACAACCCCCTCAGAGCCTTCAGGGTAAGGGTTGTAAGTTATACCCTGGGGTGCATATAAGGTTTTATAGAAAGTGTTGGTGTAGAAACTTCAAAAAGGGCTGATTTAATTGGAAATCGAAAGGACTAGTGCCCTTTTTTAAAGTCGAAAGTGAATGGAGAGCAACTAACCCTCCTTTCACGCCCACCATTTCCCCAAAACATTCAATTAAAATTTCGAGATAGTCATTTTGTTCAACGTAGTTGAAAGTTTTGGAAATTATGATTCTGAGGATGACAAACCCCCAAACCCTTCAGGGCAAGGGTTGTAAGTTATGCCCTGGGGGCATATAAGGTTTTTATTGAAAGCGTTTTCGTAGAGACTTCAAAACGGGCAAATTCGATTGGAAATTAAAAGGGCTAGTGCCCTTTTTAATAGTCGAAAGTGATGGGAGGTCAACTAGCCCTCCCTCTCAAGCTCACCATTCCCCCAAACACATCCCATCCAATCCAAACACATCCATTTCATCCAAACACATTTTAAAAATTTTAAAATAGACATTTTGTTCAACGTAGTTGAAAGTTCTGGAAATTAGGTCTTTGAGGATGACACTCCCCCCAGAGTCCTCAGGGCTAAGGTTGTAAGTTATTCCCATGGGGCATATAAGTTTTTTTTTTATAGAAAACGTTGTCGTAGAAACTTCAAAAAAAGGCTCATTCAATTGGAAATTGAGAGGGCTAGTGCCCTTTTTAATAGGCTAGTCGAAATTGATTGGAGGGCAAATAACCTCCCTCTCACACCCACCATTTCCCAAACGCATCCAATCAAAATTTTGAGACACCCATTTTTTTCAACGTAGTTGAAAGTTCTGGATATTATGTCTTTCAGGATGATCACCCCCACACCCCTTAGGGCAAGGGTTGTAAGTTATGCCTTGGGGGCATATAAGATTTTTATAGAGAGTTGTATTAAAATTTCGAAGGGATAGTGCCCTTTTTGATAGTCAAAATTAATTGGAGGAAAACTAACACCGCTCCCACGTCCACCATTACCCCAAATCCATGCAATAAAAATTTTGAGATAGCCATTTTGTTCAACGTAGTGGAAAAGTCCGGAAATTATGTCTTTGAGGATGACACTCCCCCCACAGCCCTCATATCAAGGGTTGTTAGTTATTCCCTTGGGGCATGCAAAGCTTTACAAAAAGCCTTGTAGCAGAAACTTCAGAGTCGGTTTGTTTGATTGAAAATTGAAAGTGCTAATGTGCTATTTATCAGCCGAAACTGATTAGAGGAAAACTATTGCCCCCCCTCAAACCTACCATTTCCCCAAACACATGCAATCAAAATTTTGATATAGACATTTTGTTTAACGTAGTCGAAATTTCTGGAAATTAGGTCTTTGCCAGAAACTTCAAGCGGTGTAGTAGAAATTTCAAAAAGGACTCATTCAATTGGGAATTGAGAGGGCTTGTGCCTTTATTAATAGTCAAAAGCGATCGGAGGGCGAATGCCCCCCACCTCCCCTCTCCATACTCATCATTTCCCCAAACACTTCCGATCAACATTTTGATATAGTAATTTTTTTGAACGTATTTGTAAAGTCCGCAAATTATTTTTTTCAGTATGACGGCCCCCCACGGCCCCTAGGGCTAAGATTGTAAGTTACGTACTTGGGGCATTTAATATCAAATAGAAAGTGTTGTCGTAAAAACTTCAAAAAGGGCTCTTTCGATTGGAAATTGAGAGGGCTATTGCCCTTTTTAATAGTGGAAGTTAATCAGAGGGAGAATACCCCCCCCCTCAACGCCCATCATTTCCCCAAAAATTTCCGATCAACATTTTGATATGGCCATTTTGTTCAACGTAGTTGAAAGGTCTGGAAATTATGTCTTTGAGGGTGACAAGCCTTTTTCCATAACAAGGGTCGTAAGTTATGCCATGGGCATATAATCTTTTTATAGGAAGTGTTGTCGTAAAACCTTCAAAAAGGGCTCATTCGATTGGAAATTGAGAGGACTAGTGTCTTTTTTATTAGTCGGAAGTGATGAGAGGGCAAATGTTTCCCTCCATGCCTATCATTTCCCCGAACACTTCCAATCATAATGTTGATATAGCCATTTTGTTAAGCCTATCAGAAAGGTCTCGAAATTTTGTCTTTGAGGATATCAAGTCCCCCCAGGGCAAGGACTGTAAGTTGTGCCCTGGGGACATATAGGGTTTTATAGAAAGTGTGGTCACATATAATTCAAATGGGGCTCATTGGATTTATAATCATACACTCCAATTCTCTTTTTAAATATCAAAGTGATCGGGAGACACCTGCCCCCTCCCCTCTACACACACGTCGTATTGTTTCGAAATGCATCTGCTAAAAATTTTGAGATAACCATTCTATTCAAAATAGTCTAAATATCATATAACAAGGATTTTGGGGTTGAAACAAACCCCAGAGATTAGGGGCAAGGGTTGTAAGTTATACCCAGGAGGTATGAAGGTTATTATGGAAGGGATGGTTGTTTAACTTCAGAAGAGGCTTAGTCTTTCTCCCTGAAAAAGACTATGTCTAAATAAAACGAACAGAATTTAATCAAAAAAACTTTCTACACAAAATAAGTTTTTCAAAAAAAAAGCAAAGAACTCCGTTAAACCAAAAATGAACAAAAATAGTATCAAATAATTTACTAAGTATACAACTACCACAAATCAGTATAAGTAAATGAAACCCAAAACAAACAGAAATTAAAGTAAGTCAAACTTAAAACGAGCAGAAATTAATCTGAGTAGGGTTCTAAACCCTATGCTTTCTAAAAGCCAGAATATAATTTGTACCTTACTGAAAAAAGATTCTTTTACATGTTTTCACTTATAACTTTAAGAAAACAAAAATTAATTATGATTTTAAGGAATATATCAGCATATGTATATTAAACTGACAATGCACATTTTTGGATTTTTTTTCAGTAAAGTACAAATTATATTCTGGCTTTTAGAAATCATAGTGTTTAGAGCCCTACTCAGATTAATTTCTGCTCGGTTTGAGTTTGACTCTGTTATTTATTTTAATTTCTCTTTGTTTTGGGTTTAATATATTTATTGATACTGATTTGTGGTAGTGTATTCTTGATATATTATTTGATTCTATTTTTGTTCATTTTGGTTTAATGGAATTCTTTACTTTTTTTGAAAAACTTTTGGAAATTTTTTTTTAATTAATCATAATAAAAAAAGCGTTCAAAAGAGGTTTGCAAGTCGAAGAAAAACAAACATGTTTTTCCCAACAAGCATGTCCGTCCTTCAATTCAGCAGTAGAACTTTATACAAAATCCATTATTTTAATAAAAAAGCGTTCAAAAAAGGTTTTCAAGTCGAAGAAAAACAAGCATGTTTTTTCCAACAAGCATGTTCGTCCTTCACAAACAAGCATGTCCGTCCTTCAATTCAGCAGTAGAACTTTATACAAAATCCATTATTTTAATAAAAAAGCGTTCAAAAAAGGTTTTCAAGTCGAAAAAAAAACAAGCATGTTTTTCCCAACAAGCATGTTCCTCCTTCACAAACAAGCATGTCCGTCCTTCAATTCAGCAGTAGAACTTTATACAAAATCCATTATTTTAATAAAAAAGCGTTCAAAAAAGGTTTTCAAGTCGAAGAAAAACAAGCATGTTTTTTCCAACAAGCATGTTCGTCCTTCACAAACAAGCATGTCCGTCCTTCAATTCAGCAGTAGAACTTTATACAAAATCCATTATTTTAATAAAAAAGCGTTCAAAAAAGGTTTTCAAGTCGAAGAAAAACAAGCATGTTTTTTCCAACAAGCATGTTCGTCCTTCACAAACAAGCATGTCCGTCCTTCAATTCAGCAGTAGAACTTTATACAAAATCCATTATTTTAATAAAAAAGCGTTCGAAAGAGGTTTTCAAGTCGAAAAAAAACAAGTAAATAATTTCTGAGACCCCACTGGCTAATCATGATAAAACGAAAAACTAGTAAAAATGAGAAAAACAAGGATTATAGAAACCAGTGAAAAATATGGACTAAAATGCAAATATTTTGGTAAAGACCTCCGCTTGACCGTCATCAGTGCAAGATAATAACATAAAAAATACTAATAACTATCATATATAACATAAACATAATAACATAAAAATTACTAATAAAAATCCAAGGATACTATAAAAAAAATTCAAACCTTAAAACAAAGCACAACTAAAATTTGAAGACCCTTTCCATGTAACGGTGAAAGGGTAACTGAATGAAAAAATACAGTACTGAACGGGAATTCAATTTTTGAATTTATACAGAGCATTTTTAAAAGCTATACGCTTTCCAAGTAAAACGTCATCACAGATTAGATTAGGTTGCAAAATGTGATTCTTTTTATTCAACTAAAAACGATCAGAATTAATTAGTTCATTATAAATGGGGCTTAAATAGGTTTCTCTCGTGTCTCTATTGAGAGCAACTTTTCTGTGAATGTGCTTTTTTTTTATCTCAACTGCCTCCCTGAAAACTTGGATGAGACCTTTAACAGGGGCAATAATGGAGGTGTTATCGAATAAAACGAAACGGTGCGGGTTGTCATACACAAGCTGAGCCAAGGCGGTATCAAGTGTCTCAGGCCTTTGACATAGCTCCATAGCTTTGTCGATTGAGAACCTGTGTTCCAATAATCTCTCCCCCAATTGCTGGTAGTTCTTCCAACATAGAAACAGTCGCAAGAACAGGGAACTCTATAAACACCCCTGCCCAAAATAGGGCTCGTTTTATATTTAATACCGCTGTTACAATAGTTCTGGATATTATTAGAATTTTTGAAGGTGACCTTAAAGTTATGTTTTTTTTTTTACAAAATTAATTATTTTAATAAAAAAGCGTTCAAAAGAGGTTTTCAAGTCGAAGAAAAACAAGCATGTTTTTACCAACAAGCATGTCCGTCCTTCACAAACAAGCATGTCCGTTCAATTCAGCAGTAGCACTTTATACAAAATCTATTATTTTAATAAAAAAGCGTTCAAAAGAGGTTTTCAAGTCGAAGAAAAACAAGCATGTTTTTCCCAACAAGCATGTCCGTCCTTCACAAACAAGCATATCCGTCCTTCACAAACAAGCATGTCCGTCCTTCAATTCAGCAGTAGAATCTTATACAAAATTCATTATTTTAATAAAAAAGCGTTCAAAAGAGGTTTTCAAGTTGAAGAAAAACAAGCATGTTTTTCCCAGAAAGCATATCCGTCCTTCACAAACAAACATTTCCGTCCTTCAATTCGGCAGTAGAACTTTATACAAAATCCATGGTTTTAATAAAAAAGCGTTCAAAAGAGGTTTTCAAGTCGAAGAAAAACAAGCATGTCCGTCCTTCACAAACAAGCATGTCCGTCCTTCAATTCAGCAGTAGAACTTTATACAAAATCCATTATTTTAATAAAAAAAGCCTTCAAAGGAGGTTTTCAAGTCGAAGAAAAACAAGCATGTTTTTCCCAACAAGCTTGTCCGTCCTTCAAAAACAAGCATGTCCGTCCTTCAATTCAACAGTAGAACTTGATACAAAATTCATTATTTTAATAAAAAAGCGTTCCAAAGGGGTTTTCAAATCGAAGAAAAAGCAATTCTGTTTCATAAGAAGTTTTTGAAAGTTGTATTTAATATAACCTGAACATTAATATAAATATTATTCAGTGTAAAATTTGTTCAAAATCTTGTGCAATAAAATAACTAAGGTTCTTATTATCTATTATTAGGTTCTTATTAGTTCTTATAATTCTTATATCTATTATTATTTTTCACTATGTAAGTGGTATGCGCTTGCCGAGGGTTCAAAACTATTTTGTATCTTTTGGAACCTTTTTTTTAGCAATACCCTATTGGTCTCCCCCCCTTTTTTTTTTAGCAATAACCCACTGAAGAGAACTGAGAAAAAAAGTAATAAGAACCAACTTCTTGCTCCTTCAGTTTGGCAGTCTCATTTACCGGTTGTTTATTTTTGAAGAAAGTCTTTGAGATAAGTGGACTTGACTTCACTTGCTCTGAGCAATAATCTTAGGTCGTGGAGAGTGTGATTCCTGGATACCGTAAAATGTTAAGAATTTGGAAATATTTTTGCCTAAGTTGTTCCATGTATTATAATTTCTCAGCTTTGGGAATTTTATCGTATGTTCCAAAAATCAGTGCAAGTGCATACAAATTAGATATTTTCTGTTACAAGTTGCTCTGATAAGGAATCTACAATGATTTCTAGTTCTTAAAATAACTTTTAAAAACTGTCACCTCTAGGGGACACTGTTTAAACATTTAAATGGTTTACTTGAGAAGGAATGTTTATTTATGGCCAAATTAATATTAATGAATATTAGTTTCGGGGTAACTATGAATCCCCCCCCCTCTTCCCTTTTTAGGTTTTCAAAAGTGTATCTTGTGTTTCTCTCTTGGTCCTCATGATTTCTCATAAGTTAAAAGCTTTTGACGGATTTCTGCGGCAAATCGGTTAAATAGTTCCGTCTAAGCCCACAAAACAAACTTTATTCTTTCTTGAATTTAATCTCATTTCCGAAAATCCAAAACCCAGATTACAGAAAGAGGGATAAATGACACAGAAGGTCAAACAGTCCTATCCTACAATTTTCAAAAGAGGGTGATGTTGGAGGTACTTCGAAGCTCTTTTTTAAGAATGTTTTATTAAGGCAGTTATCACTTCCTGTGATTAATTTATATTTATTCGACAACTTCGCATAAAGATCATTGAATTAAGGCTAACAATTATCCGGAATGATTTTTTTTTCAAACATTTCGTGGAGTAAGTACTCGGCCCAATAGTAACATAAACTAAAAAAAAACTGGGTCAACAAAGATTTTTTTTTAGCCCACCCTATTGACGAAAAAAGAGAAAAAAATAATAAGAAACCTGCTTGTTGCTCCTTTAGGTAGGCAATCAGCTCAGTATTCCATAGTCTCAACTCATCTATTGTTTTTTCATAGTTTGATAACGTTTCCTTTTGTTGCTGACGTTCTTTCTCCGCCAAAGTAATGTTCTGCCTTAGAAAACGACATAAGACCTAAGTCAATCGACAAGAAAAGATAAAAAAAAATTGTTGTGCAAGTTTATTTTTATTTGAATTCACTTGAAAAATATTTTCCGAAAAAAATTTCAAAGAAAACGAAAAAGCCATAATAAGGCCATAATAAGCCATAATAATAAGCCATAAAAGCCATAATAAACGAGCAGAAATGGATCCATAAAATGATTCAAACATAAAACACATAAAAATTACAAGGAATGAATAAATGAAACCTGAAAAAATATAAATTGAAATGAATAATCACATCAAACGTAGAGGATAGATATAATTCAAATATAAATCGAATAACGATGAATAGATGAATGCTAAATCGAAGAGAAATGAAAATATACATTACCAAATACAACTTAAAACAAAAATGAATAGCAGATTAAAGTGGGGATACCCCCCCCCCTCTAATAAACTTTCTTAAGACCATTCCAGCTTAAAAAAAATAAATTAAAAATAATACTGGGGTGAGTCGAACTTGTTTTAGCCTTATATCCATTAGAATTTTAGGGAAGTCTCGACGAAACATTTTGAAGCCTTCTGTTGAAAACAAGCTAATTTAGTCTCTGGCAGAAGAAATAAGGGGTCCCTTTAGGTTGTAAATCATATTCTTCTTACAAAACTTGCGTTTGAAAATCTGAACAGAGTTCTTATCACACATTTTCTTCGATACTACATCATCCATATGTACCAGATGCATTTTTATGTGTAATCGCAGGTTTTCTAAGAATTTCAGTGAGTAATTCACGTCTTCACAAGTAATTTCACTGTCAAAAACTGCTTTGAAGTGTCAATTAGAACTTTCTTTATTTTGCTTGTAATTTCACAACCGAGATAAAAATTTCTTGGTTCAAATGCATTGCCTGGTATATTTGTACTATTTTCACGATGTTCAAGAAATAAAATAGTTTTGATTTGTGGATAAGTTTTCTAATTTCACCGTCAATCTTAAACAGGTCGTGCATAGCCATAGTAGATTCTAAGGCTAAATCTGAATTATTTATTGCATCTCTCATTTGAGCCATTTCAGGGAGTAGCATGTGCAAAAGATCTTCAGAAGTTTGTGGGTTTACATCTTCTGAAATAATCGATATAATTTTGTTGTACACCCGCTTTAGATTTTCTTCCTTACAGTCAGTGTGTGATTTCATCAAGGTCTGTTCAAAAACGTCGTACAGTTCTGCCAAGTCATCGATATCATTTGTTTTTTGGCCCACAGCTGGTGTAGTTTACAATAACTGAAAAGAAAGGGGTTCAAGGATTAAGAAACATCCAAAGACAACGTAAAACCCGATAAATGATTGGGTTGTGAAAATTAAACATAAAAGGACAAAAAAGACATGGCAGCGCAGCTCTATAAATGAGGGGTCAGGGTTAAGAGGATTCCACCTCATCTGAAGTAAAATTCTAATATGAAGCCGTATCCAAGCGCTAGGTAGGGTAAGCTTGAAACGAAGAGCCCCTTATTCATTTAAAGCTGCAACAGCTACAACCTAATAAAGAGCAAACCAAGGTTCAAAGCAAGGTGCAATAACTATAACCGAAATTATCCCATATTTTAGGGGGGTTGATCCCTTCTCAATACGTTACTCTTCACGCTAATTTACTTGAGAACTTAAAAGAACTTAATTGAGAAAGAGACAACGGAATAATTTCTGTTTATTTTAAGTTTTGATGTTAAACATTACTTTAAGCTAAAAAAGAAGACTGGTTTCTTGTATTCATATAATATCATTTCCAGGGATACCGGGAAATCCAGGTCCTCTTCTTGAAAATATCCCTCCACTCACACTAAGACTAAAGTTCTAAAATTCCTCCCAGGTAATTCCATTGTTGCTGAAAATCCCTCAGACTTTTTTTTTGTGGACGATTCTGTCTCAAAAATTCTCTTTAGCATACTTTCATTTGAAAAAGACTTTCATTTCTGATCGCTTTTTAAATCATGTAGGAAATCCACCCTCCATCGATTTTTTCCCTGAAATCCCTCCAGCCCCAGTGAAAAATTTTCTTCAAAGAAAAATTCCTCAACAGAGAATTTCACCAGCAAAAACTGCGCTGCCTAAGTAAAGAACGATGTGGGTACAATGTATAATTTTTTTTTTTTTTTTTTTTTTTTTGGTTTCTTTTTGACCAGGGCACATCGTATCGAAGGAGTTGTCGTAGAAACTTCAAAAACGACTCATTTGATTGGAAATTGGAAGGGCTTCTGACTTTTTTAATAGTAGAAAATGATTGGAAGGCAACTAACACCCCTCTCACACCCACCATTTCCACAAACACATTCAATCAAAATTTTGAGATAGCCATTTTCTTTGACGTAGTTGAAAGGTTCGGGAATTATGTCGTTGAGGATGACACTCTCCCCACAGCCCTCAAAGCAAGGGTTTTAAGTTATGCCCTTGGGGCATCTAAGTTTTTTTTTTAATAAAAGCATTGTCGTGTGAACTTCAAAAAGGGCTCATTTGATTGGAAATTGAAAGGGTTAGTTCCCTTCTTAATAATCGAAAGTGATTGGAGAGCAACTAACCGCCCTCTCACGCCCACCATTTCCCCAAACAAATCCAATCAAAATTTTTAAATGGGCATTTTGTTCAACATAGTTAAAAATTCTGGAAATTATGTCTCTTATTCGATTGGAAATTGAGAGGACTAGTGCCTTTTTTATGAGTCGAAAGTGATGAGAGGGCAAATGCCCCCCACGCCTATCATTTCCCCAGACATTTTCAATGAACATTTTGAGATATACATTTTGTTCACCATATTTGAAAGATCCAGAAATTATGTCGTTTTAGGATAACAAATTCCCCCAGCTCTCAGGGCAAGGTTTGTAAGTTATGCCCAGGGGGCATATAAGGTTTTTATAGAAAGCGTGGTCACATAAGCTTCGGAGGGGGTTCATTGGATTGGTAATCAGACGCTCTAGTGCTCTTCTTACGAGTCAAAGTGATCGGATGGCAGCTATCCCCCCCATCACACACGTCGTATTGTCCCGAAATGCATCTAATACAAATTTTGAGATAGCCATTCTATTCAAAATAGTCTAAATATTATATAACAAGGCTTTTGGGGTTGAAACAAACCCCAGAGATTAGGCGTAAGGGTTGCAAGTTATGCCCAGGGAGTATTTAAGGTTTTAATGGAAGGGATGGTGTTTAACTTTAGAAGAAGTTCATTTGGTTGAAAATTGGAAGTTCTAGTTCCTTTTTAAGCGTCAAAAGTGATGGACGGAATTTAGCCCCCCCCCCGCTACCTATTAAATAACTTACAGCCCTTATAGGGTTGTAAGTTATTTAATGAGGGTATATAAGGTTTTTATTGAATGGGCGGCCGTATAAACATCAGATGGGGCTTATTTGATTTGAAATTGGAAGTTATAGTGCCCTTTTTAAGAGTCAAAGTGATTTGAGAGCAAACAGCCCCCCTCCCCGCTCAGCATTTGCCTAAACACCTCCAATAAAAATTAAGAGATAACAATTTTATTCATCGTAGTTAAAGGTTTTGAAAATTATGTCTGCGAGGAAGACCCCCCCCCCCCTACAGCTCTCAGGAAAAGGGTTGTAAGTTATGCCCTTGGAGCATATAAAGTTCTTATTAAAAGCGTGGTCTTATATGCTTTGGAGGGGGCTCATTGGATTAGTAATAATAAGTTCTTGGGCCCTTTTTAAGAGTCAAAGGGACCAGAGCACAGCTGCCCCCCCCCCCCACACACACACAAACAGGTCGTGTTTTCCTGAGATGTGTCAAATACATATTTTGAGACGGTCCTTTTATTCAAAATAGTCAAAATATCATATAATAAGGCTTTCGAGGTTGATACAAACCACCAGAGCCTGAGGATGAGAGTTGTAAGTTATGACCCTGGAGAACTTAAGGTTCTTATGGAGGGGATGGTTGTATAAGCTTTAGAGGTAGCTCATTTGGCTAATATTGGAAGTTCTAGTTCCCTTTTAAGAGTCAATAGTGATGGAGTTCAATTAGCATCCCCCCACCCAACTACCCCTTTTTTCACCAAATGCATCTGATTGAAATTGTACGATGGCAATTTAGTTTAAAATAGTCTAAAGTACATACTACAATATTTCCAGGGTTGGCTCAACCTCCCAGAGCCCTGGGGCAAGGGATTTAAGTTTTGCCCTGGGTGCATATAAGAGTTTTATGGAATGGGTGGTCGTATTAAATTCAGATGGTTCTCATTTGATTTTAAATTGTAAGTTATAGTGCCCTTTTTAAGAGTCAAAGTGATTTGAGAGAAACCTTTCCCCCCACCCCCATCTTTTCCCATAACAAATATCTAAACAAAGTTTTGAGACATGAATTTTTTCAGAATTTTTCAATGGTTCAGTAATTATTCTTAGCAATAGTTGTAGTAGCAATAGTAGCATCATTAGGAGAATGCACATAACACCTTTTTTGTCAACATCCCCTTCAACACACGATGAAATTTTTAATTTAATACCATCGATCGATCCTGAAGCATTGCTGATACGTTCTCTTGACCACATATATGGGCATAGTGCGTTTCGGTTTATTTCAAAACAATTATAATATAGCCCAACATTTTCGCCTTAGTACCCTTAGGTTTATTAGTTGTAGTAGTAGCATCAGTATATATAGTAGTAGCAGTGGGAGTACTATTAATAGTAGTAGTCTTAGCTTTAGTAGTAGTAGTAGTAGTAGTAGTAGTAGTAGTAATAGTAGTTGTAGGAGTAGGAGCATTAGTACTAGGATGCAAATATTGTCTTTTGGCTAGTTCAATATCCCCCACAACAAGTGTTGTCTTAATGTGTTAAGTCTTAATGTCACAAACGAAACTGTTCCTAAGATATTGCTGATATGCCGTTTTAACAACCTACTTACGGATGGCAGGTTGTCATCCGTACAATAGAAATATTCTTTAAGAATTTAGCATTTTTTTTAAAGTATAACTTTCACTTTCAGGACAATAGGATAAGCAATTTCAGGTCTGGGAGATAAACCCGCAGATTGGAGTCAGGAGATAGCTTCATCCTGGTGCTCAACCATCCTCAGTACAAATAATAAGAGTAAAAAGTAAAAAAGCCCCCCCCCCCATAAATATGACGTAGATAATTTCGGAGACCATACTGCCTTTCCATGACGATAAAATATAAGTTCAAAATAGGGATAAAATCCTTTTTAATAGACAGTGTATAGAAATTCACAAAAAATACCAGATATTTCGATAACATATACAGTGACCGTCATCAGTAGTAAAACATCCGTCATCAGTTTTACTACTGATGACGGAAACAACTAGCTATCATTGTGGTGTTTTTTTTAGTGAGTGTAGTGTAGTGATGGATCGGCTGAGGGTCTGACTAACTGCATCAAACAAGTCATTGAAAAAAACTCGATTCCCTGGCAAAATATTGTTGGATTTTGTGCAGACACTACTAACGTGATTTTGGAGCCAATAGATCTGCTTCAACGCTAATGAAAACCATGGTGCCCCATATCTTGAATGTGACATGCTCATGCCATCTTGTTCACTTATGTTCATCCTATACATGCTTGTCACTTCGCAAGACACTAGAAGACTTGGCGCGAAATATCCATGCCCACTTTTCCAGAAGCGCTTCCATATGAGATAAGTATGCTGAATTTCAGGAGTTCTTTCAATGCAAAGAACTCTCAATTCTTGCACCAGTACAGACCCACTGGTTGTTCCTTCAGGCCTGCAAAAAGAGGCTTATTGATCCTTGGGTTGCTTTTACTCAGTATTTCATAGAAACCACGTTTGATGACCCAACTGCAACCAATAACCTTATCTTGTCAACATTACAAAGCATGTTGACTGAGCCATATCTTGAATTCATGGACTATTCCCTCGGCCTCTCTAATGAATTCAACACATTTTTTTATGTAACGTTCCACTTCTTCACTCCCTAAAGGCAAGTGCCACCAAACTTGTGACTGATGTTGCATCTAACTCCAAGAAACTGGACTATATTCGCAGTGTTGGTTTGTTTGCCGAACTGGATCCTTACCTTTCAAGTCAGTACCTTCCTTTAGACCAAACATACATGGGTATAGATGCACCCGATTCAATGCAAGAACTCGTATATGCTCAAGAGCCAAGTGATAATATTGATCTCTTTTCCCAGTCTTGTCGAAAACACAATATAGTCCTAATCAAGCAGATCCAAGACCGTTTCAAGTTTGAAGACAAAATTTATGACATTTTGGCTTTGGTTGAACCAAGGTGTAAGGTTGCCCCTACGTAACAGGGCTAATAAATTTGGTAGCGTGATACAGACTGAGGCGTTGGATAAGAATCGGTACTCAGAATTCAGTGACAACTGATTTTATTATAAAATAAGATAAAATGAAAAATATTATAATTCTATCTGTTGGCTATTTCCATACCTCTTCTAAGGTCAAAAGATCTACTTGTTCACATCCACCGATGTATACCGAAAAGAAAAAAGATTAAGTTAATACTAAGCTAACAAATGTTTCAACTTAAAAGGGTTGCAGTTGAACAGCTAGTCAAGGCTTGAGTTCTGGGTTATAGAAATCCTTTAGTTCAAGTTATTTTTGAGCTAAGCTAAGAATAACTGTACTTGCTTTTAATTCCAATTTTCATTAACCTAAGCCAAGAGATTCTTTTATTATTTCTTGATAGGATCAAGAAATAAGCTTTAATTTTAGCAGGGAAACTTAATTGAAAATATCTGGACATAAAGGTTTAGAAATTCTTAAGCTGGTAATATTGTTCCCTTTTTTCCCCTGACCTTCCTGTATAAACATTAAGGTTACTTTTGTATAAACAAGCAGTACGGGTTAACGAAATGAAAGAGTGATTAAAAGGTAACGGTGTTCCTCTTCGTATAAACGTCTAAGGGTTGCACAAAGGGGGGGGGGGGGTGAATTTATGTTATGGTTCGATAATTCCAATTTTGGATATAAGGTCTTTATAAAGTCAAGCTAAGCCTCAAGGGACTCTAGGCTGAAAGGGGAAGCCCAAATGGCTACTCCTAGCTTTCTTTCCTTGGTTGAGGTTTCCTTCCTTCTTTAAACCCTCAGTTGTTCGAAGCTTAAATTTCTGGGAAGAAATTTAATTTGGCTTATTATAACCTTGAAAAAATGCTCTTTTGTCCAAATGGTTCAAGCCTTGTTTAGGTGAAAATACGAATGAAACTATAAGTCCCAAAATCATAAATTTCTCTTATATACGTATTAAAATTATCTCCAAGTGACAGAAAGCCTTTTAGAGGTTTTTCTTCATATTTTAACCCTTTTCTTCAAACTTTTATTCCCAAGGAGAGTTTCAGACAGACAGTGGTAGCTTATCGTAATTACAAAGTAAAAACACTTACTCTTTCCTTGGTTCCGAGGCAAAAACTACCCCGATTTGTCTCTCCTCCATAAGTTATATTCTTTTTGCTACTTGATCCGTTTAGCGACCTTCTCTCCCTCCTAGCCAATCAACCATCTTTTGTTAAAAGTAGTTTCTTTCCAGTCTTTCAAGGACTTGAAAAACTGGTCTAAATTAGGGCTTTACATATCACGGGTTCAAAGTTCGTTTGATTCTTGGACAAAGAGTGTCACTAAAAGATTTATGGCTAGTTACGCAAAGAGAAGTTATTTCAAATTCAGGCTAATAGAAATTGTTGCTATATTTCTGATCTATGAAGCTAAAGGGAATTCCAAGCTTTAATAAAATTGAGTTACGAAATTTACACAAAATAAGGCTTCCTTACAAAGGAATGCAAGAAATTTATAGCAAAACTCTCTAAGGCCACTAGTTGCGAGATATCCAGTTCTAAGAGAATAGCGTTGCCTCCAGAAAACAGACGTAGAATGGACGTCACAGGCAATTACTGATGTCACTGAGCTTCATTTGGGAGATGCTGAAGCTGAAGACCTGTCATTTTAGCAGTATTGGATGAAGATATTTAGTCTGAAGACTTGCAGTGGCGAAATCAAGTACCCGGATTTGCGAAAGGGCATATGACGGATCTTCTCTTTACCTTTTAGCAATGTACCAGCTAAGCTTTTGTTTAATCTCCTGAAATTATTCAGAACAGACATCCGAGATAGTGTCGAGAATTTCACACTAGTCTCACTTATTCGAGTCAATTACTGGTTGAAAAAAGAAGATAAAACTTTATCCACCGTCAGCATACCGAAAGCTTCCGCTGGCTTCAAGACGATTGCAAACGTTACTTGCGATGAAGTGCTGGACATGACACTTAATTAAACTTTTTTATGTGTTCTCGGTAGTGTAAAAGATGTTATATGCATCATTATCTGAAGTAAAAAATAATAATGCGCTATGTTTTTTTCGTGTAGATTGTATGGAAATGTAAGGCAAAATATCTCCTTTTTCCAGGGAGAAAAATAGGAAGAAAGTAGACCTAAATACAGGGAATTTTAGGGAAAATTGATAAAAAAAAGTAGGGTAAATTGAAATCGAAAAGTGAAAGCACTGGCCAAAAGATCAAAATTACCTTAAATTGCAGCTTGGAGCAATTTGAACATTTAAACATTGTCGACAAAGTGTTATAAAGAAAATTGACAATTCTAGTGCTTTACATCAAATTTCTCCATAACACTTTGCAGACAATCACTAATATCTTCTAGATTTTCAATGATATCTTGTTTACAGCTCTCTTAGTCTGGAAAGTATCGAGCCCAAGGGGAAGAGATGTAAAGTTACCTTGTTTTAGCCTTATTTCATATTAACTTTACAGTAATTAGTAACAGACCTTGATGAAATCACACACTGACTGTAAAGAAGACTGTAAAGTCAGTGTGTGATTTCATCAAGGTCTGTTCAAAAACATCGTACAGTTCTGCCAAGTCATCGATATCATTTGTTTTTCGACCCACAGCTGGTGTAGTTTACAAGAACTGAAAAGGAAGGGATTCAAGGATTAAGAAACATCCGAAGACAACGTAAAACCCGATAAATGATTGGGTTGTGAAAATTAAACATAAAAGGACAAAAAATACTTGGCAGCGCAGCTCTATAAATGAGGGGTCAGGGTTAAGAGGATTCCACCTCATCTGAAGTAAAATTCTAATATGAAGCCGTATCCAAGCACTTGGTAGGGTAAGCTTGAGAGGAAGAGCTCCTAATTCATTAAAAGCTGCAATAGCTACAACCTAATAAAGAGCAAACCAAGGTTCAAAGCAAGGTGCAATAACTATAACCGAAATTATCCCATATTTTAGGGGGTTGATCCCTTCTCAATACGTTACTCTTCACGCTAACTCTCTTGAGGACTTCAAAAAAAAAAAAATTTGTATTCCAATTAAGCGGCTTTTGTGTTTAACTAGTTGTTTTTAAGCAGCTGGGACAAAAAGCTTAAATTTAGCTTAAAGAGCAGGGTATTGAGAAAGAGACAGCGGAATAATTTCTGTTTATTTTAAGTTTTGATGTTGAACATTACTTTAAGCTAAAAAAGAAGACTGGTTTCTTATATTCATTTAATGTCATTTCCAGGGATACCGGGAAATCCAGGTCCTCTTCTTGAAAATATCCCTCCACTCACACTAAGACTAAAGTTCTAAAATTCCTCCCAGGTAATTCCATTGTTGCTGAAAATCCCTCAGATTTTTTTTTTTTTTTGACGATTCTGTCTCAAAAATTCTCTTTAGCATACTTTCATTTTAAAAAGACTTTCATTTCTAATCGCTTTTTAAATCATGTAAGAAATCCACCCTCCATGGATTTTTTCCCTGAAATCCCTTCAGCCCCAGTGAAAAAATTTGCTTCAAAGAAAAATTCCTTAACAGAGAATTTCGCCAGCAAAGACTGCGCTGCCTAAGTAAAGAACAATGTGGGTACATTGTATTATTTTTTTTTTTTTTTGGTTTTTGGTTTCTTTTAGACCAGGGCACATCGTATCGAAAGAGTTGTCGTAGAAACTGCAAAAACAGCTCATTTGATTGGAAATTGGAAGGCCTTGTGACTTTTTCAATAGTTGAAAATGATTGAAAGGCAACTAACACCCCTCTCACACCCACACATTCAATCAAAATTTTGAGATAGCCATTTTCTTCGACGTAGTTGAAAGGTTCGGTAATTATGTCTTTTAGGATGAAACTCTCCCCACAGCCATCAGAGAAAGGGTTTTAAGTTGTGCCCAAGGGGCATCTAAGTTTTTTTTTTTTTTATATAAAAAGCATTGTCGTGTGAACTTCAAAAAGGGCTCCTTCGACTGGAAACTGAAAAAGCTAGTGCCCTTTTTGATAGTCGAAAGTGATTGAAGGGCAACTAACCCCCCTCGCACGCCCACCATTTCACCAAACAAATCCAATCAAAATTTTGATATGGGTATTTTGTTCAATGTACGAGGTATTTTGTTATGTCTTTGAGGATGACACTCCCCCCACAACCTTCCGGACAAGGGTAGTAAGTTATGCCCTGGGGGCATATTAGGTTTTTATAGAAATTGTTGTCGTAGTAGCTTCAAAAAGGGCTTATTCGATTGGAAATTGAGAGGACTAGTGCCTTTTTTATTAGTTGAAAGTGATCAGAGGGCAAATGCCCCACACGCCCATCATTTCCCCAAACAATTCCAATGAACATTTTGAGATATCCATTTTGTTCACCGTATTTGAAAGATCCGGAAATTATGTCTTTGAGGATAACAAATCCCCCAGCCCTCAGGACAAGGTTTGTAAGTTATGTCCAGGGGGCATATAAGGTTTTTATAGAAAGCGTGGTCACATAAGCTTCGGTGGTGGTAATCAGACGCTCTAGTGCTCTTCTTAAGAGTCAAAGTAATCGGAGGGCAGCTATTCCCCCCCCCCCCCGTCACACATGTCGTATTGCCTCGAAATGTATCTAATAGAAATTTACAGGTAGCCATTCTATTCAAAATAGTCTAAATATTATATAACAAGTCTTTTGGGGTTGAAACAAACCCCAGAGATTAGGCGTAAGGGTTGCAAGTTATGCCCAGGGAGTATTTAAGGTTTTTATGGAAGGCATGGTTGTTTAATTTTTGAAGATGTTCATTTGGTTGAAAATTGGAAGTTCTAGTTCCTTTTTAAGCGTCAAAAGTGATGGACGGCATTAAGCCTCCCCCCACTACCTCTTCCACAACCCTTTCTTTTACCAAACGCATCTGACTGAAATTATGAAATAGCAATTTTTTCAAAAATAGTTCATAGAACATATAATAATGTCTCTAGGGATGAAACAACCCCCCCCCAGCGCCTGGGGATAGGGTTGTAAGTTGCTTTATTAAACACTATAGGATGTTTACGGTATGAGTAATCGTATAAACCTGATATGAGGATTATTTGGTCTAAAGTTGGGAGCTATAGCGCCCTAAGATTGAAGATGATTTAGGATAAAACAACTCTCCTCCATGCTCAACATTTGCCTAAACACCTCCAATCAAAATTTAGAGATAACAATTTTATTCATCGTAGTTGAAAGTTTTGAAAATTATGTCTGTGAGGAAGACCACCCCCCCCCTACAGCTCTCAGGGAAAGGGTTGTAGGTTATGCCCTTGCAGCATATAAAACTCTTATAAAAAGCGTGGTCGTATATGCTTTGGAGGGGACTCACTAAATTGGTAATCATAAGTTCTTGTGCCCTTTTTAAGAGTCAAAGGGACCAGAGCACAGCTACGCCCCCCCCCCACACACACACAGGTCGTGTTCTCCTGAGATGTGTCAAATACGTATTTTGAGACAGTCATCAACCTTTTGAGGTTGATACAAACTACCAGAGCCTGAGAATGAGGGTTGTAAGTTATGCCCCTGGGGCATTTAAGGCTCTTATGGAAGGGATGGTTGTATAAACTTTAGAAGGGGCTTAGTTGGTGGATATTAGAATTTCTAGCTCTCTTTTAAGAGTCAATAGGGATGGAGCTCAATTAGCAACGCCCACCCCACCCAACTACCCCTCTTTTCACCAAATGCATCTGATTGAAATTGTACGATGGCAATTTTGTTTAAAATAGTCCAAAGAACATACTACAATATTTCCAGGGTTGGCTCAACCTCCCAGAGCTCTGGGGCAAGGGATTTAAGTTATGTCCTGGGTGCATATAAGGGTTTTATGGGAACATTGTTCTCATTTGATTTTAAATTGTAAGTTATAGTGCCCTTTTTAAGAGTCTAAGTGATTTGAGAGAAACCTCTCCCCCCACCCCCATCTTTTCCCATAACAAATATCTATACAAAGTTTTGAGACATGAAGTTTTTCAGTATTGTTCAAAGGTTCAGTAATTATTATTAGAAATAGTTGTATTAGCAATAGTAGTATCTGTAGGAGCATGCACATAACACCTTTTTGTCAACATCCCCTTCAACACACGATGAAATTTTCAACTTAATACCATCAACCGGTCCTGAAGCATTGCTGATACGTCCTCTTGACCACATATAGGGACATAGTGTATTTCGATTTATTTCAATACAGTTATAATATTGCCCAAAATTTTCGCCTTAATACCCTTAGGTTTATTAGTTGTAGTAGTAGCACCAGTATATATAGTAGTAGCAGTAGGAGTACTGTTAATAGTAGTAGTCTTAGCTTTAGTAGCATTAGTAGTAGTAGTAGTAATAGTAGATGTAGGAGTAGGAGCATTAGTATTATGATGCAAATATTGTCTTTTGGCTAGTTCAATATCCCCCACAACAAGCGTTGTAAGTCTTAATGTCACAAACGAAACTGTTCCTAAGATATTGCTTATATGCTGTTTTGAAAACCTCCATACGGATGACAGGTTGTCATCCGTACAACAGAAATATTCTTTAAGAATTTAGTATTTTTTTTTAAATTATAATTTTCAATTTCAGGACTATAGGGAAAGCAATTTTAGGTCTGGAAGATAAACCCGGAGATTGGAGCCAGGAAATAGCTTCATCCTGGTGCTCAACCATCCTCAGTACAAATAATAAGAGTAAAAAGTAAAAAAGTCCCCATAACAGTGTAAAAAAAAAAAAAAATAACAGTGTAAAACACAAGCCTAAAGAAGAAACACAAAATGAAAGAGAAGAAGCTGCTTCTGAAGTAATGGCCAGAAAGCAAATGAATAAAAAAAACCATGCTGAACTGAATTTTCAGTTGATGATTAATTTTGTCTATAGCTTTTCTGAATAATATAATAATATAATATAATATAATATAATATATTGAAAACCCGTCGTATACAATAAATGTACAATGACAGAGTATACAAAATACGAAAAGAGGAAACAAAACGATAATAATAACAACAAAAGCAACAACTTCTTAAATAGTATACAAAATAGTACGAAAAGTGGAAACTGAAAGATAGCATACTCAAAGATTACAACATAAACAACAACTTCTTCGAAAACAGCAACAAAGACAACAACTTTTGAAAGGAGAAAAAAAAGAAAAAAAAAAAAGAAAAAGAAAGAAATAAATAAAAAGGGAACCAAGAGGGAAAATTAAACAAGCAAACTTGCCCACTCGTGCTTTAAAATTGCTGGTTTTGTTTTTTGCCCGCTAATAAGTGTCTCAACAGCTAGATTTGGGTCCGCTAGGTTATCGCGGCGAATCAGAAAACTATTTTTTATCAAAGGTTGCAATTTTAGTAGGTACTTTGCAAAACGGAAAAAATATAGAGCGGATTTTAGACTTTTCACGGTTTGCCAATAAATTCCAGAAAGGGGTCACATTTAATATATGTGGCAGAGCGGTAGCGTTGTAAATACTTGCCAGTAGTGGACGGTTAAATCTCAGAGTGGATTTAACAATCAAAGCATAGGAGCTGGATATTCGCCGTTCAAGATGTGAGATCAGGAGGGAACGGGTATACTGTAATGAGGAACCTATTGGAAGCCCCAGATATACTATTTTATCAATTGGTTTTACTGAGCAATCACCTAGTGTGATATTAGTAGGAGGGTCATTCTTCCAATTATAAAGTAAAGCTTCCGACTTTTGGGAGTTAAATCTCAGACCGACTTTCTCGTAGTTGGACTGCAGACATGAGAATATTTCTGAAAGGCGGTTAAGCGTCCGACTGAGATTCAGCGTGTCATCGGCATAGCATACTAGGGAGATGTCAATGGAACTGAGAATGCATGATGAAGGACAGCTGTCTTGAGGCTCAATAATGTAGTTATTGAACAAATTGGGGGATAAAACTGCTCCCTGACGGGCACCTTTACGGACTGGTATCAAAGCTGACCGTTAGGCTGACGGAAGGCCTTTATCGGGAGGGAGCTTGAGTCTCACGCGAAGGTGAGTATAAATATCACGGAAAGCCCGGATGATATTTGAGTTCACTCCTCTTTTAGCTGAGTTTAGCAACATACGTGCATGAATCAATGAATCAAATGCTCTCTGCAGGTCTAAGCCCCCGATCGCTGGACTTTCTCCTGATTTGTGTGCATCCAGGAGTGCATATGCAACTACATGGAGCGCTTCCGCACAACCAATGCCGCGTTGGAAACCGAATTGTCTTGGTGGACTACAACACAGTTTTTCAAACTCATCTACGAACAAAAGTTCAAATAACTTGCAGAGAGTGGTAGCAACCGTGATTGGACGGAAAGAGGAGCATTGCATGGTAACTTTTCCTTTTTTAGGAACTGGCGTAAGATCTCCAATTGAGAAAGTGGTTGGGACAATACCCTGAATGAGGATAATCTGCATCAGGAGGGTTACATGACTGATGAGAGCGGGCCCACCACTTTTTAGATGGAGTGCACTGATCCTGTCAATCTCAAAAGATTGTTTAGGTTTTAGGTGAGAGATGGCCCTACATAAAGCTCCCTCCGTTACAAGAAAATCTCTCCGAGGACAACTATCTAAGAAGTCGTCCAACTCAGCTTCGTATCCTTCGTTGAGGGCTGGGTCAGGAGGCAAAAATTCTGACCCATAATATGCGTACCATTCAGAATCAGGGATAGCAGATGCGGATAAAGACTCATCGCTTTTAGAGGAAAGAAAACGCCAAAGGAGAGAAGGATTAATTTTGGCCCATGTAGATTCGATATCAATCATCTTTTTTCTGTGAGCTTTTAGCTCCTTTGCTAATTTTCTTTTTGTGAGCAGGAGGATTGAATTGACTACCCCCGAACGGGGTCGTCCACAAGAAACCCAAATTTGAAGCCAAAATTTAGACTTAGAATGGGTATCCATTAACTCTGGATTTTCAGACCAGACTGGAAGGGTATGATGACGGGGTCTACTTAAAGGGACGGCAGCTTTTTCAGCACAGCGAAGGGCATGGCCAATTTCTGCACAATAAAAGTCAACTGACAGTTGTGTTTACTCCCTTGAAAGAGCAGTTAATCCAGAGAGAAGATGGAAAGGGACACGGATCTTACTAAGGACTCTGGCGGCTTCTTCTTGAAATAAAACAGGGTTAATTTTACGCCAATCACGGCGAAACCTAGGAGGTGTTTTTGAAGTTGTTTGCGTTTGTGTATCTGAGCTGTGGCAAGGAATATCGGCTGAGAACTGTATTGGTAAGTGATCAGACAGTTCAAAATCAAGCACAACCTTGACAGGCAAAATCCTGAGATTTGCAGATGCAACAACGTGATTGAGATCTGATGTGGACATTGAGGTGTGTACATGTGTAAAATTTAAATCTTTGCACTTGAGGTCAAACTGGTCTCCAAAAATACTAAGCAACAACGTAGAACGTAAAGACCTAGATAAGAGCGGTTCATTCAAGTCGCAATTGAAGTCACCAACTAGTATGCATTCAAGGCTTAAGGATCTAATACGGTTAATACACTGGCCGAGTTTATCACCAGAATAAGTAAAAGCACACTCCGAACGCTCATCATGGTAATTTGTAGGCAAATATACGTTAATAAAAACACAAACCTCAACACGAATCGCTAGAAAATTATCATTGACTTCAAATACACTAGATCTTAGAGTCGAACGAACAAAAGTGGCAATGCCACTGGAGGGTCGCCCTTTTCCGCTTAGCTGCTTCACTGAAACTGAATAAACCAATACTGAATTATTAAAACTAAGAATACTTTTACTGCGTCTTGTGACGAAATATTCTTGTAAAAATGCAACGTAATTTTGCTCAAAAATAACATTCTACGATTGGATTTTTATTTGTGAACGAGCCATTAATGGCCCACGATAAACATTTATCTGCAGAAGATTCAAAAGTCCTATCTTTTGTGGATTACTATTTTAGGGACATTTTACACTGTATAACGTGTGACTGCCGATTTTGCATTCAACGCAGAATGTCGGCTGTCTGCATGGTTCATCTCGCGCAGAACGATGTTCACTTCAGGCACATCTAGAGCATACAGGTTCAGCCGTACACTGGGAATCGAGATGACCGATTTTGTGACAGTTATAGCATCGTCTTGGCAAGAACTTAAACGGATCAGCAGGTAGACGCTCTTAGCCGATAATCACCGAAACACTCAGAAATGGTTGGAGCTCACTGAGAGTATTAAAATACACTTTGAAAGTACGGGATTTTCCGCACTGTTCAGTCTTCGTACTATTCGGGATTATATTTTTTAGTCCTTCACAGTTTATATCCTCAGGGACATTTCGAAGCACTGCTATGTGCAGGGGTTCTCGAACAGTAATTTTGAGATCGGGCTTGGAAGATTTCGCTTTCTCAACGATTTTGGCTGCTGCAGCTTTCGACCTGACCACAAGCTTCCATTCGTTTGCAGATTTGCGAAGTTCACGAATGTCATTTGTATTTTCACAGAAACTGTCTATGAAAGCTTTCCGGCCATTTGGGCCATTGAGCTCCTTGGGGGGATTTTTCAAGACGACAGAATAGGTAGAGTTTCTGGGCTTGGACGTTTCAGGTGCACTACGACTGCTTGTGAAAATACTGGTGGCTGGAGCGGACTGGGTGGCCAAAAAATTATCAAGCTTCCGAGAGAGTTCATTTACTTTCGCAGTAACTGTTGCATTCGCCGCATCTCCGATGACCGGAACCGAGCAGGGGTTAAAGATGACAAATTTTGGCATGCTCACATTATTTTTCGCAGCTGAAACTAGAATTTTGCATATTTCAATGATATTGTCTTCATCTTTAGAGTAGATAACAAGACGATTCGTAATATTCAACTCAGTATGAAGGATTCGCTTTGCCTTTATAAAATCTTCATGTGTACAGAAAGCAACACACGCTTTTACGATACACTCCAATTTTATTCCATCTGTTAGTGCTCTCGTTACACAATTCAGTAACAGATTCAAAATAATTTTTTCACTTTCAGCCATCGTAGTTCTAAGCGTAATTAAATCTTAAAGTAAAGTCACAAAACAACGACTTGACCGCAAGGAGGCTTTTTTAAGTTCCCCATCTTTCCAATAAACGCCTTCTAATTATCCAAATGAAATAATTCAATCCAAATGAAAACTCAATCCAATCAAGCAAGGCATCATATGTCTGCACTCTCAATATTGTAATATATTCCAAAGTTAATCAGGCTTAAAATTGAACTAGTGTATACCGGTCAGATGTCAATGACGAAATATATTTAGTCACTAATTGATTCCGAAATATAATCCTTTTTTAACACAGATAGCTCTTAACAGGTCAGAGACTGAATAGCAACTTTTTTTTTCTCCTTTCAAAAGTTGTTGTCTTTGTTGCTATTTTCGAAGAAGTTGTTGTTTCTGTTGTAATCTTTGAGTATGCTATCTTTCAGTTTCCACTTTTCGTACTATTTTGTATACTATTTAAGAGGTTGTTGCTTTTGTTGTTATTATTATCGTTTTGTTTCCTCTTTTCTTATTTTTGTATACTCTGTCATTGTACATTTATTGTATACGACGGGTTTTCAATATATTATATTATATTATATTATTATATTATTCAGAAAAGCTATAGACAAAATTAATCATCAACTGAAAATTCAGTTCAGCATGGTTTTTTTTATTCATTTGCTTTCTGGCCATTACTTCAGAAGCAGCTTCTTCTCTTTCATTTTGTGTTTCTTCTTTAGGCTTGTGTTTTACACTGTTATTTTTTTTTTTACACTGTTATGGGGACTTTTTTACTTTTTACTCTTATTATTTGTACTGAGGATGGTTGAGCACCAGGATGAAGCTATTTCCTGGCTCCAATCTCCGGGTTTATCTTCCAGACCTAAAATTGCTTTCCCTATAGTCTTGAAAATGAAAACTATACTCTAAAAAAAAAATTCTAAATTCTTAAAGAATATTTCTGTTGTACGGATGACAACCTGCCATCCGTATGCAGGTTGTCAAAACGGCATATCAGCAATATCTTAGGAACAGTTTCGTTTTTGACATTAAGACTTACAACACTTGTTGTGGGGGGTATTGAACTAGCCAAAAGACAATATTTGCATCATAATACTAATGCTCCTACTCCTACATCTACTATTACTACTACTACTACTACTACTGCTACTAAAGCTAAGACTACTACTATTAACAGTACTCCTACTGCTACTACTATATATACTGGTGCTACTACTAGAACTAATAAACTTAAGGGTATTAAGGCGAAAATTTTGGGCTATATTATAACTGTTTTGAAACAAATCGAAACACATTATGCCCATATATGTGGTCAAGAGGACGTATCAGCAATGCTTCAGGACCGGTTGATGGTATTAAGTTAAAAATTTCATCGTGTGTTGAAAGGGATGTTGACAAAAAGGTGTTATGTGCATGCTCCTACAGATACTACTATTGCTACTACAACTATTTCTAATAATAATTACTGAACCTTTGAACAATACTGAAAAACTTCATGTCTCAAAACTTTGTATAGATATTTGTTATGGGAAAAGTTGGGGGTGGGGGGAGAGGTTTCTCTCAAATCACTTAGACTCTTAAAAAGGGCACTATAACTTACAATTTAAAATCAAATGAGAACAATGTTCCCATAAAACCCTTATATGCACCCAGGACATAACTTAAATCCCTTGCCCCAGAGCTCTGGGAGGTTGAGCCAACCCTGGAAATATTGTAGTATGTTCTTTAGACTATTTTAAACAAACTTGCCATCGTACGATTTCACTCAGAGGCTTTTGGTGAAAAGAGGGGTAGTTGGGTGGGGGGGATGCTAATTGAACTCCATCACTATTGACTCTTAAAAGGGAACTAGAACTTCCAATATCAACCAAATAAGCCACCTCTAAAGCTTATACAACCATCCCTTCCATAAGAATCTTAAATACCCCAGGGTCATAACTTACAACCCTCATTCTCAGGCTCTGGTAGTTTGTATCAACCTCAAAAGGTTGATGACTGTCTCAAAATACGTATTTGACACATCTCAGGAGAACACGACCTGTGTGTGTGTGGGGGGGGGGGAGTAGGTGTGCTCTGGTCCCTTTGACTCTTAAAAAGGGCACAAGAACTTATGATTACCAATTTAGTGAGTCCCCTCCAAAGCATATACGACCACGCTTTTTATAAGAGTTTTATATGCTGCAAGGGCATAACCTACAACACTTTCCCTGAGAGCTGTAGGGGGGGGGGGGGATGGTCTTCCTCACAGACATAATTTTCAAAACTTTCAACTACGATGAATAAAATTGTTATCTCTAAATTTTGATTGGAGGTGTTTAGGCAAATGTTGAGCATGGAGGAGAGCTGTTTGCTCTCAAATCACTTTGACTCTTAAAAAGGGAACTATAACTTACAACTTCAAATCAAATAAGCCCCATCTGATGTTTATACTACCGCCCATTCAATTATAACCTCATATCCTCTCATTAAATAACTTACAACCCTATCCCTAGGGCGCTGGGGGGGGTTGTGTCATCTCTAGAGACATTATCAAATGTTCTTTGAACTATTTTTGAAAAAATTGCTATTTCATAATTTCAGTCAGATGCGTTTGGTAAAAGAAGGGGTTGTGAAAGAGGTAGTGGGGGGGGGCTTAATGCCGTCCATCACTTTTGACGCTTAAAAAGGAACTAGAACTTCCAATTTTCAACCAAATGAACATCTTCTAAAATTAAACAACCATGCCTTCCATAAAAACCTTAAATACTCCCTGGGCATAACTTGCAACCCTTACGCCTAATCTCTGGGGTTTGTTTCAACCCCAAAAGCCCTGTTATATGATATTTTGACAATTTTGAATAGAATCGCTAACTGTAAATTTCTATTAGATACATTTCGGGACAATACGACATGTGTGACGGGGGGGGGGGAATAGCTGCCCACCGATGACCTTGACTCTTAAGAAGAGCACTAGATCGTCTGATTACCACCTCCGAAGCTTATGTGACCACGCTTTCTATAAAAACCTTATATGCCCCCTGGACATAACTTACAAACCTTGTCCTGAGGGCTGGGAGGATTTGTTATCCTCAAAGACATAATTTCCGGATCTTTCAAATACGGTGAACAAAATGGTTATCTCAAAATTTTGATTGGAATTGTTTGGGGAAATGATGGGCGTGTGGGGCATTTGCCCTCTGATCACTTCCAAATAATAAAAAAGGCACTAGTCGTCTCAATTTTCAATCGAATAAGCCCTTTTTGAAGCTTCTACGACAACACTTTCTATAAAAACCTAATATGCCCCCAGGGCATAACTTACTACCCTTGTCCGGAAGGTTGTGGGGGGAGTGTCATCCTCAAAGACATAATTTCCGGAACTTTTAACTACATTGAACAAAATACCCATATCAAAATTTTGATTGGATTTGTTTGGTGAAATGGTGGGCGTGCGAGGGGGGTTAGTTGCCCTCCAATCACTTTCGACTATCAAAAAGGGCACTAGCTTTTTCAGTTTCCAGTCGAAGAAGCCCTTTTTGAAGTTCACACGACAATGCTTTTTATAAAAAAAACAAAAAAACTTAGATGCCCCCTGGGCACAACTTAAAACCCTTTCTCTGATGGCTGTGGGGAGAGTTTCATCCTAAAAGACATAATTACCGAACCTTTCAACCACGTCAAAGAAAATGGCTATCTCAAAATTTTGATTGAATGTGTGGGTGTGAGAGGGGTGTTAATTGCCTTCCAATCATTTTCAACTATTGAAAAAGTCAAAAAGTCACAAGGCCTTCCAATTTCCAATCAAATGAGCTGTTTTTGCAGTTTCTACGACAACTCTTTCGATACGATGTGCCCTGGTCTAAAAGAAACCAAAAACCAAAAAAAAAAAAAAAATAATACAATGTACCCACATCGTTCTTTACTTAGGCAGCGCAGTTTTTGCTGGTGAAATTCTCTGTTAAGGAATTTTTCTTTGAAGCAAATTTTTTCACTGGGGCTGAAGGGATTTCAGGGAAAAAATCCATGGAGGGTGGATTTCTTACATGATTTAAAAAGCGATTAGAAATGAAATTCTTTTTCAAATGAAAGTTTGCTAAAGAGAATTTTTGAGACAGAATCGTCAAAAAAAAAAAAAAAAAAAAAATCTGAGGGATTTTCAGCAACAATGGAATTACCTGGGAGGAATTTTAGAACTTTAGTCTTAGTGTGAGTGGAGGGATATTTTCAAGAAGAGGACCTGGAATTCCCGGTATCCCTGGAAATGACATTAAATGAATACAAGAAACCAGCCTTCTTTTTTAGCTTAAAGTAATGTTCAACATCAAAACTTAAAATAAACAGAAATTATTCCGTTGTCTCTTTCTCAATACCCTGCTCTTTAAGCTAAATTTAAGCTTTTTGTCCCAACTGCTTAAAAACAACTAGTTAAACACAAAAGCCGCTTAATTGGAATACAAAGTTGTTTTTTTTTTAAGTCCTCAAGAGAGTTAGCGTGAAGAGTAACGTATTGAGAAGGGATCAACCCCCTAAAATATGGGATAATTTCCGTTATAGTTATTGTACCTTGCTTTGAACCTTGGTTTGCTCTTTATTAGGTTGTAGCTATTGCAGCTTTTAATGAATTAGGAGCTCTTCCTCTCAAGCTTACCCTACCTAGTGCTTGGATACGGCTTCATATTAGAATTTTACTTCAGATGAGGTGGAATCCTCTTAACCCTGACCCCTCATTTATAGAGCTGCGCTGCCAAGCATTTTTTGTCCTTTTATGTTTAATTTTCACAACCCAATCATTTATCGGGTTTTACGTTGTCTTCGGATGTTTCTTAATCCTTGAATCCCTTCCTTTTCGGTTTTTGTAAACTACACCAGCTGTGGGTCGAAAAAAAAATGATATCGATGACTTGGCAGAACTGTACGATGTTTTTGAACAGACCTTGATGAAATCACACACTGACTTTACAGTCTTCTTTACAGTCAGTGTGTGATTTCATCAAGGTCTGTTACTAATTACTGTAAAGATAATATGAAATAAGGCTAAAACAAGGTAACTTTACAACTCTTCCGCTTGGGCTCGATACTTTCCAGACTACGAGAGCTGAAAACCAGATATCATTGAAAATCCAGAAGAGATTAGTAATTGTCTGCAAAGTGTTATGAAGAAATTTGATGTAGATTACTAGAATTGTCATTTTTTTATAACACTTTGGCGACAATCTTCAAATCTTCAAATTGCTCCAAGCTGCAATTTAAGGTAATTTTGATCTTTTGGCCAGTGCTTTCGCTTTTTGATTTCAATTTATCCTACTTTTTTTTTTTATCAATTTTCCCTAAAATTCCCTGTATTTAGGTCTGCTTTCTCCCTATTTTTCTAAATGGAAAAAAGAGATATTTTGCTTTACAATCTACACGAAAAAACATAGCGCAGCATCAAATTGTTATTTTTACTTCAGATAATGATGCATATAACATCTTTTACACTACCGAGAACACATAAAAAAAGTTTAATGAAGTGTCATCTCCAGCACTACATCGCACGTAGTGTTTGCCTTCGTCTTGAAGCCAGCGACAGCTTTCGGTATGCTGACGGTGGATAAAGTTTTATCTTCGTTTTTCAACCAGTAATTGACTCGAATAAGTGAGACTAGTGTGAAATTCTCGACACTAGCTCGGATGTCTGTTTCGATTAATTTCAGGAGATTAAACAAAAGCTTAGCTGGTACATTGCTAAAAGGTAAAGAGAAGATCCGTGATATACCCTTTCGCAATTCTGGGTACTTGATTTCGCCACTGCAAGTCTTCAGACTGAATATCTTCATCCATTACTGCTAAACTGGCAGGTCTTCAACTTCAGCATCTCCCAAATGAAGCTCAAATGAATGCCAAAAGCAGGGCTTCCAATTCTAGGGAGATTACCCTATTTTAGGGAGAAATCACTTCTTTTTGGGAAACTTATTTTGAGTCTAGGGATAAAGGGAAATGTGGGGTAAAGTAAGGATTATCAGGGAAATCTGGGGTAATTTAATGATTTTTAGAATTAGAATTCAAAGAAAAAGAAAAAAATCGACCAAAAGTTTGTTCACAAGTTGCTTCAGCTACCAATGTTTAAAAATTGGATAGATAAAAGAGTGTCAAACAATCAGAGTTGACCCGGCATGCTCTGAAAAAGTAGCATATAAAAGCAAGCAATGAAATTGAGACAAAGATTGGCCGTGGCAGCATTGAAAAACTTCTGACTGTAGGCAGTAATTCTAAAGAAATTGAACAGCGCATCTGCATATTTTCGGCAGAACATAATCTTCCATTACGTCTTGCAGACAGCTTGATCCCTCTCCTAAAAAAGTTATTTCCATAAGACCAGGCCCTAGCAGGAGTCACTCTGGGTAAACAGAAGGCTACATATATGTTGCGACATAATTTTCTTTGGTACTGCACAACCAGTTAGTCGAGTTGCTCAAAACTGTTTTTTTCTGCGTGACAATTGATGAGACCACTGATTGTACTAATGATGAACAACTAGCTATCATTGTATTTTTTTTTAGTGAGTGTAGTGTAGTGATTGGTCGGCTGAGGGTCTGACTAACTGCATCAAACAAGTCATTGAAAAAAACTCGATTCCCTGGCAAAATATTGTTGGATTTTGTGCAGACACTACTAACGTGATTTTGGAGCCAATAGATCTGCTTCAACGCTAATGAAAGCCATGGTGCCCCATATCTTGAATGTGACATGCTCATGCCATCTTATTCACTTATGTTCATCCTATGCATGTCACTTCCCAAGACACTAGAAGACTTGGCGCGAAATATCCATGCCCACTTTTCCAGAAGCGCTTCCAGATGAGATAAGTAAGGTGAATTTCAGGAGTTCTTTCAATGCAAAGCACTCTCAATTCTTGCACCAGTACAGACCCACTGGTTGTTCCTTCAGGCCTGCAAAAAGAGGCTTATTGATCCTTGGGTCGTTTTTATTCAGTATTTCATAGAAACCACGTTTGATGACCCAACTGCAACCAATAACCTTATCTTATCAATATTACAAAGCATGTTGACAAAGCCATATCTTGAATTCATGGACTACTCTCTCGGCCTCTCTAATGAATTCAACACAGTTTTTTTTTTATCTAACGTTCCATTTCTTCACTCCCTAAAGACAAGTGCCACCAAACTTGTGAATGATGTTGCGTCTAACTCCAAGGGACTGGACTATATTCGCAGTGTTGGTTTGTCTACCAAACTGGATCCTTACCTTTCAAGTGAGTACCTGCCTTTAGACCAAACAGACATGGGTATAGATGCACCCGATTCAATGCAAGAACTCGTATATGCTCAAGAGCCAAGTGATAATATTGATCTCTTTTCCCAGTCTTGTCGAAAACACAATATAGTCCTAATCAAGCAGATCCAAGACCGTTTCAAGTTTGAAGACAAAATTTATGACATTTTGGCTTTGGTTGAACCAAGGAATTCAAGAAATTTATAGCAAAACTCTCTAAAGCCACTATTTAGGAGATATCCTGTTCTAAGAGAATAGTGTTGCCTCCAGAAAACAGACGTAGAATGGAGGTCACAGGCAATGACTGATGTCACTGAGCTTCATTTGGGAGATGCTGAAGTTGAAGACCTGCCAGTTTAGCAGTAATGGATGAAGATATTCAGTCTGAAGACTTGCAGTGGCGAAATCAAGTACCCAGAATTGCGAAAGTGTATATCACGGATCTTCTCTTTACCTTTTAGCAATGTACCAGCTAAGCTTTTGTTTAATCTCCTGAAATTATTCGGAACAGACATCCGAGCTAGTGTCGAAAATCTCACACAAGTCTCACTTATTCGAGTCAATTACTGGTTGAAAAACGAAGATAAAGCTTCATCCACCGTCAACATACCGAAAGCTTTCGCTGGCTTCAAGACGAAGGTAAACACTACGTGCAATGAGGTTCTGGAGATGACACTTATTTGAGTTTTTTTGTGTATTCTCGATAGTGTAAAAGATGTTATACGCATCATTATCTGAAGTAAAAATAACAATTTGATGCTGCGCTATGTTTTTTTCGTGTAGATTGTAAAGCAAAATATCTCTTTTTTCCATTTAGAAAAATAGGGAGAAAGCAGACCTAAATACAGGGAATTTTATGGAAAATTGATAAAAAAAAAAGTGGGATAAATTGAAATCAAAAAGTAAAAGCACTGGCCAAAAGATCAAAATTACCTTAAATTGCAGCTTGGAGCAATTTGAAGATTTGAAGATTGTCGCGCAAGTGTTATAAAAAAATGACAATTCTAGTAATCTACATCAAATTTCTCCATAACACTTTGCAGACAATCACTAATCTCTCCTGGATATTCAATTATGTCTGGTTTTCAGCTCTCGTAGTCTGGAAAGTATCGAGCCCAAGCGGAAGAGTTGTAAAGTTACCTTGTTTTAGCCTTATTTCATATTATCTTTACAGTAATTAGTAACTTTACATCTCTCTTCACATCTCCCCTTTACATCGACCACGTTGAAACTGTGGTGCAGACAGTTTGGGGCCTACGCGAAGACGCAGATTCCTTATTTGACTCGTTGTTTCAAAAATTGAAGATTTTGCCAGAGATCTGAAGGTAGAGTTGACGTTTCCAAGAGTTGGTCGTCGTCGAAACGACCACTATGACATCGGTTCGCCGAAGATGCGTACAGAGCTTCCATATACATTCCATTCATGGACTATTTCATGTCAGAAATCAAGGAGAGATTTACGGTGTATCATACAATTTTGACAACTTTAAGCGGCTTCATACCTGCGAACTTAGACAAAAGAAACTTGTCTGACGCACAAATCAGTGAGAATACTGATATTTACTCCGACCTTTTACCAGAGCCAGATGCCGTAAGCCACGAACTGAAATTGTGGAAAACAAAGTAGCAGAACGTTAACAACAAAGAAAGACCAGTCTCGGCTTCGGCTGCACTTGATACGTGCAATGCTGATTTCTTTCCAAACATCAGCCACCTTCTTACAATTGTAGCTACTTAGCCTTTTTCAACTGCTACACCGAAAAGGACTTTCTTTACCTTGGAACGGCTTTAAAGAGGGTTACGAAATACAACCGGCGAAAAACGTTTGATAGATCTAGCGTTATTGTCATTGCACAGGGGCGTTGCTATTAACACTAATGCAGTTATTGACATGTTTGTAGCTAAAAAAAACTTCGAATTAATTTTATTCTGTGAATTCATTGTGTAACTATTACGTCTCTTAACTTCGATATACAATATTTTGTGTTCCAGTCTATTGTCTTCTTTTACCGTAAGACATGGATTAGGTCTAACCAGAGGAGACCCCTTCCCTCACGAAATAATTTCCCTGGATACATCCTTGCTTATATCCATTAGAATTTTAGGGAAGTCTCGACGAAACATTTTTAAGCCTTCTTTTGAAAACCAGCTAATTTCGTCTGTGGCAAAAGAAATAAGGGGTCCCTTTAGGTTGTAAATCATATTCTTCTTACAAAACTTGCGTTTGAAAATCTGAGCAGAGTTCTTATCACACATTTTTTCGACACTACATCATCTATATGTATCAGATGCATTCAGAATGCATTAGAAAAGTAACATCCACCCATAAAATGCAGCATTCTTATGTGTAGGCATAAGTTTTCTAAGACTTTCAGTGAGATTGCCATTTCATTGAAAGTCTTTGGGATTGGTGTATAATGTGACAGGCCGAATCCAACAAAACCATGCCAAAGGAGATATTCTTCAAATGGGTAATTTTGCTGCAAATCTTTGAGTATTTTCAATTTGCTGCTTTCTAATGACCTGGTTTTTGGTTTTTCACGAATAAAGCAAAAGCAACAAAAAACAAATTTGGAAAAGGAAGAATAAACTAAGAGCTTAAGAGTTGAAAATTGGACTCCTCAAAAAATGGGGGCGTGGGGTCATGCCCCTCTCCCCCCCAAATGGTGCCACTGATTTGAGTCCCCATTAACCACAAAAGGGTTTTTTTCCGCGGGACGGGGCTAGTAAACGCTTAGGCCCTATTTCCCATGTCCTATATCCTAGCTGCAGAGAGAAAAAAATCACTACTTTCCATGCAAAAGGCATTTTTATTGTTGTTCTAGAGGAAGGAGGGGAAGAGGGGGCGTAATTTGCAGGTGTAAGTGTAATTTGCTTTTAAGGAATAACATTCTTTTTGTAATTTACTGCTGCAGGGTGTAACTTGGTATTGGACGGGGGGGGGGTAATTACCACCCTAAGCCTACGGAATTCAAATATCCACAGAAACAGATCAAATTCTTTATTAAACCTCTGCCTTTATGGTACTACACGGCTCATTTTTCACTTGACTACCAATAAAAAAAAAAAAAAAAAAATAGGAGAGGGGTCATTAGTAAAGAGCAAACCACAGCCCATAGTAAGCACAGTCTGATTCAGGCAAGGTAACTATTATTTCCGTTCGTCTTAAAAGTAAAAGTTTATTGCAAAAAGAAATTTATGGTGATTTCAAAAACAGCCTAAAACCCCTCAAGAATGGCGTCAGATCAAAATAAAAAGTGTACCATTGGATTCAGCAAAGTCGAGAACCATTAAAAGGGAAATTACAGTCTCCTACCATAAACAACAAGGAAAATTAATTTTTTCGCAAGGGTAGCACTGATCTGTCTCCCATTTTTGTTTGTTTGTTTGTTGTTTTTTTTTCAGGGCTAGCGCGTCAACAAAACATCATAGAGAGCTGCTTAATGGCTCATTCAAAAGCTATCTCTAGAATACTTTTAAGGGGGTTCTTTGAGAGAGGAACCGCGGGGTGGGGGATGGAGGGAGAAATAAGCCACAGAGGTAGTTTGATGCTGTCAAGAAATTATTTTTCAATAAATTGTAAGACTTACATGATTCTTATGTCTTTAAAAATCATAAATGCTCCCTGTACTTTTTATTGTTCCCTACGCTTTTGGTTAAACTATAGACATTTTGGTGTAAATCATTTTTACGGATAAGAATTCATATGTATTTTATGCTCAGCATCTCTATTTCACCATGGATTCTTATTCAGCTTAGTTTTTTGTTTTGTCAACTATGGTAGGAATTTTCACTAGACTTTTTTTTTATTTCTTCACTAGAGTGAATACCTTGCATGCTAGACCTCTATTTTTTAAATTCAGTGGAAATGTTATCTAATTAAAGCAATGGAAGAATTAGCTTTTGCCTCTACCTTCAAAGAAGCTATATACATCGAGTGTGTATTACTGCATATGAAGTTCTTCTTCATCAAAAATAGAATCTTCAACTTTTCTTAGTTTGTTTTTTAAGATACACATGGCTGTGTAAATTTAAAAATATATGGTTTTTATATTTCACTTTTATTGTCCATGGTAAAATACAAAATAGGCTACATCTGAGTTTTCTCAAATAACTGCCGTTCTTCTTAATTGTACTTGTATAAGGTGGATCTCTAGCCAAGGATAAGGATTACATCCTTTAGCTACAAAACAGCCATAAATTTAAAGAAATATTATGTGAATGATAATAATAAGGAGCATTTGCTCTGCAAATAATTATATTCAATATTTGAAAGCCCAACCTCTAAAATGATTTAGTAATAATCGATTTGTAAAAAAGAGGCTCTGTAGTGAAAATGGGCCGCCTCAGAGCGTCAGGTTTGATTAGCAAACTTGAAGAAGTTGATAAAAGTTCATCCCCGTACTTATGAAAAAACATTTAAGTTGACACTTAATTCTACTCAGAAAATTTCTATCTCAAAGCTTAAACTCAACGGAAAAGCAAAATGCAGCAGATGGGTAGGCTACACTTCGGTTTTTCTCCTTAACACATTCCATTTCTTATCGAGGAACAAAGCAGTACAAGATAATAAATAAAGTTTTAGAAACTTACACAAAACAACTGAAAGTGCAGAGAGAATTATGTGCTTCTCCATCTCAAATGCTTTTCAAACTGAAAAGAGTCCTCAACTTCGCCTTTATATAAGCAAAAAAATTGCATTCTAAGTCAAGCCTCGTATTAAACTGTCTCCAATTTCAGGAGATTCTTTCGTATATGTGTTAGAATTTTAGTTTTTTATTGTTCACTTTTTTAAAAAGTAAATAGCATACATTTCTAAACGAGAAAAATTAAAATTAATAGTTTCATTATATATTCTTAGCGTGAAAACAAGAGTCATATTTGTAATTAGAATTTAAGCCCTTCCGTAAATCATGATAATTTCATTTCTTGAACCAGTGTTGAGTTCAAATTAAGTAAAAGAAAAACACAATTTTTCAGCTAATAGTAATAAAAAATGGGAGGAAGGGGGGGGGGGGAATCTTACCCTTCTTCAACCCTCGCTCTTTACACTAAAGTCTTAAGGTTATCTAAAAACACTTCTCATTAAAATTCAACGGTTTGTGTGTTTGAGCAGTCTCTCTTAGAGATTTCCCCAGAAAGCCAAACTTTAGCGCATAGGGTTTAGGAAGGGGGAGCTCCCCTCTCCCTCATATATGGATTAATGTCTGTTAGTTTTAAGTTTTAATGCTGTCCTTGCTTTTAGTCGAAGAAATACTTGTTTATAAGTTTAGTTCTTGACCGTTTTTCAAATTCAACCAGAAAATTCCCTTCCTTTCCTCCCTGTCCTGTTTAAATTTGCCCTGATGAATTCCCCAGGAAACTTTAGTTTCCATGGAAAATTCTCCAATTGGAAAATCCCCACCTCGTAGAAAATTCACCCCTCTCCAAAAATATATATATTTAGTAGTATGTAGTAGTATGCATAAATTACCTTTTGTTCAGTTGAACATCTGCCTGAATATCCTTATTATGCCCTGGGAGTGTCAAATTAGCACACTAAGTCGTTTCTAAGATATTGCTGATGTATCATTTTGACAGTAGGTATGCATTTATTTGTTGATAGAAATACTCTGTTATATTCAATCACAATAGTATCAATTTTATATTTAAATATTTGGCTGTTTCTTATTTCTTTATGGCTTTTAGTTTTCGATTTTATTTTTATCCATTTTAATTTTAGATTTTATTGAGCATTTAGAATTTATATTTACTGTTTTAATTAGTGTCTTCTATATTTAGTGCTGAAGAGGCCTAGTTTTACACATTCGAAATAACTGTCGTTTAGCTTTATTTTTTCCTTTCCTTGACCCGTTGTTTGTTTTTCATTTTGAGATTTTTCTCTCTTTGTTAAGAGCTACATTAAGGTAAAGATGAGCATAAATAAATATAAGTGATTTCTCAAGCGTAAAATTATTATCACGATCATCATCAAATCAACATCAATAAATAAAAGAAACCCAAAACCGATAAATAACCAATTCAAACAAACACAAAACGAGCAGTAACTAGGAGTAGGGCAAAGGCCCCGTGAGTTCTAAAGACCAGAACACAATTTGCACTTTAAAGAAAACAAACATTCTTAATGTTTTCTCTTATGGGAATTCAAAAAACAAAAACATCCAGCGGCCTATGAGTTTCCTAAATTAGTTTCTTTCTATTTTCACAGTGGTTTAATCGAAGGATAATTTAGTAAAAAAAATCTTTTCGTCTGGATAATTGGAAGATCTGAAGCAAAGTCTTGGGACCCAAACCTTCGGAAAGTTCAAAAAATTCTTGTTATTACAAGTATGAGAGTAAAATTCCGCAAACAGTGGTTGTTTTGCCTCATATTTGGTTCATTAAGGTTTGTAAGCCACTAATCACAGACTTGAGGATGAAATTGAAACTCAAATGTCTTAAAGCATAACCTAAAAAATACAATGGATGGATTTATTAAACTCAAAGCGAATAGAAATCACTCCAAATGAATGCAAACTAAAGCAAACCTCCATAAAGTTATAAGTGTCACATCCTCTTTATTGAAAACTGTTCAACCTGAAGTTACAGTTTTATTTCCAAAATGTTCAATTTCTCAAACTGAAAGTTGAATAAAGATTAGCAAAATAGCAAGTGGATAGAAGGCAAAAGGCAAATCGAAAGTGAATAAAAAATTAGATTAAACTGGATAGCCCGAATATTATGTTCATGGAGTTTAAAGTTCTTGACATCGTCACGATGATAATTCATCACAGACGTTGGACTATCTGAATATGGAAGTCCCAATTCGTACCCTATCTTACTGGCTGCTATTTGGTACAAGTCTAAAAATTAGATTCATTTTATTGTTTGTACACTAAATTTTGTTGCTGAAAAAGAAATAAAAATTGCATCAATCATTGCTACATTTGTCTTCCTTCCCTAACCGTAAAAGTCTGAAGTTTTTTTGCGTCATTTCCAGCATACTGAAAACAAAATATATTAGAAATATTTTCTTTTATATTTTCAATTTTGAACAATAAAAATAGAGATTATAGTAAAATGAAATCTTGAAGCACCGAAATTCTAGGAATTACATTATATACTGCATGTTCAGTTTAATTTCATTAGTTCTTTCCAGCCATCTTGATTATTATACTGATTCTATATTTATTAGTCGTCGATATTGTGAAAAACAAAAGCAGTTTTCATAATAGTTTCGCTCTTCTTCCAATACCAGAACAGTATTCGATCTGGTCTTTAGCTCTCGTACCCTGGACAGTATCGAGAGCAGAAGAGATATGAAATTACCCTTTTCTAGCTTTATGTCCGTTAGAATTTGCGAGAAGTCTCAACGAAATTTTTGAAACCTTCTGCTGAAAACCAGCTAGTTTCGTCTGTGACAAAAGAAATAGGAGTGGAAAATTATAGACTTCTTACTAAACATGCTTTTGAAAATCTGAATAAATGTCTAATCACATATTATTTTCGCATATTATTTGAATCATCAGTTTCAAAAGCATCCATATATTTTTACCATCTCGTTGAAATTATCGACCAACTCTCCAATCGGCCAACCAAGTACTGAAATGAAAAAGCAAAACCAAGTAAATGATAAATACCACATAACATCCAATCATAAAATAATGCATGCTTTTCATAATTTATACGATTCCAGTGTTCCCAATTTTTCTAATTATTATAGCTTTCAATTATTTCAGTGTTTTTCAACAATCTTTTTAAACATAATACCAGATGAATTTTTGTTTCACTTATATGATTACTTCATCTTCTAATCTTAACATAAAATATTTACATAATTCTATAATTTGACACTATTTTCAAGGAACTTATTTGAGGAGATGTAATTCCAAGGTAATTTCTACGTGGATGGAAATACGAGCCAAGGTGACCAGCCAAGACAAAGACTATTGAATGAGGAATTGCATTGTATTTCTCTTTTGTTACTAAAATGTTCCGTTCATATTAAATTAAAAAAAAAGTCAGCTAAGTAAGGGAAGAATTGGGGAGGGCAGGGGATAGCCCCTTCTTCAACCCTCACTCTTTATACTAAATTCTTAAGGTTCTCTAAAATGCTTCTCATTTAAATCAAACCATTGTGCTTGACCGGTCTTTCTTAAAGAATTGCGACAAAAAGTCACACTTTAGCGGAAAGAAAGAGGGCTTAAGAAAAGGCAACCCCCGCCCCCCTCGTATACGGACTATTTTCTGTTCAGTTGAAGTTTTAATGCTGCTCTTACTTTCAGTTGAAATACACCTCTTTTTTAACTTTGATTTCTCACCACCTTTAAAATCATGCTAAAGAATCACCCCCTTCCCCGTGTAAAATTTTTCCTAGTAAATTCCTAAGGAAACTTTACTCCTTGCATCATATTTGCCCGTGGAAAATCCTCCCCCGGTATAAAATTCACACCTCCCCCAAAAAATGTCTATATTTCCGAATAACAGATACTACGTATGAATAATATCCCTTTCCCCACAGACTATGAGGCTCATGTCCTCATCAATGACATTCTTCCAACTATGACCTTTCTTTTCAGCTGGACCTTTCAACTATGCTGAAATCAAATTGTTGTTTAAAAATTTTGATGTCTTTAGGTAAGAATGGGGTAAGGAAGGGAGTTCATCTCCCTTTAATCTTTTTAAGGACTCTTTTAAAAAGAATCATCGCTTTTTAAACCAATTTTATTACAAATATTTTCTTTTGTACTCAATATTGAAAATAGACATTAAAATTATAGTAAAATTTTGAACTGATGAGCTTTCAGCAATTAATATCGTTATACATCAAATATTCAGTTTAATTTGTTAGTTCTTTCTAGAGTTGTTCAAGACGAACATAGTTTCACTACAAACAAGAGTTTGGATACTGTCCCCTTCCTTAAGTGTAACTAAAAATCAAAAGCCTACTGCTTGATTGGCGTTTCACTGAAAACGAATTATTTTACAAATATTTTCTTTTCCAGCTCTTACAGCATCGAAAATAAAAATAAAATTAGAGTGAAATAACTTATTGAACTGATGGATCTTTCAACAACTAATATCATTATATATCAAATGTTCAATTTGATATTGCTTATACTTTCCAAGACTGTTCAAGACGCATATAGTTTTCGATAAAGCGACAATGAAACATGTAGGTTTTAGACTTTTACAGTGAGAGAAGGAGGCGATTCCCAAACTCTTGTTTGTAGTGATTTTTGTTCGTTACAAGCTGAATTTGCATATTCACTTTAAGTTTCACTCGTTTTAAGATTCATTTATTCATTTAAATTAATATCTATTGTATGTTTGTTTGCATTGATTGCTTGTATAATTTCTGTTCGTTTTAAGTTTCATTTATACTTCAATAGCAGAATATTTTTTTGTTTTAAGCTTGATTTTCATATTCAATCTAAGCAATACTCGCTTTAAGATGTTTTTATTCATTTATATTAGTACTTTTTGTATGTTTTTTCTTATGATTGTTTATTTAATTTCTGTTCGTTTTGGGTTTCATTTATTCTTTAATAATAATTACTGTCGTTTTGAGTATGAATTTTAACTGGTATTTGTATCTGCTGAGCTTAAGTTTAAAATGGCCTTTACTTTTATTTGAAACATTTATTTTTCGGAAAGTTTGTTTTAATGAATTTTTGTTCGTTTTTGATTACAAAAAGTTTTAAGTTTTTAAAAATTCCTTATTTCAAAATCAAAATTAAAAAAAAATAATTTCATCAAAGTATCAAAACTCGTATCTAAGTAGCAATATCAAAGTTAAAAAAGTTTGCCCCCTTTGAAATGAGCCCCCTTTGAATTTTATATGACGTTCCTTTCTGTATGAAGTGCCTCTGGGAAAAAAAATGAATGGAGTGCTGGGGGAGGCTAGCTGCCCTCCAATCACTTTTTATTCTTAAAAAGTGAATTACAACTTTCAATTTCCAATCAAATGAGCCCTTTATGAAGTTTATACGAGCGTCCATTCCATAACAACCATATATGCCCCAGGGCATAACTTACAACGCCTACCCTCGGGCCCTGGGGGGATGTGTCGACACCGGAGTTTTTGATTTCTGAACTTTGAACTATTTTTAACAAAATGTGTATCTCAAAATTTTTCATCTGATGCATTTAGGGCGTGGATGGGGGTGAGCCACTTGCCCTCCGATCTCTTTTGACTCTTAAAAAGTGAACGAAAACTTTCAATTTCCAATGAAATGAACCCTTTCCCAAGTTTATGCGAGCATCCCTTCCATAAGAACGATATATGCCCCCAGAGTATTATTTACAAAGCCTGCCTCCGGGCCCTGGGGGGGGGGGTTGCGTTGACACAGGAGTTGACCTTTGAATTATTGTTAATGAAATGGCCACTTGCAAAATTTTATCGGATAGGCTTGGAAAAAAGGGTATGTGTGTGTGTGTGTGGGGGGGGGACTAGTTGCCCTAGGATATCTTTTGACTCTTAAGAAGCAAACTAGAACTTTCAATTTCCAATCAAATGAGCCCTCTCTGAAGTTTATACGTGCATCCCTTTCATAAGAACCATACGCGCGCCCAAGACATCACTTACTATGCCTACCCCCGGGATGGGTTGTAGCGGATGGGTTTGGGGAAAGAACAGAGTGCAGGGGGGGGGGGTAGTTTCCCTTAAATCTCTTGACTCTTAAAAAGTGAACTAGAACTTTCAATTTCTAATCGAATGAGCCCTCTATGAAGTTTATACAAGCATCCCTTTCATAGAACCGTACACGCCCTTAGGACATAACTTAGAACGCCTTCTCCCGGGCTTTGGGGGGATGTATTGACACAGGAGTTTTTCTTATCTGAGCTTTGAACTATTTTTTTTAACAAAATACCTGTCTGAAAATTTTCATCAGACGGGTTTGGAAAAAGAAGCGTGGGGAGGGGCTAATTGCCCTCGGATCTCTTTTGACTATTAACAAGTGAACTAAAACTTTTAATTTCCAATCAAATGAGCCCTCTCTTAAGTTTATATGAGTATCCCTTTCATAAGAATCATATATGCCCCAGGTCACAGCTTACAACACCTACCCCCGGGCCCTGGGGGTTGTTTCGACACCTGACTTTTTGTTATCTGATTTTTGAACATTTTTGACTTGATGGCTATCTCAAAATTTTATCAAATGCATTCGGAGAAAAAGGGCGTCGGGGGGGGGGTCAAGTTGCCCTCCAATCGCGGTTGACTCTCAAAAACTGAACCAGATCTTTCAATTTCAAATCAAATTAGCCCTCTCTGAAGTTTTTACGAGCATCCCTTCCATAAGAACGATATATTCCCCCATGGCATAACTTACAACGCCTGCCTTCGGTTCCTGGGGGGCTGTGTTGACCCCGGAGTTTCCGTTATGGTCTATGAACTATTTTTTTAAAATGGCTATCCCAAAGTTCCTATCAGATGGGCTTGAGGAAAAAAGGGTGTGGAGGGGGGGGGGCTAAGTGCTCTCCAATATCTTTTGACTCTTACAAAGTGAATTAGTACATTCAGTTTCCAATCAAATGAGCCCTCTTTGAAGTTTATATGAGCATCCCTTCCATAAGAACCATATATACCCCCATGGCATAGCTTACAACGCCTGCCTCCGTGCACTGGGGGGTTGTGTCGACACCGGAGTTTTTGTTATATGATCTTTGGACTATTTTTAACAAAATAACTATCTCAAAATTTTTATCGGATGCATTTGGGAAAAAAAGGCGTGGGGGGGGGGGCAGGTTACCCTCCGATATCTTTAGACGCTTAAAAATTGAACTAGAACTTTCAATTTCAAATCAAATGAACCCTCTCTGAAATTTATAGGAGTATTCCTTCCATAAGAACCATACATGCCCCCAGGGCATAGCTTATAACCCTTGCCCTGAAGACCTTGGGGGGGGGTTTTCAGAAAGACCTTGGGGGGGGGGGGGTTTATGAGAAGGCCAGACTAGTTGTAAAGCTTTCAAATATATCTGCTGTTAAACCCCTCTTAAATCTCTGTTCAGTTTATGTCCTTGCATGTGCTTCGTGTACTTTTGCACGGTTACATGGAACTCTTACAATTATATATCAGCCTCCTATTTTTGTGTTTGATTTATCTCTCTGGCTGCTTCTTCAAGAGTATGGGATACACTTCCAGCTGTTGCTCCGGGATAACATTCATTTGGCACATTCAAACGTCTGGTGGTTGATTGTTTAAAGGGTAAATTTAAATTATAAATAGTTAGAATTTTTTGTTTTTTATTTATTTAATATTTTTCTGATGCCTGACTTTCTATAGTTTAATTTCTAACCTTTTCCAATCTTAGTGCAGAACATGTTGAAAATCTTAACTTCAGCTTTCAGTCCCATATAAATAGCAACTTTGTTGTGATGGGAAGTATGGTTATAATTAAGTTTAACAAGAAATTCAGTATGGGTACTGATGGTATTTGCGGGATGGCTCTTAATTTTAGTATTGATTTTCTAGTTCATCACCTGAGCTTGTTGTACAAAATGAAATTCTCCTTTGGAATAGTGCCAAATATTTTTTGCGGAATAAACTGATACGAGTGATAAAGTGAGCTGAACTCTCTCATCTTTGCAATGCGTATAGACCCATTACTTTGTTGCATCTTTTAGTCAATTATTTGTGCTGCTTACATGTGATTAGATGCCATCCAACGTTATTTAATCTAGTTCTCCTGTTGTATCTTTTATTTAGGAAAAGACCCTCGACTTTTCTTAGCTGGATATATATAGTAAAGGACGACCCCAAGCAGAGTTACTCAAATGTAACATCATACAATGTATGTCATTTGTCGACTTTTTCTTTTGTGAATGAACTTTCTTTCCTTCTGTCACTTCTTCTTCTTTTTTCTTTCTTTTTTTGTTGCTTGTTTTCTCTTTTGTTGTTGGTCTTTCTTTTGTTTTCTTTCTATTTTTGTCATTACATGTTTTTGAATTTATGTGCTTAATTGATTTAGTGATTCTCCTACTTTACAGGCCATAAAGTCTTTGTGGGATCTCTGATTGTTTTATTGAGTTGTTTTTTTTGTTGAAAAAATAAAAAAATGTATCTATCTAATAAATAAATAATAACGCATCACTGGTCTTTTTCATCAGAATTTGAGTTCTTGATATTTTCTTAACTCTTAATTTTACTTTTGGTTATATAAGCTTTCCATTTTAACAATAATTTCAATGTCCTTGGATCTTCAAGCTATATATTGAATTTTCAGTTATTCTGTTCTAGCACAATTGAAAGCCTAAGCAGAAGCTATGTATGAACGACCTCCGAACTAGGGAATTTGAAAAATTGTATAATACTAAGTAAAAAATTCTAGGATGATGGAATTACGCTAAGTCAAATAGAATTCTGGGTCGGTTGGAGCTCAGCAGTGATAATTAACCCTAGTTAGGCCACTATAGGAACGAATACTAGCAAAAATCTCCAACGCCTCCCATACAATCTCTAGGTCAGACTATTGACAAAAAAAAAAAAATGTTTTTGTACTATTTATTAAAAATTGTCAATTTTAGACCATGTTGTAAAAATACGACATAAACCTCGCAAGTATATAAAATTAGGGCATTTTCACTTGCTGTGGAAGGTTTTAAAATAATTGTTTTTGTAGTAAGGCACAATGGAAATTCCCATTTTTCGCACTCAAAAGTGATATATTCTGATTTGCACTGTTTGCAGTGGCTCTGCTTCTCAGTTTTTTTTTGGCCGGTGATCAAGTCCATCGATTTGAGTATTGCCGGATTCGTTTGCAACTTCGAATTGGGGCTGGGAATTTCTTTGACATCTGTGGATGGTCTACCACGTTTACGTTGGTTCATCACACGTGCCGATGAATACAACCCTGCTGCAACTTCAGACCTGAAGGCTCTCAGGATCATTGGTTCACCTGTCCTTGAAGCGAGCGCGTTGAGGTCTGACATGAAAAGAAGCCAACTATTGCAGACTGCTGTGTCAATAAGCCACCAAAAGATTTTCATATACCATTTTCGTGTTCGAATATGAGTTTGCCACATCTCTACCAGAATGTCTGCTAATTGTACGCCACCCATTTGACGGTTGTACTAATAAACAACGGCTGGCCTTGAAACTTCAAACCTGGATTTACCCTCAACGTTTCAGCATTTATACGCATCCTGTGGCGTTATTCCTGCATACGTCGAAGCCAAAAAAAACGTGTTGTTATCTAACCATTTTACTACAATAATACCAGAATGAATGTCACTCTTGTAATCGGTAGTAACTCTCCCTTATTTTTTTTATTTCATCATCTGTGAGAAGCGGGCAGACCTTCAGTCACGCTTTGATCAACGTACAAATACAATTGAACCCTTTAATTTTGAGCAAACTCATTAGTTTCAAGTTCGAAAACCAGTTGTCAAAGTAAATCTAGTGGTTCATTTTCTCTAGTAATGTACTCACTAGACGTACAACTATGTTCCCTCCAACTCCAAGATCTGGCTCTATGTCATTTTCAACAAGAGTGTCCTTACCTTGATAAACTTCAAACTTATGAACAAAACCTGAGACACCAGCTCTTGTGAACACTTTTATTCCCCGCTTCGTCGGCTTCTTTTTGAAGATATTGTCTCAAGCTGCTTCGCTCCTTGAAAGGAATCATTTGCTCATCAATTTAATGGTTTTCTCGGGCTGACTTTGAGAAACTTGGAACGGATATGACCCAGCACGGGTCGAATCTTGTATAGCTTGTCTAATCCTTGTTCTCCAGGTTTCTTAGCCTTTTCGTTGTCGTTGAAATGAAGAAAACGTTTGACCTTGTCAAAACTTTGTCGGCAAAGGGGTGTTTTGCAACAACCCTTTGTTCCAGGTGGTTTTAGAGGAGGGGGCAAGGGGGCACTCGCCCCAGGTGCAGAAATTTTAGGACCACAAATTTGAAGTAAATAGTCTAACATTTATTATTACTTGGTAGTTTTTGAGATTTTATCTTTACTAAAATACAGTAGAGGTTGTAGTTGGCAGCAAATTACTTACTTACTGTAAAACTTGTATAAAAATACTTAATAATTACTGTAAGTACTAGAAAATTGAAGAGGCCAGAACCGCAGCTGCTTTCCCCTAAAGGATAGCCCATGCCTTGTGACTATCCAAATGCCGACCCCCTCTTGTACCCCAATGAAAAAGCTGGAGCTACGCCCCTGAGTGAGAGGATTCAATCTTGAAGCAATGAGACATAATAGCTTCTGTAGTGTAGAGAAAGAGGGGTTGAGAAGTAGTTTTTTTAAAATAATTTTTTTTTGTTTTTTATTGCCGAACTTTTATTACTGATTATTATTACGGACGTTTTTCTAGTTTTCTGGTTTTTATATATATATATATAGATCCTGTAGCATCATTTGTATAAACGCCTGTTTTATTGAAGATAATTTTTTCAGGCGGATTTTTGGACTAACTCAGGGCCTTAAGGCAGGATCGAAAAATCAAAATTAATTAATTTTAATTTATACTTAATGTATCTAATGATTAATTATATATTTGTATATCAGTCCTTCCAAATTTAGCCTATAGTTTAATCTAACCACACAGTTTTTGGAAAGAAACTGTAAGTAAAGAGCAGCCCGGACCAATAGAAACCTAAACTCTTTAAAGAAGAATGTTATCAACAATATGTACATCAAAAGCATTTTTTTCTTACGGTGTTTTGAAATGTATAAAATTTGTCAAGTTGAACGTTATGTATCAAAAGTTATGAACCTGAGAATATTTACCTAATTTTGGAAAACGGAAAAAACACCCCTAAGGGGGTCGATGTCTTAATATTAAGCACATCAGAGAGCGTTACTTTAGAAGGGGCAAGATATTATTATGATCATTATTTATTGGAAAACCCGTCATACAGAAAAGGAATAGACGGAGCAATAAGCGAAAAAAAAGAAGAAATACACATAAATTTAGGAGTTATACATGTGGTTTTTAGTGACGAACGCTGGAGCTAAGATCTAAATCAGTTCTTAGAACAAATTACAAAAACGAGAAAGAAAAACTCAATTATACACTGCACTGCAGGTACGCTACATGTTTCTTTTTATAGGCTTCTAAATACTGAAAAAAGATAAGCAATATGAACATCATTGCATCAAGCCGGAATTGGTAAAAAAAAGATAAACCAAACAATCATCAGTGAATTATAAATAAACAGTAGATAATCATATCAACTAGTGCAAATATGACAAGAAACGGTAAAACAACACTTTTGCCCGCTGGTCTTGAAATCAGATCACTCTCAACAAATGATTCATTTGCTCCAATATACATAGATATCAGAAACAAGGAAATTATTCAATCACAGATCCCTTTACACACCAAAATTGAGAATAACCAGCGTCACTTAAATTGGACTCATACGAAAAGAGACTAAATCATCAATCAGTTTAAAAATTGCAACAATTACACACATTTTTAAATGCACTGGAACATTATAGCCTATTAAAATATTAAAAGCAACATATTACTATTAAAAATTGCTGAGAACAAAGATTCTGGTAGGACGTACCAGGCCCCCTCCCCATCAAGAAATGTTTTGGCAAAGCTCAGGATGCCCTACCTCGCTTTTTATTACTTCAATCCCGGTAAGAACGCGAACGCAATATTTTATGCTACATAGAAGAATATTATCGCAATGGGAGAGCAACTGTTGCCCCGCTAGCACCAATTAAAAAGATGTGAGCCAAAAATATTCATAGGAATGAAATGGGGTTAAATATCAATTTCTGCACCCTCCTTCCCCGTAGTTTATTCTATATTTGTTTGAAGGCTCAATGATAATGGGAAGGTTGGGGTATTAAATTGCAAACTTCAAGTCGTCTACTCACCTCCGCCTATAAATTGACCAACCAACCCTCCTTTATAATAGCCAATTCGTACTTCGAAATCCCATTGCATTGTTTTGAAGCAATTATGAAGCAACTCATATGAAGCAAAAATACAAAATTTTTTCCAGACTGGTTTTTTTCAGTATTTTTTCCGTAACCTCAAATAGCCATTTCAGAAACGTAGCAGATCCGCTGTTTTGGCAATCTGGATGATAACAGCGTCTTTTGGTTTGGCTCAACATCCCTCTTAGCGTTTCTTGGGAGCTTTACGAGCTTTGAGCTAAAAAAAAAACAAGAGTTCGAAGAAAGTCCAGGTTCCGCGGAGAGGGGGGGGGGTGGAACTTTCGGGGGAGGGGATTTTTCATGGGGTGATGAATGTTTCGGGAGGACGTACTGGCTTCTGTTCTCCCCAATAAAACACAAAGTAAGTTTCAAATATAAATTTGTTAGATGGATAAAACTGAGTCTCAACTATTAAACGATAGAAAACTTGTCATAAAAATATGTCATATTTTAATGTGGGACTTCAGGGGGAGGATATACGGTGGATCATTTAAATAAGGGGTAATTTTTTGCCTTTCGGTGAAAGAAGGAAGTATTTGGGGAGGTTTAGGTCGCGAAAGGGTCCATATTTTTGCCCGATGTGCGGAGAAAATGATGACTTAGAGCACTTTATGTGCAATTGTAAAGAGTTGAAGGATTTGGGGGTAGAAACTTTTGGGATTCGGTAAATGGGAGGGATTAGATGGTTCTAAATTCTAAAAAGTAAGTGTAAAGTGGATATGAAGAATGTGGGGATGTACGCGCGTGTGGCCATGCAGCACAGAGAGAGATTTTCGGAGGGTGGACGATAAGCGGGACAAGAACAGACTGTTGAAGCTTATTTTTTATGGTGTGCTTGTTGCATTTTCTTTTGTCTTTTGTGCAGTCATAATCTATGAACTTTGAATCATTTAAAAGTTTGAAGCATGTAAAAAGTAGCTTTAAAGCATATATAGGTTGGGGCATATATGGTTCTTATAGAAGGGATGTTCGTGTAAACTTCAGAGAGTGCTCATTTGATTGGAAATTAAATGTTCTAGTTCACTTTTTCAGAGTAAAAGAGATCGGAGGGCAACTAGCCCCCCGACGCCTTTTTCCTCCGAACCCATCCAATGAAAATTTTGCGATAGCCATTTTGTTAAACATAGTTCCAACATCAGATAATAACATCTCTTGGGTTTACACAGCTCCCTAGGGCCCGGTGGTAGGCGTTGTAAGTTATGCCCTTGAGGCATATATGGTTCTTTTAGAATGGATGCTCGTATAAGCTTCAGAGAGGGCTCATTTGATGAGAAACTGAGAGTTCTAGTTCACTTTTTAGGAGTCAAAAGAAATCAGAGCGCAAATAGCCCCCTCTCTCACACTCTTTTCCCCGTAACCCATCCGATATGAATTTTGAGATACAGTTGGTTAAAATTAGTTCAAACATAAGATAATAAAAACTCCGGGGTCGACAAAACCCTCCGAGGCCCGGGGACAGGCGTTGTAAGTTATACCAGGCGCTGTAAGGTATATGGTTCTTATAGAAGGGATGCTCGTATAAACTTCAGAGAGGGCTTTTTTGATTGGAAATTGAAAGTTCTAGTCCACTTTTTAAGTCAAAAGAGATCAGAGGGCAACTGCCCCGCACCCCCACACTCTTTTTCTCCAAACCCATCCGATACGAATTTTGACACAACCATTTGGCTAAAAATAGTTCAAACACTAGATGATAAAAACTCCGGGGTCGACAAAATTTCCTAAGGCCCAGGGACAGGCGGTGTAAGTTATAACTTGGGAGCATATATGGTTTTTATAGAAGGGATGCTTGTATAAACTTCAGAGAGGGCTTTTTTGATTGGAAATTGAAAGTTATAGCTCACTTTTTTAAGTCAAAAGAGATCAGAGGGCAACTAGCCCCCCAACCCCTACACTTTTTCCCCTAATATACAATAAAAATTTTGTAATAATCAATACTGTAATAACTAGAATTTTTTTTTGAAATATAATTCGTTTTCAGTGAAGCACCAATGACGGAGTAGGATTTAGACTTTTATAGTTAAAGAAGGGGGCAGTATCTAAACTCTTGTTTGTAGTGAAACTGTATTTTTCTTAAACAGCCTTGGAAAGAGCTAATAAAATTAAACTGAATATTTGGTATATAATGATATTAATTGCTGAAAGCTCAACAATTCACAATTTAATTCACCTCTAATTTTTATGTTTATTTTCAATGTTGTAAAAAGCAAAAAGAAAATATTTTTAATATAATTTGTTTTATTATAAGTCTTATTTTACTTATACTTAGAGCCAAAGTACTCATTTAAGGTTTTAACAAAGTTCATTGTCTTAGATCAATTCCCTTTCGTTTCACTTGTCGTTGTTATTATTTTAATTCAAATATTTACAAGGTCGATTCTTAGAATCTTGTTCTGGAGCCTAGTTCAGTCTTTTGTTCCATATTGTTCTCTTATTTGGATTTCAACTTTTCCCTCGTCTCTGAAGCTACTTTTAAAACCTTACGATGAAGCAAGGACTCTTATTCAGGAAACAAATCGATGATTCGCTTAAACTCTTGCTTGATTTGAAATCTCACTAATTTCTTTCTTGTTCTTCTTTCATTTTTTTACAGTTGCACGGCCTGCTGCCCCATGTAATAATATATCTTTTGTTTCTGATCGATAGACTTGTCATCTCCGCACTTCCAATAATTTACAGATTCTTCATACTCCATCAGTGAGGTCTGACTTCAACCCTCTGACAGCTTGCAAAAGGATCTGGAACACGTTCCCCGAGTCTGCACGAAGCTGCCATTCGCCTGGCATGTTCAAAAATTATGTTAGAGAATTTCTAGCTAGTAAGCAAGTTTTTTCTGCTTCCCTTGGAGTGGATGTCTCTGGATTGAGTTGGAAATTTATTTGGGTTGGTAAAATCATGCGCTACCCCCTCCCTAGCCTGTCCTGTTGGGGATTATTAAGGTGGGCAACTTGATTTTTTTCGATTTTGTTTGTACTTTTTTTATGTTGGTATTTTTTTCTCCCCCTGTTCTTTCCCGGCCATGGAGCCTTATGGGGGAGATTGTGCTGAAGTCGTTTTTTGTTTTTGCTTATGAAATTTATTGTTAAATAAAAAAAATATAATTCAGGATTTATTATAGCCCTCTTGAGATTAGCCTCTGCTTATAATTTATTTAAATGTGTAGCAGGAGACAGTTTTTTAGATAGTTTTTTCTAGCTGCCGTTTTTGTTCTCCATTTATTTTGGCACTCGTTTGTACACCATGCTTTAGGAGTGTGTTTAGGAATTGTTTTCCTGGGTGTTGTCCTAGTGATAGCATGATTAGCTGAATTTGTTAATATTTGTGCCAAAACTTCAGCTTATGTGTCAACTGGTGATTCAGAGTCCATTGTGTAAAGACCTCTTTTTGGATTAAACTCGTTTTTAACTGACAAAGGATTATAGTCTCTTCCCGACCTACAGATAATATATTGGTGATAATTAACTCAGTGTAACAAAGGTTTAAAATTTGAATAAGCGGATTATTTTAGTTTTGCTACTTGATTGAGAATTTCCTTAGGAGTTGGATATTATTACTGATAGCCCGCACCGGGCTTTCAGTTTTGAGACAGCCGTTTTCTTCGACGTAGTTGAAAAGTTTGGAAATGATGTCTTTGAGGATGACACTCTCCCCACAGCCCTCTGAGCAAGGGGTTTAAGTTATGCCCCGGGGGCATATAAGGTTTTTTTTATAAAAAGCATTGTCGTGTGAATTTTAAAAAGGGCTCATTCGACTGGAAATTGAAAGAACCAGTGCCCTATTTAATAGTCAAAAGTGATTGGAGGCAACTAACCCCCTCGCAAGCCCACCATTTCCCCAAACAAATCCAATCAAAATTTTGAGATGGGTATTTTGTTCAACGTAGTTAAAAAGTCCGGAAATTATGTCTTTGGGGATGACAAACCCCCAACAACCTTCAGGGCAAGGGTAGTAAGTTATGTCCTGGGGGCATATAAGGTTTTTATAGAAATTGTTGGCGTAGAAGCTTCAAAGAGGGCTCATTCGATTGGAAATTGAGAGGACTAGTGTCTTTTATATTAGTCGAAAGTGACCAGAGGACAAATACCCCCCCCCCCCCGCCCATCATTTCCCCTATTACGTCCTATCAAAATTTTGTTCATCGTATTTGAGAGGTCTGGAAATTCTGTCTTTGAAGATAAAAAATCCCCCCAGCCCTCAGGGAAAGGGATGTAAGTTATGCTGAGGGGACATATAAGGTTTTTATAGAAAGCGTGGTCACATAAACATCGGAAGGGGCTCATTGGATTGGTAATCAGATGCTCTATTGCTCTTTTTAAGAGTCAAAGTGATCAGAGGGCAGCTACCCCCCCTCCCACACATGTCGTATTGTCCCGAAATGCATCTAATAGGAATATAGAGATAGCCATTCTATTCAAAATAGTCTAAAGACCATATAACTAGGCTTTTGGGGTCGAAACAAACCCCAGAGATTAGGGGCAAGGGTTGTAAGTTATGCCAAGGGGGTATTTAAGGTTTTTACGGAAGGCGTGATTATTTATGTCTAGAAGAAGCTTATTTGGTTGAAATTGGAAGTACAAGTTCCCTTTTAAGAGTCAATAGTGATTTGAGAGAAACCTCCCCCTACGCCCATCATTTCCCATAACAAATATCTAAAAAAAATTTTGAGACATCAATTATTTGACAATTGTTCAAAGGTTCAGTAATTATGCTTAGCAATAGTTGTAGTAGCAGTAGTAGCATTAGTAAGAGTAGGCACATAGCACCTTTTTTTCACTATAGCCTTCAACACACGATGAATTGTTTAACTTAGTACCATCAACTGGTCCTGAAGCATTGCTGATACGTCCTCTTGATAACCTGTATGGGAATAGTGTGTTTCGATTTATTTCAATAAGTTATAATATAGCCCAAAATTTTCACCTTAATACCCTTAGGTTTATTAGTTGTAGTAGTAGCACCGGTAAATATAGTAGTAGCAGTAGGAGTACAGTTAAAAGTAGTAGTTTTAGCTTTAGTAGCAGTAGTAGTAGCAGTAGTAATAGTAATGGTAGTTGAAGGAGTAGAAGCATTAGTATTGTGATACAAATATTGTCTTTTGGTTAGTTCAATATCGCCCATAACAAAAGTTGTAAGTCTTAATTTCGCAAACGAAACTGTTCCTAAGATATTGCTGATATGCCCTTTTGACAACCTACATACGGATGGCAGATTGTCATCAGTACAACAGAAATATTTTCTAAAAATTTCACCTTCATACCTGCATAGGTTGTGGTTCTTGAGCTAGCGAGAAGACACTCTGTATATTCATTTGATGCTACTTCTACGGTTACTGTAACTAACGACACTAATGACATTAAGTTGAAACTCTTAGGGAACGTTTAGGAGGAGTTTCAATCAGAGGCAACGTTATAGTGTTGTCTATAGTAAAGGCCATACGGCTCCAATGTTTTATTATTATTCTAATAAAACAATATAATAAAAAACGAATAATAAAAACGACTCTTTCCTTCATATGGAAAGAGTCTTCGTAAAAACTTCAAAGGGGGCTTATTCGATTGGAAATCGAGAGTTCTAGTGCCCTTTATAAGGGTCAAAAGTGATTGGAAGGCAAAGAACACCCTTTCCACGCCCACCATTTCCATAAACACATCCAATCAAAATTTTGAGATAGCCATTTTGTTCTACGTAGTTCATTTTCACATAGAAATTATGTTCTTGAGGAGGACACTCCCCCCATAGCCCTCAGGACAAGGGTTGTAAGTTATGCCCTGGCGGCGTATAAGGTTTTTGTAGAAAGCTTTGTCATAGAAACTTCAAAAGGGGCTCATTCGATTGGAAATTGAGAGGGATAGTGCCTTTTTTAATAGTCGAAAGTGATTGGAAGGCAACTAACCCGCCTCTCACGCCCACCTTTTCCCCATAAACGTCCAATCAAAATTTGGGATAGCCATTTTGTTCAACGTGGTTGAAAGTTCTGGAAATTAGGTCTGTGAGGATGACAACACCCCACAGCCCTTAGGGCAAGGGTTGTAAGTTATGCCCTGGGGGCATATAACCTCCTGAGACTTGACCATAGAAATACTTTTCCGATTATGTTCATTTCTTTGAAGTTGACTTAAAAAAAATAATTTTGACCATTGATCAACTAAAAAAAAGTTGACCCCTCATCTCTATCTCTGGTGGAGGTCCACAGGGTCAAACAGGAGGTCGAGCTAAATGTATAGTAAAAACTGTTTCGTCTACTAAAAAAGATTTGTCAAAACGTTGAAAACAAAACATTACTCTTCATGAAATTTATTGAAGCAGATGCTGTCTCGTGTCAAGCAGAGAATGGTTACACTGCGAGCACATCCCTTTTGACCTTTTGCAGCATCCAGACCTTCTGCATCGGGCTGCCTTCGCCAAGTCACAAATTTCTGGCAGATGCAGTGCAGCTTTGGCATGTGGTGGAGGGATTGGCCTCTTTTTCACGCTCAAAATACGGTGCTGAGCTTCACCCAAGAGTTATTTGTCGCTATTGTCTTGACCTCGTCACTCCGAGCTTCCTGAATTGACAAAACACTCGGCCACATTGAAACGAAGGCCAATGAGCTGTTTGAGGTTACCAGAAGCTTCTGGGCCATAGCACTTCAGCTCATGAAATGCATTGGCTAGTGCAGCATCCACAACATGATGAAACAGACGCACAGTCCATTTTTAGTACGCGTCTCAAACCGGTAATAGCTAACCATGCGGTCCACAAGGTCAACCCCTTCCATGTAAGTGTTTTAGTCGGAGACCACTCGTGGACATTTGACCTGCACGTAAGACCCCTGGCACTTGTCATACCGTTTGTCCTGTCTCCTCTTCTATGCCTTTGCAGTTTAAAGACAGAAGAATCACTTTGTTATCATACCACTGGGTCAAGGCTACTTCTCTATCTGAGCACACAAACATGACAGAGGTTCTTCTGTCCTTTCTTTTCATTTCTGTTTCGGTAAAAAGCGTTGGGCCGTTGGCACCAAAACGGTTCTTGATAACGGCTCATGATAATCGTGCCCAACGCCCAACGGCTCATGATAGTTCCGGTCGCATTTATTTTTCTTTCAGCCAGCATGTCGAGGAGCTTAATAGACGAGAAGAATCGGTCAAAATAGAGGTATGTACCTTCTGGTATGCTCTCAAACAAGCGCAGTACAATCCCAGCTGACAAGCCATGTGCTCTCAGCTCTCCTCCCAAGGTGGTGGCTCCCTGGTAGACTTGGAAGTCAAGTATCAGCCCCGAGGAGCCGGCAAGGACAAAATTCTTTAATTCAACGGGATTGGGCTTGTCGACATACCCTGGCAGCGTATCATCTGTTTGTCAATTGAACAGTTCCTGTCACGCGGCAACTGGAGACAGAAATTCCTGAAGTTGTCAAGGATCGGCTGCATCTTCTAAAGTCTATTTTTGTTTTTTTCTTCGTCTGAGATTTCTGAATCAACAACAAACTTCAGATTCTACCGGATTGTGAAGAATCTGTCTAGACTTGTCATTTGCGGTATGCCTTCCACCCTGAACTTCCCAGACCAGTACGTCCTGGTCCTGGAAGTGAGTGGGGCCCACGTCTGGGCCATGATGATGATTGAACCGTCGAGACTTCCTCATGACAAGGTTACTGCTACTTTGTCAGCCTTCAAGCGTTTGGCATGGGTTGCTAAGGGTACGTCATGATCAGATTGCTCACTTTCAACATCTGGAAGAACAGCATAACTTCTTGATGACGGAATGGCTGCAACAGCTGATTCACCATCAGAGTCTGAAGACGACAAAGAGTGGTTTTTGATCCATTCCTAATCATCATCTAAATCAGAGAGGTCCAGGTCGCTCTCATCGAGCATTCCGAGGGCGTCATCAAGGGAAACTGCAATGAAGGAACAGCTTCAGTAAGCTTAAAACTAATAGGTTGTTACCAATTTAGTAAATAAAACAATCACTGGCCTCTGCTATCCCCATTAGAATCGAGATTTGAACTACGAAAAATCAACCCTAGCTTTTTATTCGATTGGAACCGCATGTCCATAGACCTGGACATGGAGGCTTTACAAGTTTCAAAAGATGGCACGTATTAAATTAACTGCTTTTAAAACTATCTAAGCACTATCTACAATCAAGAGAGTACACCTGATTTTTCTCACAACTCGTTCTCATAACTTTCTTTTTTTCTTTTTTCTTGCCTTTGCTTGTTTTCATCTCCTTTTTTAGCCTTCTCCAGTTTGTAAAACCACCGCTAAAAGTGGCAGAAACTTTCTGAAAAAAATCAAAGATGGCATTTCAGGTCCAAAAAGCACGTTGAAGCAACGAAACCTTTGCTAGACGGCATGGCCTCTGCAAAAAAAATACTTTACGAGGATGTCCACAGACGTGGACACCAACTCTCAGGATGATAAGGTTTTTATAGAAAGCGTTGCCGTAGAAACTTTAAAAATGCTCATTCGATTGAAAATTTAAATGGCTAGTGTCCTTTTTAATAGTCGAAAGTGATTGGAAGGCAACTAACATCCCTTCCACGCCCACGATTTCCCCAAAAACATCCAAGCAAAATTTTGAGATAGCCATTTTGTTCAACGTAGTTGAAAATTCTGAAAATTATACCTTTGAGCGTGACACTATCCCCCAAGGTCTTCAGGGCAAGGGTTATAAGTTATGCCCTGGGGGCATATATGGTTTTGATGGAAGGAATGCTCGTATAAACTTCAGAGAGGGCTCATTTGATTGGAAATTGAAAGTTCTAGTTCACCTTTTAAGCTTCAAAAGATACTAAAGGTTAACCCCCCCTCCAACCCCCCCCCCCCACCCACGCCCTTTTTTTCCGAAATGCATCCAATAAAAGTTTCGAGATAGCTATTTTGTTCAAAATAGTTCAAAGATCATATAACAAAACTCCGGTGCCGACACAACCCCCAAGGGCCTAGGGGCAAGCGTTGTAATTTAAGGGCCCAGGAACAGGCGTTGTAATATGGAAGATATGGTCGTATACACTTCAAAGAGGGTTCATTTGATTGGAAATTGAAAGTTCTAGTTCACTTTTTAAGAGTCAAAAGAGATTGGGGGCATCTACCCCCCCCCCTCCCTGCCCTTTTTTCTCAAACCCATCTGATAAGAACTTTGAGATAACCATTTTTTTAAAAATTGTTGAAAGACCATATAATGAAAACATCGGGCTCGACACAACCCCCCATGACCCAAAGGCAGGCGGTTTAAGTTATGCCCTGGGAGAATATATGGTTTTTATGGAAGGGATGCTATAGTTCTTAAGAGAGGTCTAAATTGATTGGAAATTGAAAGTTCTAGTTCAGTTTTTGAGAGTCAAAAGATATTGGAGGGCAATTAGCCCCCCCCCCTCCAACAGCCCTTTTTATCCCGAATGCATCCGATATAAATTTGGAGATAGCCATTAAGTTAAATATTGTTTAAAAGTTATATAATAAAAACTCAGGTGTCGACAAAACCCCCAGGGTCCCAGGGCAGACGTTGTACGTTATGCCCTGGGGTATATATGGTTCTCATGAAAGGGATACTCATATAAACTTCAGATAGGGCTCATTTGAATGAAAATTGAAAGTTCAAGTTCACTCTTTAATAGTCAAAAGAGATCCGAGGGCAACTAGCCCTCCCCTCTTATGCCTTCTTTTTCCAAGCCCATATTATGAAAATTTTGAGATAAACATTTTGTGAAAAAAAAAAAAGTTCAAAGGTCAGATAAGAAAAACTCCGATGTCAGAAATCATTTGTAGAAATTCGAAATTATTAACTATGTTCGAAGGAAAACCTGTGGACGAACTTTTACTCCATAAATAAACCGGCATCTTACAGTCCATATTTCTTCGTTTTGTATCTCTGTTATCTCTTACCCGCAAATCCCCTTCATTTTGCACAGCCTCTGAGGGGTGAGTTCGTCTTGTTTTTTCACATATTATATCTTCCTTATTTGTTTCATACCCCCTCATTTTACCGCTTATACTCCTTTTCGATTATATTATCTCTTAATAAATTAGTCAATCTTGGCAAATTCAACAATTAGCACACGCAAAAATTATGATACACAATTACTATTGTCTATTATCAGCTCCGTGTAATAATATTCATCAAATTTTCAAATAACCGGAATATCTAGACTTCATTAAGGATTAACAACTTTTTTCACAGTAAACAATTTTGTGCAAGTGAAATATATCTCTGAAAAACGAATTAACAGGGGCTGGACGAGAAAGTAAACTGGAAAACCGCGCGAATATTTCACTAGTGAATTAGCTGGACTAGACTCAAACAGGGGAACTACCCTGTAAAACAAATCACGTATCCTCGCTGGATACTCATACTCCAAATGTAATCTCCACTTAGGCCGATTACTTAATAGGACAGGTTCCTCCCACATTCCTTCTCAATTTGCGCACAAATTGACAAATCCTCCTAATTTGCCGTCTTCAATAATCTTATAACCTTCGTCACTGAAAATTATATCTAAGTCCACCAATTCACTCGAATAATAACCCAACTTTTAACGTTTTCTTATCTGTTCTTAAACCCTGTAATACTTTTTAATACGGAGATTCCCTTGCTGTAAACTCAAACTCAGTTAATTTCACGTTATTTTTTTTATTATTGTCTAACAAGGCACAGCCCATTTTAGATCTTCATACTTCCGTTTTTTTTCTCTCTAATTTCCGTTTAGGCCCAGCCCAGACCTTGATGAAAGGAGGTAATGAAAGGGGGCTCTACCCTTTCTCATGCACTGCGTCGTTCCTAGGTCGTTCCTAGGTCGTTCCTAAGTCGTTCCTAGGTAGGCCTGGCTCATCAAATTTTAAATTCGCGGTCTTTCAACTCTGTCTTTCGGTGCCTATTTTTACAGCCTATAGCCTATACTGTAGGGCTAATTATCACCAGTCTTTTCGGAAACGCTCGTTCTTTTGCTACCAGTGCCGCTGATAGCTTCTTTTTCGTAGCCACCAATATTGTACTGGTAAGCCATGACTGCCACCAGTAATCGTGTAGTAATTTACGGGTGTCACCAGTTATTGGTGCAAAAATGGTGCTACACCACTTGCTGGAGGGAAAAGCCCCCGGCGGTGCCAAACATTGTAATTGGAAGCCCACGCCTACCCCAACCGTTCTGTAATATAGGTTTGCTAGTAAACAATTTACAATATACCCTGCTCCAGGGTACGATAAAGTGATGGAGCGGTCCAATGGCCAAATTCTAAGGCCAAGAGTGTGCCCAACCCGGGTCACCACTAAAAATCTCTAACTATCTCCTTGAAGGTAATGAACCCCTCTGTCAATATAATAATGACGGTATCTCGTAACTCTGTTCCTAACCTGTCTAGGTTCCTGGAAAAATTGGTCTACATAGCTGTAGAAAATATCTTACTTGTAATCTCCCAAAGGTCACACACAGATTAAAAGTTATCTTATAGGCAAATATAATTACAAAAAGGAAATGAGTCATTTATCTGAAAAGAAAAGAAAAAAAGGGGTTGAACCCCAAAAACTTGTGTTTCAGTCCGTCCCACCTCTTCATCACTATCAGTTTATCGCGTGAAGCTTTGAAAATATGAAGTGTGGATAAAACTAACAAATTTCGTTTTTATTGGGGAATCAATTCTTCAGTCAGTAATTTATTTTTAATGACAGTTTTGAATACAATGATATTGAACCTGCTGATTGTGATTATACCCAGGAATAGGTAGCTCCAAGGGGTGCTTGACCCCCTACATTGACTTGAAACGTTAGAAAATACTACCTAGCAACTTTTCTACATAGTTTTTTTTAAGTTTGCAATTCTACCTATTACGTGGCTCCGGCAAGGCATGCAATTTTAAGTAGAAAAAGAAATTATTTGCAATAAATAATAAATTCTTAACTTACTGACAAAAAACTTGTTTTGGCAACAATTGTTATACACTCAAAGAACAGGGACTTCCCTGTTTATCTTAAGCTATTCTAGTCACTCCTTGGCACTGTGCTCTTCTGACGCTTCAAAACTCTTACCTGAAAGCACGGAAGACGCTATTAGAGACCTAGTCAACTATGTTGGTTTTAGTCCAAAATGAGTCAAGGAGTATGGACAGTTTCAAGACTTTAGAAATATTGCAAAACACAGGCAACCTGCTTCTCAGTGCAACACGATGGCTCTCTCTTGAAGCAACGGTTTACAGGATTTTAGATCAGTGGAGTGCATTGGTTCTTTTCCTAGGTGATCAATCTAATAAAGTTGACACTGATTGGGCTAGTCGGGAGAAGCTAAGGACGATTTACCGTTTCATGAACGATGCCTTCTGCAAAGTATATGTTTTTTTTCTGTCTTTCACGCTGAAGAAGATCAATTTGCTCAATCTGGAGTTTCAGAGCAGAGTAGTTCGTGTTCACAGCATTCTGAATGGCAACGAAGCTACATTCACATCGCTATTGAAGTGCTTTTTTAGGCCCAGTGTGATAGAAAGGGCTGCATATGAGAAAGTTTTGAAACTCTCCCTGGAGGATCAGACACTAAAGAGTGTAGTTCTTCCTCTGAGCGAATTGAACCTCGGGCCAAACACAGGGTGTCATTTGTTACAGTTGTTTTCTGCTGAAGCTTGAGGAATTAAAACACAAGGGAAAGCTACAGGTTATATTATATAGTGTTCTGCAGGCAGATCCTTAAGAGGTTCAACAGTGAAGATGAAACGCTCAAGAACCTCAAGAGTATTGATCCTGCCGTTGTTTTGAGTGGTTCAGTCAGAACACTCATACAACTCATGGCTCGATTTCCAAATTTGCTGGGGACCGCTGGTTAAAATAGAGGGAAAAAGAGACATCCTTGATGTGCAGTGGTCAAAATTAGAGCTTAGGGAAGACTTTGTGAAAAATAGACTAAGTGACATTTTTTGAATCTGGTATATTCTGGAAAATTTTGCGGTTGGTGAAAGATCGTAGAGGGAACCGATGTTTGATGATCTTTGTGAATTTATGTTGCAGCTGTGCTGTCTCCTTCATTTGTCTGTTGAGTCAGAACGGCATTTTTCAGTTTTATCAAACATGAAAATAAAGTTTCGGAATAGGCTAAATACGGAAACTGTTGCTGCGATGATGAACACAAAATAAATGGTGCGCAGACAAAATGAAAATGGGGGAGTAGCGACTTTTTCTATACCACCGCAGTTAGTGTCAAGAATCTCAAGCTGGAAACCACGAGCACCTTCCTTAACTGTTCTGGAGGAGGTTATAGATTTTGTGAACATTGAAGAATAGCTCAGATTGTTTTTTTTTCTTCCGATCGTTTCTTGGAGCACTTACAAAGCTAACAACCTTGTTGGAAAACCGAATGCGGATGACGGTTCGTCCAGGCATACAATTGGATGTAAAAGTGTTGCCACTTTTTCATTCGAGCGTGGTTTGGCTACCAGAAAATAGTTGCTACATTTGCTACGTAGCCCCTGTTTGCATGGCGTGTCTGGATGTGCCTATGTCATATCATCTGGGAGGTTAGAATTTTTTTCGTCTTCATGGAAACTATGGAAAAGGGCATGTCTTTCGTTTTTTTATCCTATATTCGAAAATTTTCTGATATTTACTGAAATTGATTTGTGGTTCGTTCTAACAACTGATCTTGAGAAGATGACCATTTTAATGAATAAAGTTTCTAGAAGGATGATAGCCTCTAGGTAGTAAAAGAAATAGTTTTATGCCAGAAGTTCATCATAAAAAAGAAGTGTCCTGCTCAAATCAATGCTAGAATCTTCAAAGTTTTGTCTTGACGGCAGTTTGTCGTTTGTCAGGCACCAGAAACTACCAATAGCAGTAAACTGCAGTCTACTCAGACAGTAGACCATTGTGTAATGTACGAAGCTGCACAAAGCAACAGAAGGATCGATTCATTCGAGGTTCTTGAGTGCTTCATCGGTGCCAAGACAGCATCCCGTAAGGAGATGACAAGAAAAAGCCGTCAAGTACAGACAGGGCTTACTAGGCGGTGTATCACTCGCAATCTGCTTCCAGTAGAATCTTTTCTCCCGATAAAATACTGTAGGGGTGATGAGAAAACTGTTGCCCTTTTGAATTCACTTCTTGCAGGCGCAAACGGACAACTGTTGTCCGACTTGTTCAGGTCTGCAAGAAGTGATTTGAACAAACAGGACAGTAGTTTACCGACTGGTGAAAATTCGCAGCAGGTTGTTGTCTCTCCTTCTCCAACTGTCTTGACCAACCCCCCTCGAATGAAATTAGTCTAGCAACAGACTAATGAAGTAGTAAAAAAGAGACCCTTCAAGGTGGATATTGCTTCTGTGCTGCGCAAGCCCGCTCCTACCCTCGACCAATCAGAAGTAGCTCTACGGCTCTAGGGAAAAGAAATATTCCGCTTCCCATAACTCCAACGAATTGATGTTGTCAGCCTATGAAGTGACATCTGTAGTTTCAATTAAGAAAAGATTAAATAAAATTTGAGTGACAAGGGACAGAAGCAGGTTTATTTGAATGAAAACGAAAGAAAAGAGGAACAGACAGAGAAAAGAAGAAAAGAGGAAAAAAGAAGAAGAAAGGAAAAAAAAGGTTGTGAAAATGCAATTAATTATCCTCGTTTAATAAAATCGATTCTTGACGGTGCGTAAAAAAATTTTGGAGCATTTAGTAAAAAAATATAGAATTTAGTAAATTTTCCCTCCCAGTTCTAGTAAATTCCTTCAGACCAGGGTGGCAACACTAGGCGGGAAGTACCCCTTAAAACTCATAGAATCTTAATGAAAATCACACAGTCAGATTCACCGTATCAGAGAAATCTATTATAAAGCTTGAAACCGTATAAGTTTCTAAGCTCCATCTGCAGAAATGTGGAATTTTGTGTTTTTTGCCAGAAGAAAGATCCCGGATGTGTGTTTATTTGTTGTTGTTTTCCCAGGGGTAATTGTATCGACCCAATGGTTTTAGAATATCAGAAGAGGGCTCATTTAAGAGGAAATAAAAAGTTTTAGTTCTTTTTTCAAGTGACCAAAAAGATTGGAGGGGAACTAAGTCCCCTCCCACACCCATTTTTCCCCAAAATTATCTGATCAAAATTTTGAGATAGCCATTTTGTTCCGTGTAGTTCCATGATCAAATAATTATGCCTTTATGTGAAAAATAGCCCCACAGTCCGTGGGGAGAGGCGTGTAAGGTATGAAATTTGACCTTTGTTTACATATAGTATTTGTTTTTGGGAAGTATACAGACTTTTTTTCGGCGGGGGGGGGGTGTGCTTGGGGTGGATTTCTATGGGAAGAATATTTTTTGGGGAAGGAAATTACTGGGGATGAATATCCCAGGGGGATATATGTTACACTGAGGGATTTGACAAAATTACTACACGAAAATCTTTTTTATTGTCTTATATACTCTTTGCCAAATTTTTCATCTGGAGATTTTCCGGGGGAATTATCCAGGGGCTTTTTTCCGCGTGTTTTATTTTATGGGAAAACATTTCCACGGAAGGAGCATTTCTGGAGTGATTGAGAAATCGATTACAGATTAAAGTCTGTATTTTAGGGCGGGGGGGGGGTGAGCAAGATTTACCAGTATTATTTGAAAAACGAACAGAAACTATTCCATTGAGGAGGGGTTGCCCCCTCCTCAATACCTTACTCTTTACTCTAAGTTTGAATGTTTACTAAAACTGAAACACGGAGGCCGTTTAATCAGAATAGGAAGCTTTTCAAAAGTGCTAACAGCTTTAGCGTGAAGAACAAGGTATTGGGGAGGGGGCAACCCTTCATATATGGTATAATTTCTGTCCGTTACTCTTTTTGTGCTTTTCAGTCTTTCAACTTCAAAAATTACAACAAGGAGTGAAGCACTAAAAGCACTTAAATCTCGGCACTAGATTGCACTAACCTCCTAGTCCTGCCATCAGCAGACGATTTGTTGTAACTCCCTGTGGGCACTGGGAGGGGAGTGTACTAGAGAGAGATTGTAAACCTTAAGTTTAAGATTTTCTTTACTATGGCTGGACCTTTTTTTATCCTTCCCAGCCTTCCGCCTCCAGAAGTGACATCAAAAATTGCCATTTTTGGTGTTATATAGCACTTTATGATGGCTCTTAAGACCACTTTATAAAAATGACACGTTTATATACATATTAGCTTCCAAGTGAGAGCATAAACTGCTCTGTTCTAGTGCTTTTCAAACGGAGAAGAAAATCAAAAACAAAAAAGGAGACACACCAGTGATTCCTATGCAAAAAAAAAAATGATTTTTCTGGTTGTTTAAGATGGTGAAACGTAACTCTCCTGCAATAGGTTTTTGATCATTAGTGGTGTATTTTTATTTCCATCCTACACCATTTTTGAGAGGTTTCAGGCTCTTTTTCGAAATTAGCATAAACGTGTTTTTGCAGAACGTTTTTACTATTAAGATTAATCACAATAGTTACCATTCATGAATCAGCTTCAAATGATAATATTGTTCCAAATTGTTCCATCATTTTTTTTTTCAAAACGTGTTTCAGTTATTGTGATCCATGGTTAGCTCTTTACTAGGTTACAGCTGTCGCTGCCTCTATGAGGGATAGATATACATAAGGAGAAATACAATTTTTGTCATACTAAAAACACTTGAAAATGCGCTAATTATAAAAATGAAGCATTTTTTTTCTTTTTCGAAGCATAAAACAAGTATAGCCTTGAAAAGAGGGTCTGTTTTCACCGTACAAATAAAACGGTATAAATCAATATTATTGCTTAATATACCAAATTAAAAAAAAATTGTATGCAAGTAAAATCAGTTCAAATTTTAAGCAAACATCTAATAATAATGCCTTAGAAAGACTTTTGCCAACCCCTAAAACATTGCTAATCGATAAAATTGCTCTTTCCCTAATAAGAGCAATTGAAATCGTGTCCAATAGTTATTCCAGTTTCCGAATTTGTTTCGTACCCCATAATTTTATAATATTGGTTCGCTATTTCTTCTATTTTAAAATAAAAATGTTGGCAAATGAAAAGTTGCCCTTCCCATTTAAAATTAAATAAATAGATACAAATAGCACACAGTCCCATTTTAGGCTAGTAATTTGGCCACCATTTTCAGGCCTTGTGACTACTATTCAAGTGCATAACTTACTTACTTAGAACTTAGTTCCTCCTGACCCATTGGTGGCGCATAGGGCGTCGACGAAGCCTCTCCACTCGTCCCGAAGCAATGCTGCAGCGGTGACATCTTCCCATTCAGATATTAATAAGGTCTCAGCCGTCCTCACATCTCGATCAAAAGTTCGCCGCAAAGTGTTCTTCGGACGACCTTGTTTTCTTTTGCCGCCTGTTTTTCAGTAGTACGCTGTCCGAGGAAGGTGACCTTCTTTCATTCGGAGTATATGGTCTAAATATTACCACCTCTTCTTCCTCAGAACAGAAGTAATGAGAGGCTGTCCCGTTTTATTCCGGATTTCAATGTTACTGACTCTCCGTTGCCAACTTAGGTTTAAAATTCTCCTCAGGCACATATTGTCAAATGTAACAATTCTCTTTTAGAGCTGCCGATTCATTTTACAGCACTCATTAGCGTAAAGGAGTATGGAGAGCACATTGCTACTGAAGAGACGTAGCTTCAGTTGCAAGGAATATTTGCTGCTTCTCCAAATGGGCATAAGTCTAATGAAAGCACCAGTTGAATGACCAATTTTGCGTTTAATGTCGGTCATTATTTCACCATCACAATCGATCCTGCCACCTAGGTATTTAAAGTCTTTCACCTGTTATATAATTTTATTCTTGTGCTGCAGAACAAGCGCTGAGCTTGTGATGGACATGCTCTTCGATTTGTCAACATTTATGCTTAGCCCGCCGTTTTCTGCATTTTCTGTAATTGCGTCAAGTAGCTGCTGCAACCTCTGTTTAGAATCTTCTATCAAGACTACGTCATCCGAAAAATCTAAGTCACATAGTTGCTTGCTGCTTACTTTTACGCCATATCCAGAGTTTCGTCTTAATATGTAATCCATTATAATTACAAAAGAGATTGGGAAAGTACGAATCCCTGACGGACACCAGAAATTATCTTGAAAAATATGGTTGTGCCATTCTCGGTCTTAACGCAGTACCCGGTCTCTTCGTATAGGGTATTATCATGCTCACTAGTTTTTCTGGCACCCCATAATACTTAAGTACTGACCATTAATATTCTTAGCCAACTGAGTCAAATATCTATTCAAAATCATAAATAGTAAATATAACTTAACCCTGCACTCGTTTGATTCCTTGACAAACATTCTCAGCACAAATATCAAGTCAGAACCCGATCTGCCACCTCTAAAACCATGCTGCTCTTCTCGCAGATGTGTATCTAGTGCCTCTCGTATCCTGTACAATAGAATGGAAACCAATAGTTTGCACGGTACTTGCAGAAGGATTGGTACCTCTCCAATTACCGCACACCATTGTGTCTCCCTTTTTGAAGATTTTCACCAATATCCCTTGGTCCATTCCCTTGGAACCTTCCCTATATTCCATATATTGGTGAAAAGGGTGATCCACACAGAGAGGCATGTGCTTATTGAATACTTTAGCATTTCTGCTGGGATCCGTCTATGCCAGGAGCTGGTCCGTTTTTCAGCTTTTTTGCTGCATACATGACCTTGGCAGAGCTTCGCGGGTCTGTATTTATATTAAGTTGTAAAAAGGGGGTATCAGGTACATTTTCTCGGTCACTGGGTCTTGGTCTATTTAATAATTTCTCGAAGTGGTCAGCCCACCTTTCGTCAATTTTACCAGGATATGATAAAATTACTCCATTCATGTCTTTTACCAGGGTGATTCTGCTGCTCTGTTTTCCGACCCTCTAATTAGTCAGCCGTAAGCTGTTATTTAAGTGCATAGGGACATTATACCTCTCTGTATTGCAGAATATTGCTGAAATTTTGAGATAGCTTATTAAATACAGATTTTTGAAATTTTACTTGTAACTTGACTTGCCATCTGACATTATTTGGATCTTTATGGCCAAAATTGTCTTTTTGGGGAAGAAAGCAGGACTTTGTTGGGGTCAGGTTTTTTTCCTTAACTTAAAAAGTGCGGTGTATCTAAAATGTTCTTACGTTTAAGTTTGGCAGGACAATCCATGCATTAGTTCTTCTGCACTAATTGATGAAGTGCAAGTAACACTAATTCCAGTTTCCAGTTTTACATCCTTGTTCTTTTTTTGTACATAATTTGGTGCAATTTTCGAAGAGCGCGTTACCATTAATTAAATTGTTCCGGAGAAGTGCCTCCTCTTGATATAAATTATGGAGAAAATATTGAAAAATCAAACTGGTGCAAATTCTAGTCTGTTTACAACACTCTACAGCATCTGGAATCATTGCTTTTGTAACCACACAAAAAGCAGACAATTTAAAATGTTAATAAAATTTGCAATACAAGAAGTGAAAAAAATATAAATATTCAAATAAATATACGCACTATATTTAGGCAATTTTGATATTTTTACGGATACAAACACTTGTTCTCTGTTGTTTATTTTAGCATTTATAATTACGTCCGAGAGGCACCGAACTTAAAGCGTTTTGAAATGAATGAGCATTCCAGTAGAATGCAACTAGGCACGCATGAAGGGGCTGATTCTTTGGGCCGATTCTCAATTCCTTGGCTATATCATTTGACCTCTTATATCTTTTTAAGATTTTAACCTTTCCCCTTCCGATGTATCCTTATCTTAGCCAAGATCCACGCCCTTTAATATAATGAGTGATGGAGACTGGATTTGTTATTATTATTTTTGTTTTATGTTTTATGTTATTATTTTCTTTTATATTTTATTTATCTATTATTATTTTTAATTCAGTTATTTGTTTATTTTTCCATATTTTTTTTTATTTTTTTATTATTTTTTTTATAGATAGGTTATAGTTTATCTAATTTTGGTTTATTTATAATAGTTTTAATTAAATAGTTGAGGCTTATGTAAATAGTTGAGTTAATAGGTAAGTAGTTACGTGGACTTTCACGCGACCGCAAATCTTCATAGGTTTTCTCCAGCGTGAAAGTATTGTTAAATTTATTTATTTGTTTATGAATGTGGATTAATAAACTTATGAACTTTAATAAAAAGAATTGATAAATATATGTTTAATTTCAAGCGAAACAAGTCATATATATTATGGTACAAATTGTCACCATGTCCTAAGAAATGCCGAGGTAAGTTCCCCCTATAGGCATTCTTAAGAAAACACGTCATACATATTATAATTTAGACCTGACATCTAAGACTATTCATTTTTAAGTTCCAGAGCCCTTTTTTAACCTTTCTTGACCAGGGATCGTCTAATGACTTAAGACTCAAAATTTGCTTTTCGGCATCCGTTTCATTTATCATATACTGTACTATATTTAAAAACTTTTTGAGGGGTAAAAATTCAAAATAACTACTCATAAATCAGGTTAAAGTAGCAAATGTTCATAATAGTATAATGTTCAAGTAGCAAATAAATCAGGTTAAAATAGGAAATGTTCGAGTAAATCTTCTTCTTTTTTTTTTTATAAAGCTATCTTTTTGTCAAGAATGAAATTGACTTTACAGTAGGTAAAGACCCAAAATTTGTTAAAGTATCTGTTCATTCACTATATACTGTACTATATTAAATATTTGTTTTTATCGGGTAAAAATTTAAAGTAGCTACTTATAAATGCTGGTTAAAGTAGCAAATAGGAAATATTTCAGCATATCTTCGTTTTTTATTCAGCTAGCTTTTGTCAAAAATAAAAATTGACTTTTAAAATCGGTGAAGTGCTGGTTTTATAAATTTAGACACTTTATTTCAACTTTAGAAGGTGGAGGCATCCCTAAATACGACCTTAACAAGAATTTTATAAGTAGTAGCAAAAGGGAAGGGGGTATTTCTGGTACTATTGCGATGAACTGTTTAGACATAATATTTCTTATGAAAATTTGTAATGCACCACCGTCCCGTCTTTCTATGGAAGCTGACTGTTTTTGGTAAATATGCTTTACCTTTAAAGTTTTCGACCTTTACGTACTTTTCACCTAGTATGACTATAAGTACCCTTGTTTATTTTTGACCTATAAGTACCGTTCACAATCTACTCAGCCTATTCTCAGCGATGAACAATATGCTAAAGAAGATTATTTAACACAGAATTTAAAATAACATTAAGCCACATTATTTGTGCCAAACAAAAAACAATGAGAAATCACAGAGTAAATAGCTTGTCCATCACTTCATAGTGTAAATAGAAGTTACACTTTGATTTATGCAAAGCTCATTGCTTTTCCGAAATCAAATCTGTGAACAAAATTTGCTTCTTCTTAATAATACGGAACGCACCCAAGAAGTCAGGTTAGGTTAATCCTAATGAAATGTAAACTTTATATGACCTTTAGTTTATATGATAATATAATTTGGGCTATATATTTGCAAATCAGGGAGGTGGGTGGGGTAAAGCAACCTACCTCCCCCTCCTCCCAATGTGCAAATAGATAGCCCAAATTATACTAGTCTAATACATTCTGTCTAAGTCCAATGCATTGAATCATCCATCACTTGTTTTTGTAGTTATAAAACCGGTTTTCTGAGATTTAACCTAAGCGTAATTCTTGAGCGTGTTACGTATCCAGGTTTGCGGTAGCTAGCAACCTAGTAGGAGACGATCACGTCCCATAATAAACAATAAAATAGCTCATATCTCCTAAAAATAGAATTAGATCAAAAAAGAAATTCCTTATTAGAAGCCCCTTGTCCAATACCTCTATAGAATACTTACTGTCCCTTGGTTTGAGTAGTAATGCCACTGTGCTTTTAAAGTCACCCCTAGGAAATTAAAATAGGATTTCAAGCGGATCCTTATTCGTAGTTTTAAGTGGAGCCCTCAGTAGAGAGGGGTCATGAGGTCCGACGATGACCACGTGGTTTATAGTTTTCTCAGTGAGAATGAAAAAACAGGAATTTTCTCACTTGAAAAACCATGAATTTTGTCACATTTATGTCTGTTTTTATGGTTTTTGTCAGTGAGAATTTGAAAAACAGGAACTTTCTCACATTTTTGTATGTTTTTATGGTTTTTTTCACTGAGAATTTGAAAAACAGGAACTTTCTCACATTTTTGTATGTTTTTATGGTTTTTGTCAGTGAGAATTTGAAAAACAGGAACTTTCTTACATTTTTGTATGTTTTTATGGTTTTTGTCAGTGAGAATTTGAAAAAACAGGAACTTTCTCACTGAGAAAACCATAAACCACATGGTGCTGTCACGAGTCAGAACACCTGTGCTGTCGACCTCAATTCACCTATCGTGAATCAATAATTCCCCTTAGAAACAACAAATTAATTTCCCCTTTCTTGACAGATCAATCAATCAATGACATCATCTGTCAGACTTTAAAAATTTTCGCCTAGAAACATTTCTCCAGGAATAGATCCAAATCATTAATGTCTTTGCCTCGGGATCAGTTCTACTGGTCGAACTCCAAAGGATATTAATAACCAAAGGCCATGGAAACAATTAGGCAAGAAACATCTTAGCGATGAATTGTTTTAGCGCGCGAAAAGGTTTCTTATTAATTTGAAATGCGTTAGCGCAGATATGCCAATAACAAAGGAACACGCTTAATTTACGTTTAGGGATTATTTGGGCGAAACCGTTTTAGACAGGTTATAGAACTGTTTCGGCGAAACAGATAGACATTTTTAAAGAAGATTTTTGAAGAGATTTTAGAAGAGAATTTGAGTGTGGTCGTTATAATACACAAGTTTCATTTGAACAGTGTTGTGAGGTCCTCTAACCCAACCCCAAAGGGTTCCAATCCTCCTACCCCAACCCCGAAGGAAGCCCCCGGTCCTCAAAGCCCCCCAAACTCCCAAAGGCCCTCCACTGGTCCCCCAAAGGCCCACCCAGACCCCCAAAGGCCATCCCCAGGCCCCAAATGTCCCCCAGGCTCCCAACTGTCCCCCCGGACACTCAAAGGCCCCCCAAGCTCCCAAAGGGCCACCGGCGCCCCAAAGGCCCACCCAGACCCCCAAATGCCATCCCCGGGCCCCCCCAAAGGCACATCGAGCTCCCAAAAGACCAACGGGGTCCCAAAGGCCCTACACCGGTCCCCAAATGTCCCCCAGGCACCCAAAGGCCCGCCCGGCGCCCCCAAGGCCCACCCAGCCCCCCAAAAGCCATCCCCGGACCCCAAAGCCCATCCCCCGGTCCCCAAAGGTCCCCCCGAGCTCCCAAAGGACCATCGACCCTCAAGGGGCCCACAGACCCTCAAAGGCTCTCCCCGAGCACCCGTCTTTCGTTGATGTGTGTTGTCTGAAACCTATGAGTTGGGATGTGTAGTTTGCTACTTCAGGCTTTTCTGAGCTAAGGTTTCCTAGTATTTCCTAGGTGAATGTTGTCTGAAACCAATAGTTTGGGATGAGTAGTTTGCTATTTCAGGCTTTTATGAGCTAGGTTTCTTAGCCTTTCGTTGATGTGTGTTGAGTGAAACTTATGATTTGGGATATGTAGATTGTTATTTTTGACTTTTCTGAGTTGGATTTCTTAGTCTTTCATAGGTGAGTGGTGTCTGAAACCTATGATTTGGGATGTGTAGTTTGCTATTTTCGACTTTTCTGAGCTGGATTTCTTAGCCTTTCATAGGTATGCGTTGTCAGAAAATTATGATTTGGGATGTATAGTTTGCTATTTCAGGCTTTTCTGAGCTAAGGGCAATATGGTAGCTGGCCGAAGCCTCCAAAACAAGTGCAATCATCTGTACAAGAATGTAACGCAGCCGGCCCGTCCACCTTCCATCATACAGTGCCTGGGCATTCAAGAGCTGCCCCACTTATGCAAGGTCAGGAAGTGGCTCTCCAGCATGCACTACCTGGTCCTTCGGATGCACAAGTGCAGCCGGGATATAAACCCGTCATCATTTTTTCATACCGTTCTTTTTATTCAAATTTTTAGTTCATTAAAAGCCCAATATAAAATTATATCTTTGTTTTTTTAACCCCCCCCCCCCCCAACCATTGTTTTAAATTTAGCTCCCTCGGAGATATCAAAATATAATTTATTACAATGAAACCACTCTTTTATCTGCTCCCCCCCTCCCTCGGATATATTTAAATGTAATTTTTTGCAAAGAAACCGCTCTTTTCTAATCTTTGCTATCGCTTCGATATATCATAAGCTAATATTTTTAGGTAATTTCTATTAATGCTCACTGCCTTTGAAACTCAAAATCCCCATATTTTTCACATTTGATTATCACATAGTTTCAACAGAAGGAACTGAGTGAGATCATTCACATTTGTCTATTTGTCACATATGAATCCCGTAATTTGCGCAAGGATTTTTTAAAATAACTTTCAATCTTACAAAGTCTTGCCAAAATTTTAGTGATGGAGAGACATTCCTCAATAAGAAGTAACGGTTCTCGAATTTAATTGTACTGTTTCCCAGAGAATACGCTTGGAAACAGAGCAGACACGAGATTAAAAATAATCTAGGCTCATTTGGAGTCATAGACAACCTGTACGGGGAGTAGGCGAAACGACTTATGCCACCTAACAATACGGTTTTTTGGGATATTATGTAAATAACCGGAGCCCGGAATGCGCCGATGGGTCCGGGGAGTGCTGTGGGGGCAAGGTTAGGGAAGCGCCGGGGGGATGCGCCACGGGTCAGGGAAGTGCTACAGGGATGCGCCACGGGTCAGGAAAGTGCCCCAGGGATGCGCCTCGGGCCCGAGAAGCATCAAGGGAAGCGATGCGGGGGCCCGAGAAGCGCCACAGGGATGCGCTGTGGCTCCGAAAAGCGCCGAAAAAAAAATTTTAGGAGGGGGAGAGTTAGCACTTTTAATAGTGAAAAAATAGAAATGAAAAGATAATTGTTTCTTAATTAAGTGTCTAACCATTTGTCTTCGAAATTTAGCGATTTTAGCTATAACAATTTTCCTAAATTTAGGGGAGGGGGCGTGAATCCATGATTTTTGTTCTGGAGGGGGTTAGCACTTTTAATAGTGACAAAATAGAAATGAAATTTAATTTAAACTCTTTTTTTTTCAGATATAATAATGTTTGGTGTGATTGACACAGAATATATTGGTCAGAAATATTCCGCAACTGGCATTATATTCGAAGCAGCTTTCTTACTCCTAGACAATCAACGACGTGAAATTCATTGCTATAAATGGAACATCAGATACAATATGTATAAGTACGAGAAAAACAGATGGAGTCCAAAACTAAATTTTATAAATCGAAATGGCTTTTACGCTAAAACCATACGACCACATAATGAAAATGGCTATGAAATAAAACATGTACAAGAGGAAATTCAGGAAATATTCAGTTTTTTTGGTGTGCAAGCTGTTTATGTTAAGGGAAACGTACCAACTGATAAACTCTTACTCGAAAAATGTGATAAAAACATAGCATTATTCAATTTAGAAGACTTCAAATGTGAGAAATACCTGCATTCAGTCCATGACCCAGAAGATGAAGTTAGATATTTCGCTAAATGGTTACCGGAAAAGATACCTGACATGGAAAAATGCATCAGATATCCAAAGTCCTAAACATGCTCAACCTCATATCAAATGGATTAAGCTTCTTTTTTTTTAAATATTTCATTATTTTTTCTCAAATGTTTTAAATATGTTTAAGCAATAAATATCTTAAGCCTCAACCGTTTTTATTCTTTAGAATAGTCCATCACCATGAAAATTATACTTTAAGATTCAACATGCCAGGGAACACACTTTCAAGTTCAGCATGTTGGAGAACCCTAAATAGTCACCCCTAAAAAGGTAAGTTAACCCTAAGAGGTTAAAGAATTTTTCTTAAATTATCTTAAGGCTGAGAAGTTTTTATTCTTTAGAATAGTCCTTATCCACGAAAATTAGACTTTCAGATTCAACATGCCAGGGAACACACTTTCAAGTTCAGCATGTTGGAGAACCCTAAATAGTCACCCCTAAACAGGTAAGCTAACCCTAAAAGGTTAAAGAATTTTTCTGAAATTATCTTAAGCCTGAGACGTTTTTATTCTTTAGAATAGTCCATCGCCACGAAAATTAGACTTTCAGATTCAACATGCCAGGGAACACACTTTCAAGTTCAGCATGTTGGAGAACCATAAATAGTCACCCCTAAAAAGGTAAGTTAACACTAAAAGGTTAAAGAATTTTTCTGAAATTATCTTAAGCCTGAGACGTTTTTATTATTTAGAATAGTCCTTCGCCACGAAAATTAGACTTTCACATTAAACATGCCATGGGAACACACTTTCAAGTTCAACATGTTTGAGAACCCTAAATAGTCATCCATACATAGGTAAGTTAACCCTAAAAGGTTAAAGAATTTTTCTGAAATTACACATTCAGATCCAGTATGTCGGGGAACACATTTTCAGGTTCAGCATGTAGGAGAACCCTAAATGCTCACCCCTAAAAAGGTAAGTTAACCCTAAATGGTTAAAGAATTTCTCTATTTATGTAGAGTTTCAACTAGCTATGGCTAAGTTTGTTAAAGACAAACTATTTTCTTGTGAAAACACACAAAATCAGAAGAAATGTTCAATGTTCCTTTAGTAACTAAGCAATTTGGCTTAAATGAATATATTTATGTAGAGTTTTAACTAGCTATGGCTAAGTTTGCTAAAGACAAGCTATTTTCTTGCGAAAACACACAAAAACAGAAAAAAATGTTCAATGTTCATTTAGTACCTACGCACTCAGACTGAAATGAAGATATTTATGCAGAGTTTCAACTAGCTATGGCTAAGTTTGCTAAAGACAAGCTATTTTCTTGCGAAAACACACAAACTCAGAAAAAATGTTCAATGTTCATTTAGTACCTACGAAATTAGACTAAAAATGAAGATATCTATTCAGAGTTTCAACTATCTATGGCTAAGTTTGCTAAAGACAAGCTATTTTCTTGTGAAAACACACAAAATCAGAAAAAATGATCAATGTTCCTTTAGTACCATCGCAATTAGACTAAAAATGAAGATATTTAAGCAGAGTTTCAACTATCTATGGCTAAATTTGCGAAAGACAATCTATTTTCTTGAGAAAACACACAAATCAGAAAAAAATATAATTTATCAATTATTTAATAAGAACCTAGTCAAAAATTTTAGATATTTTTGCAGAGTTTCAAGTAGCTATGGCTAAGTTTTCTAAAGACAAGCTATTTTCTTGCGAAAACACACAAAATCAAAGAAAAAATGTTCAATGTTCCTTTATTACCTACACAATTAGGCTAAAAATGAAGTTATTTATGCAGAGTTTCAACTAGCTATGGCTAAGTTTGCTAAAGACAAGCTATTTTCTTGCGAAAACAAACAAAATCAGAAAAAATTTTCATTTTTACTTTATTACAAACTCAATTATTCTAAAAATGAAGATATATAATCGCAGTTTCAACTAGCTATGGCTAAGTTTGCTGAAGACAAGCTATTTTCTTGCGAAAACACAAAACATCAGAAAAAATGATCAATGTTACTTTAGTACCCTCACAATTATACTAAAAATGAATTTATTTATAAATACTTTCATATAGCTATGTCTAAGTTTTATAACTACAATCTATTTTCTTGCGAAAACACACAAAATCTGAAAAAATTATCAATATGCATATAGTACATACGCACTAAGACTAAAGATGAAGAGATTTATGCAGAATTTCAACCATCTATGGCTATGTTTGCTAAAGACAAGCTATTTTCTTGCGAAAACACACAAAATCAGAAAAAAATGTTCAATGTTCCCTTAGTACCTACGCAATTAGACTAAAAATGAAGATATTTATGCAGGGTTTCAACTAGCTATGGCTAAGTTTGCTAAAGACAAGCTATTTTCTTGCAAAAACACACAAAATCAGAAAAAATGTTCAATGTTCCTTTAGTACCATCTCAATTAGACAAAAAATGAAGATATCTATGCAGAGTTTCAACTATCTATGGCTAAGTTTGCTAAACACGAGCTATTTTCTTGCGAAAACACACAAAATCAGAAAAAATGTTCTATTGTCCTATAGTACCAACAAAAATATGCTAAAAATTTTTTTTTTTTATAATAGTTTCAACTATATATGTACTTTTTTTATTAAGATACGCTTTATTCGTGCGAAAACACACAAAATCAAAAAAAATGTTCACTTATCCTTTCTGAACCAAAAAATTATTAACCATAATTATTTGGATATGATTAGTTTAAAATATCGAGTGATAATTTTGATTAAGAACATCTATTTTATTGCAAAAAAACACACAATCACAAAAAAATTTCAATGTTCCTTTGGTACCCTCACAATAAGACTAAAAATGAATTTACTTATGTAGAGTTTCAACTATCTATGGCTAAGTTTGCTAAAGACAAGCTATTTTCTTGCGAAAACACACAAAATCACAAAAAATGTTCAATGTTCATTTAGTACCTAATAACTTTTGATTAGTTTAAGATATTTATTCATATTTTCAAATTGACATTTTTAATTTTGCTAAAGAAAATCTATTTTCTTGTGAAAACACACACAATCAGAAAAAAAAATGTTCAATGTTCCTTTAGCACCCTCACAATTATGCTGAGATGAAGATATTTATGCTGAGTTTCATCTAGCTATGGCTAAGTTTGCTAAAGACAAGCTATTTTCTTGCAAAAACACACAAAATCAGAAAAAATATTGTTAGGTTAGGTTAAGTTAGATTAGGTTAGGTTAGCCTACGTCCGCGCGCAGAGAGGTTAGGTTAGGTTAGATTAAGTTAGGTTAGGTTAAGTTAGGTTAGGTTAGATTATGTTAGGTTAGGTTAAGTTAGGTTAGGATAGGTTAGATTAAGTTAGGTTTGGGTTAGTTAGGTTAGGTTAGCTTACGTACGCGCGCGTACGTAGGCTAACCTAGCCTAACCTAACTTAGCCTAACCTAACTTAATCTAACCTATCCTAACCTAACTTAACCTAACCTAACTTAATCTAACCTAACCTAACTTAACCTAACCTAACGTAATCCAACCTAACCTGACCTAACCTATATGCGCGCGTACGTAGGCTAACCTACCTAATCTAACTTAACCTAACCTAACAATATTTTTTCTGATTTTGTGTGTTTTTGCAAGAAAATAGCTTGTCTTTAGCAAACTTAGCCATAGCTAGTTGAAACTCGGCATAAATATCTTCATCTAATCCTAATTGCGAATGTGCTAAATGAATCTTGTACATTTTTTTTCTTTGTGTATTTTTTGTATGAATAACATAGATTGTATGTAGCAAACTTATCCATGGATAGTTGCAACTCTGCATAAATATCTTCATTTCATAGTAATTGCGTAGTTACTAAAGGAAAATTGAACTTTTTTTCTGAGTTTGTGTGTTTTCGCAAGAAAATAGCTTGTCTTTAGCAAACTTAGCCATAGATAGTTGAAACTCTTCATAAATATCTTCATTTTTAGTCTAATTGAGAGGGTACCAGAGGAACATTGAACATTTTTTCTGATTTTGTGTGTTTTCGCAAGAAAATAGCTTGTCTTTAGCAAACTTAGCCCTAGCTAGTTGAAACTCTGCATAAACAACTTCATTTTTTGACTAATTTTGAGAGTACTAAAGGAACATTGAACATTTTTTTAGTTTTGTGTGTTTTCGCAAGAAAAAAGCGTGTCTTTAGAAAACATAGCCATAGATAGTTGAAACTCTGCATAAATATCTTCATTTTTAGTCTAATTGTGAGGGTACTAAAGGAACATTGAACATTTTTTCTGATTTTGTGTGTTTTCGCAAAAAAATAGCTTGTCTTTAGCAAACTTAGCCATAGATAGTTGAAACTCTGCATAGATATCTTCATTTTTAGTCTAATTGTGAGGGTACTAAAGGAACATTGAAAATTTTTGCTGATTTTGTATGTTTTCGCAAGAAAATATCTTGTCTTTAGCAAACTTAACCATAGATAGTTGAAATTCTGTATAAATATCTTCATTTTTAGTCTAATTAAGTGGGTACTAAAGGAACATTGAAAATTTTTTCTGATTTTGTGTGTTTTCGCAAGAAAATAGCTTGTGTTTAGCAAACTTAGCCATAGCTAGTTGAAACTCTGCATAGATATCTTCATTTTTAGTCTAATTGCGTAGGTACTAAAGGAACATTGAACATTTTTTATGAGTTTGTGGGTTTTCACAAGAAAATAGCTTGTCTTTAGCAAACTTAGCCATAGCTAGTTGAAACTCTGCATAAATAACTTCATTTTTAGTATAATTGCGTAGGTACTAAATGAACATTGAACATTTTTTCTGATTTTGTGTTTTCTCAAGAAAATACCTTGTCTTTATCAAATTTAGCCATAGCTAGTTGAAACTCTGCATAAATATCTTCCTTTTTAGTCTAATTGTGAGGGTACTCAAGTACAACTTATCATTTTTTGTGATTTTGTTTTATTTCGTTAGACATTAGCTTGTCTTTAGCATACTTAGCCTTAGCTAGTTGAAACTCTGCTTAAATATCTTCATTTTTAGTCTAATTGAGTAGGTACTAAAGGAACATTAAACATTTTTTCTGATTTTGTGTGTTTTCTCAAGAAAATAGCTTGTCTTTAGCAAACTTAGCCATAGCTAGGTGAAACTCTGCATAAATAACTTCATTTTTAGACTCATTGTGTATGTACTAAAGGAACAATGAAAATTTTTTCTGATTTTGTGTGTTTTCGCAAGAAAATAGCTTGTCTTTAGCAAACTTAGCCATAGCTAGTTGAAACTCTGCATAAATAACTTCATTTTTAGCCTAATTGCGTAGGTACTAAAGGAACATTGAACATTTTTTCTGATTTTGTGTGTTTTTGCAAGAAAATAGCTTGTCTTTAGCAAACTTAGCCATAGCTAGTTGAAACTGTGCATAAATATCTTCATTTTTAGTCTAATTGTGAGGGTACTAAAGGAACATTGAACATTTTTTCTGATTTTGTGTGTTTTCACAAGAAAATAGCTTGTCTTTAGACAAGCATATGGTAGCTTCGCTACCATATTGCCCTTAGCTCAGAAAAGCCTGAAATAGCAAACTATACATCCCAAATCATAATTTTCTGACAACTCATAACTATTAAAGGCTAAGAAATCCATCTCAGAAAATTCTAAAATAGCAAACTACAAATCCCAAATCATAGGTTTCAGACACCACTCACCTATGAAAGACTAAGAAATCCAACTCAGAAAAGTCAAAAATAACAAACTACATATCCCAAATCATAAGTTTCACTCAACACACATCAACGAAAGGCTAAGAAACCTAGCTCATAAAAGCCTGAAATAGCAAACTACTCATCCCAAACTATTGGTTTCAGACAACATTCACCTAGGAAATACTAGGAAACCTTAGCTCAGAAAAGCCTGAAGTAGCAAACTACACATCCCAAATCATAGGTTTCAGACAACACACATCAAGGAAAGACGGGTGCTCGGGGAGAGCCTTTGAGGGTCGGGGGGCCCCTTGAGGGTGGGGGGTCCTTGGGGAGCTGGGGGGGCCGTTTGGGGACGGGGGGAGGGGCTTGGGGTTCCGGGGAGGGGATTGGGGGGTCTGGGGGGGCCTTGGGGGGGCCGGGTGGGCCTTTGGGTGCAGGGGGGACTTTTGGGGACGGGTGGTGGGAATTTGGGACCCCGTTGGTCCTTTGGGAGCTCGATGTGCCTTTGGGGGGCCCGGGGATGGGATTTGGGGGTCTGGGTGGGCCTTTGGGGCGCCGGTGGCCCTTTGGGAGCTTGGGGGGCCTTTGAGTGTCCGGGGGGACAGTTGGGAGCCTGGGGGACATTTGGGGCCTGGGGATGGCCTTTGGGGGTCTGGGTGGGCCTTTGGGGGACCGGTGGAGGGCCTTTGGGAGTTTGGGGGGCTTTGAGGACCGGGGGCTTCCTTCGGGGTTGGGGTAGGAGGATTGGAACCCTTTGGGGTTGGGTTAGAGGACCTCACAACACTGTTCAAATGAAACTTGTGTATTATAACGACCACATTCAAATTCTCTTCTAAAATCTCTTCAAAAATCTTCTTTTAAAATGTCTCTATCTGTTTCGCCGAAATAGTTTCATAACCTGTCTAAAACGGTTTCGCCCAAATAATCCCTAAACGTAAATTCAGCGTGTTCCTTTGTTATTGGCATCTCTGCGCTAACACATTTCAAATTAATATGAAACCTTTTCGCGCGCTAAAACAATTCATCGCTAAGATGTTTCTTGTCTAATTGTTTCCATGGCCTTTGGTTATTAATATCCTTTGGAGTTAGACCAGTAGAACTGTTCCCAAGGCAAAGACATTAATGATTTGGATCTATTCCTGGAGAAATGTTTCTAGGCGAAAATTTTTAAAGTCTGACAGATGATGTCATTAATTGATTGATCTGTCAAGAAAGGGGAAATTAATTTGTTGTTTCTAAGGGGAATTATTGATTCACGATAGGTGAATTGAGGTCGACAGCACAGGTGTTCTGGCTCGTGACAGCACCATGGGGTTTATGGTTTTCTAAGTGAGATAGTTCCTGTTTTTTCATTCTGACTGAGAAAACAATAAAAAAATAATTAAATTTGAGAAAGTTTCTGTTTTTTCAAATTCTCACTCATAAAAACCATAAAAACATACAAAAATGTAAGAAAGTTCCTGTTTTTAAAATTATCAGTGACAAAAAACCATAAAAAAAGACACAAATGTGAGAAAGTTCCTGTTTTTCAAATTCTCACTGACAAAAACCATAAAAACAGACATAAATGTGACAAAATTCATGGTTTTTCAAGTGAGAAAATTCCTGTTTTTTCATTCTCACTGAGAAAACCATAAACCACGTGGTCATCGTCGGACCTCATGACCCCTCTCTACTGCCCTCTGACGTCTAGACATCCTTGGCAAGATTCCGATGACACACCCTCGCGCTTTCAATTGGCCCATAGGAAAAATAGCATGGGATTTTAAAGACATCCATAGGAACAATAGCATAGGATTCCTGTGATCCCCCCCAGGTGTCCCAATATTTCCCCTTAGCAACCGTCATTTTCGGCATATTGTCCTTCTATCCTCCCATATAAGTCTCTAGACCTCTACTCCGGAAGATGCCTAGGATTCCAGTATTTCAACTAGCAACCACCGTTTTTGGCATATTGTTTTTCTATCCTCCCATATAGATATCTAGACTTTTATTCTGGAAGACGCCCAGGTGTTCTAATATTTCCTTTAGCAGCCGCCCTTTTTTTCGATTCCTCTACTTGTCCCTCTAAAAATAGAAGTCCCCATATAGGAGTCTAGACGGCTATTCTATACTTCTCTTGTCCTAGGACCTCTAAAAATAGAAGACCAATGTAAAGCCCTGTGTGTCCCGGAGACCCTATAAATATTCAGAGAACCCTTATAAAAACGAATCTACATCAGTACTCATTTGACCCTGGAAAGTGCTAAAAGTCTCTGAAAGGAAATGGAAAACTCATATTATCAAAATTTGAGTCTAGTATTTCCTAGCCCCCTCCTCCAAGCCAAACTCCATCTCACCATCTTGTCTATACTCGTTTTACAGCTCTTATTATCCCATATTTACCATGTAAAAATCCCAAACCCCCTCCCCTAGTCGGCGAAGAATCAATCTATTCAAAAGAAATTATTCTTTTTGGTAAATAGTGTTTTTCTGCATATCCTGTCTTATCCCCTCATGTGCTTATATATTAAGTGTCAAATGTCTCGCCCTCTTTTTGTCTAAGAATTGGCAAAAATCTGTTGGGAATAAGGCCGCTATTTCTAGATTGTAATTATAAAAGCAACGTTGACAACAAATCCTAAGGGGATGAATCATTTCTATTCATGATTAGTGTGTGTTTATTCGGGAGGACCTGGAAATTAACTATAAGAAGAGTGCCTCTAACAACAAAACGCTAATATGAAATGTAATTCCTCGCAATTGTAATCTTTGCTTTCTTGAAAAAAAGGGGGGGGGGATGTGACCTGTCCTAGAAGCTTTTTATTCTCTACATATTCTTTTCTTGTAAAACATTTAAAAAGTCTCGTATAAAAAAATAAAAAAAATATAGGTTTGCTATTGCCTATTATAGGGAGAAGAAAATACTCGTTCAGAACAAAATATTCCCTTTTTCACCATAAACATGCTATTATTTGAATTGTTTACCCTTTTAGCCCTCCCCCCTTAGCCTTATTGATCACAAATTCTACTCTTTACTTTCATGAAAAAAGGGGAGAGATGAGTGTACAGACCTATCCTAGGAACCTATCATTCTGCACATATTATTTTTCTTTTTCTCTGATACATTTAAACGTCTTGAGGGGGCATTGGCGGTTTTTATAACATGGCTTGTAGAAGGGTGTGCAATTTCCTTTTTCTCTAGTATATTTATCAATAAAATTCTAGTTTTGCTTTCCTGGAAAGGTGGCCTGGATATTTTGAGATTGAGATTTAATATCTTTTTAAATTATCGTCCTGGATTTGAAGCATTTTATAGTCTTAGACGCTTAAATAATGGCATTCGTTTTAAATACCTACATATCGCAATGAATTAAAAATGGCTTAGTTATCAAAAAGTCTTCTTAAGCAAGACCGTATCCTGGTTTGACCCCCTCCCCCAACTAGAACATAAATTTATCATTATATGATCTATGAAACCACCCTCCTGCTAAGAAGGATGGGGTTTAGACTTATACTAAATTTTGTTTTCTTCTCTTCTGTTGATGGGAATGCCATTTCCAATAAATTATACTAAATTTTGTTTTCTAGGAATTCCCTGCCCTTCTCCCTCCAAGCAAGAGGGAAAGGGTTAATGTTGCTACTCCTTTAAAACCACCAGTTATCAAAACGCTGGCCCATCCATCCCCCGTGTCGGCTATTCAAGACCGGCACTGCCTGCACAAGCCCAATCTGCGCAAGAACGTAACGTCTGTGCTCAGTCTGCCCTCCATCTTACATTGCTTGGGCCTCCAAAAGCTGCCCCACCTACGCAAGGCCATGACGTCACTGGTCTGTCCGCCCTCCATCTTGCGTTCCCTGGGTCTTCAAGAGCTTCCCTACCTACGCAAGGTCATGACGTCGCCGGTCCGTCCACGCACCATCATGTGTTGCTGGGGCCTTCAAGAGTCCACACGCAAGCATAAGCAAAATTTGAAGAAGTAAATAAATTTATTAGTTCTTTTTCAACCTAATAATTAATTATGGTTTTTGCTAATTTCTGGTTTACTGTCAGAGAGCCTTTCATTTCGCCAGTTCAATCTAATAAAAGACGTTTTTCGCTAATTTTTTTTTAGCTTAATAATTATGTTTTTCGCTAATTTCTAGTTTACTGTCAGAGAGCCTGTCATTTCATCTTATCGGGCCATGAAGGGACTTTTCACTGATAAAGATATTTTTTTCTAATTTTGTTTTTCATCTTAATAATGATGTCTTTCGCTAACTTCTGGTTTACTGTCAGAGAGCCTTTCATTTCGTCTTTTCTGGTTATAAAAGGAGTTTTTTCAATCTAATAATGCTATTTTTCACTAAAATATTGAAGCTTCAGGCTATACGCTAGCCCCCTTAGTTTTAAAGACCTCCATTGCACCCAAGAGATATCTGAAAATAAGTTATTCCTTTTAACCTAAGTTCTTATCCTACTACAGGCACTTTTTGGCTATTTTTAAGTTGTCAAAGAAACAGTTCCCAAGAAATTGAAAGTACTCCAGGGGACATTTCGTTAGTTTTTATCAAAAGTTTTGACTTTGCGCTAATTTTTATTCCCTAGAGTATTGAAGCTTCAGGTTATATGCCTAGTTTTAAAGGCCCACCCCTCAGTAATAACAAAAATAAGACATTCTTTTCAAGCTTTGATAGGATTGTCACTCTAAAGAAAGGTATTCTTTACTTGTCAAAGAAACCACTCTTTTCTAATTTTTTTTAAGTGCATACTCGCTAGTTTTTTTCTGGGGGAGCCATTTGCCCCCAATAATTCAAATGGTCCCAGTCATGTTAGCTCCATCTGCCCCTTCATAGCCAAAAGGAATTTTTTTTTAATTCTAGGTCGATTTCGACCGCATAATAGCCGATATTCTCGCAAATTTTCCGTAAATAGGAGCAACACCGGCGAACAAAGCTTATAATATACCTGCGTGGATCGACGATATGCTTGACACAATTCCCCCCTCAGTGAGTTTTCTATGACTTTAAAAAAAAACATCATAAATCCAAAAGAGGTCTTATTATATCGGTGGTGTGCCCCAATGGAGGCCATGGTCAGTAGTAAGGGGTGTACAGTGCCAAGGGCCAGGGTACCCTTCTATGCTCATAATAAAATGATGCATTCCAACGAGTGGTATGATGTTTATGACCTCTATAGTCATTCTTAACTATTCTCTTTTTTATAGATTATCCTCTTCCAGTGAGCTAATATGCTTTTATTATTTTTCTAGGTTCACATACCGTCTAATGATGACATATTAACTCCACCAACACACTTTCATGACAATTCGACGGAAAACAAACGCGCAGGGGGTTCGAATGTGTGGGTGAGTTTGCTTAGTTTACAGACCCCTAACATTAATTAGACACTATTGTGAGATGTTTCGGCCTCAATAGTGACTTTTTGGACCGTGTTCTAGATCTAGTGCAAGTAAGCGAGGTCAAGAGGGTGCTAGAAGCACCCACCCCTCGCTGTGATATGGGGGGGGGAACCAACGTGGTGCTGACTGACCCGCAATATTAACAGAGCTGTATTTAGCTGATACTGCTTTGCACAACATTCATGTTTATAGGGCTGAGTTTGGAGGTCCATGCAATTCCCTTACAAGTTTTAGTATCCATATGGATCTGATTGACCTACTCCACTCGTATGTCAGCAACATTCTGGCACTTCTTGAAAATTATATGCGGGAGGCGGGGATAGTGACATTATTAAAGCATCCATCACGCTGAAAATATTTTTATAAGTGCAAGTACGGCTGATTTACAAGAGTTTCATCTGCAAACGAAGATGCAAAAGCTTCATACGGACTTGCATAATTTTGACGATATCTTTTCGGATTGGGCAGGGGGAAGTTTAATAGGGTGAAGGGTTACAATGAAAACTCGAGCGGGTTGGTAGCTTTATTTATAGAAAAAATAGAGGTATATCTCAATAAATTTAAAAAAAGAATCTGTTTTAAGAATTGGTGTGGGGGAGGGTAACTTTAAAAAATATAATACAGATTTAAAGGGACATAGAGGTGTACAACACTTTCGTTTTGATACGGACATGGAGTGTTTCAAACATTCTGTCATTGTTGTGGGGTATAAACCCCAAAGAGTTGATGCCACTAAGCCATATTTGGTCGGTTTAGCGTTAATGGGGATGGTGAAGGGGCAGAATTTCCTAAAGTAGATTTTAATTGTTTAAAAGACCACTACCCTGTAACACTAAAGGGGATTGATAGTTTTGAGTGCGCAAACGAACATTCAAAGAATGGGGTTACAGTGCTACAGCTTGATGAAGAATATGAAGAAGATTAACTTAGAAATAAAAAAGGGGTAATATATTCCATAAGGGCTCGGTCCATTCAATCAGTGAAGCACTGGGTATGGCGTATCTACGAACCTGCCAAATATCCTGATTTAATTGGACATTTCTTTCCAATCTCCCATATTAGCAGGCTTCTAAGTGAGGCTAAGAATTTTAATCAAGGGAAGACCTGCTATTACAGTCCAATATGCTTCTCTAGATTTTATCCAGAGTTAAAATTAAAAAATAATTTGAAACGCTGCAAGTGTCATGAGTACCAGTCCGTGGAGACATTTTCAGTAGACAATGCTACCTTGCAGTTCAAAAGTTTTCCGAACATGCACTCGCAGAACAATAAGGTGACTTTAGACGTCTAAGCTGAACTCATGGATTTCCACAATCCAACAAGTTCTAATTGTATTATTGCAAAAGAAAGTATTGCAGTCTCTTTTGTCTATGAGCGAAAAGACTACTAACACTACACAATTGGTAAACGTAGTTGGGACATTGGGTGGGGAAAATTGGGTTGGCACAGCTCTGGCTGCACTTTTTTAAACAGAAAATAAGGCAAGTTAGAATATAAAAACTATACAGTTGAGTAGAGAAAAATGTCATGTCGACCATATCGGACAAAGTCAATTTACGAGTGGACGGTGTGAGGGTACTACCCCATGGGCACTATCGTATTTCAAATCTAGTTGAATGTTTAGATTACAGAGGACAACTAAGTCTGGAGAAAGCCCTACAGCTGGGGGGGGGGGAGGGCGGCCGTTTTTCCGTCTTAAGCTCAGCCCTGCCTTTTTTTACTTGTTTGTGTTTTTTATATTTATGTGTTTTTTTTGATGCGCAAAGCAGCAATTTTAAAGTGTTTATTTTAAAGTATTTATGTTTCTTGTTTTCGCGGATACTTTCCGTCCACTGGCTGCCGTGGGTCCCCACCACGGTACCGGTTGCTGGCAATCACGTCCTCCGGAGGAGCGTTCCGGCCCTCTGAGCGCCATTTTTAAATGTTTTAAAATGTTTAAGTGTTTTCCACTGCCATTTATTCAAGTCTTTGTTGTTTCATGTTCTATTTAACATTCATGTGTTTAATTTTTTATGCTTCTTTTATGAAGTAAAGAAATCATGTATTCGATTTCATTTGAGTATTTATTCAACAGATTGAGGTTAGGCTTGGTTAGTTTTATTTTGACATAGGAGAAGTATGTATCAAATTAAAACACCATTCAGATTCTTTCTTTGCTGACTGTCAATTTCGGGCAAAACAACCCTATTAACGAAAATAATTTAAAATCGTAATGAAATGTTTTTAGAGAATCCAAAAAATATTTATTATTGCTATACTGTATGGCAAAATCCTATGACGAAATGAAAAGTATTGCACCAAGCATAAAATTCATACAAGGACCTGACGTGTTTAATAGTACTGCGCCTAACTCGTGGCTGATTAATGACGATTTAGTTTAATGCATTGAAAAATGATCTCAGAAAATGCTACAATTATTCACGGTCCAGTCATATCATGAAAAAGTTTATACAACTGTTGTTCTCAATAATCTTTTTCATTAAAGTAAATATATGGGAACACTTGCTTTGAATTGTACCTACTATATCACCTATAGAGTTTTTCGCGAATCAAGTTTTCTTATAAATCTAAACGAACAAATATACCCTGGCGAACCAAAACTTTTAGGTTCGGTGTACAATCAAGCTAATAATAAACCTTAGGGATACATTTTATTGGACCTGAACTAAAACACGCCCAAAGAGTTGCGCGTAGTCACTGCTATTTTGATAATGAAATTACTGTATATCTACCCGTGAATAGCAAAAATGGTCTATAATCGTCATCACGACGCTGAAGAAGCTACATGAAAACCGTCTTATTTTCCGTGCTATTCAAAGTCGTGGCATAGGAAAGCTATACTCAGACACGGCATTGACAAATAATTTACGAAATTAATCTCTTATTCGAACTTTGTTCAAATTCAACGGAAGGTATTTTCAACTGTCAGAAGGTGTTAGACAACGGACAAAGCAAGATCGATCACTTGTACGTACTGCACCAGCAGTAGAATACCATATATTTAAAATACAAGACTCTTTCCTTCTAAAGATGATTCGGGCAGAAATTAAACGTCCCCTAATTGAGTTCAAATACCGCTTCCAAGAGTCTAAATTCTTAATCAGCAAAAAGAAAAATTTCATTTCTAGCTTCAGTCAGACAACGACGCTAGTCGTTCGAATTTCGCTAACATAATTAGTAGCAAGAAAAATGCTAAGTACGATATTTCTAAGGAAGTTGAAATGGAAAAAAATCGTGTGAACGCCTGAATCATCTGAAAAATCTTAAAGAATTCATTGGACGAAAGATTTACATCCTTGGTCCTCGTGGGCCAATGGAGGGCAGTCCTTACAGCGCAGGACGAAAGAACTGCGTTTGGGAGTGGGTTAAATGTGTTTTTTAATTTTTAATATGAATTCAGATCTGAAACGATTAGTACGAAACTATTATATTTCGGTCACCGTTATTGTCATTGAAGTGACCCGTTGCTGTACAACTAAGCATGTAAGTTCAATAAATCTATTGTCTTTTTATATGTGTTTATTTCATTTATATGTCTGCGTCTAGTCCGATAATAGATAATTAGTTCGCAAGTCTCCAAGGTAAACGCTCCAAGAAATCTTTTATCGCTACAAATGGCTCGTGTCGGAAATTGGAGGAAAACTGCGAACTAGTTAGGCTATTTAAACTTTGTAATTTGAATTTAATTGTTGGAAAGACACAGACATATAAGAAAATTGATTAGGTCTATAACCGCTAGGCTACGATAGGAAATCCATTATATCTCATATGAGATAATAGCCTACCCCAAAATAGTTTAAGAAAAATTTTAAGTTGATATAAACGCAAAAAAAAACAAAAAAACATGGACGATCTAAATGAATTACTAATAGTGCAAAAGTTAGTCGCAAAAAATACAGAGATTGCAAAATCTATCTCGGAATACAAAGGTTAGTCAGATATTGACAAATTTAATATCTAATTGAACCAGTTTGTACAATTAACAAAAACAGACGTTGGATCACTAAAAGACATGCTGCTTCTACGATTAAGAGGCCAGGCCTTAACCTTTCTCAAACAGGTCGAACATACCATAGGCAATAACGCCAACTTGCCAATAAATACGGTTGATGACTTGTTAAAAGCATTCGAAGAGAGATTTATAGAAACCAGTTCAATAAATAAATTAAAACATGGAGTAGTGAACTTTGATTTTTCACAAAATATAAGGGAATATCTGGATACTATACGCATTTCTGTAGAAGCAAAATACGGAAGTGGTTCTGGGCAACTGTATGAAAAAGTCATACTAAATACCTTTTTGCAAGGGCTACCCCCAAAACTATATAGATTAGTAATATCAAATAATATTCAGACGTTGTATATTTATTTCAAAGTGTTAGAGCGACTAATCGATTTTTATAAATTGGTTGATAATCTTATTAATGCAAAAATAAATAGCCTAAACGACTCAAACGCGAAACTAATGTTCAAGGGCGATCAGGCATCCCCCAATTTCTTTTCAAAGGATAACTCCCCAGTAGCACAAAGAAACAAAACGCCAGAACCCGCTAGGCTGAAAACAATACGTTTTCAGCCCATTAACCCTGAAACACTAAGGTGCTATAACTGCAATCGTATTGGTCACAGAGCGAGAGGGTGCCACTATGTCCCCAATCCTATACCAAGAACTACGGTCAGTAATACGCAAAATTCAGGAAACTATTTGGTGGAAAGAACAAGTTTTAGCACCGGTCACACACTGGGCTCTAGCCAGGGGGAATTGCACCACTCAGTACCTTATAACGTGTACCACTAGAATCTGTATAACCTTCTCCCCAACAGGCAAATTAATTACCGGTCTGAATACCCAAATACTCGCCAAGGCCAATATAATGCGAGAATGCAATATAGAAATCATGAAAATTTGCCGATGAGAAATAAAAATTTTACAAGCCAACAGCACTGGCAAACAGCGCCAGCAAACGGCACTGACACGAGACATCCACGTTACCATAATAATACATGGCGAAGACAGGCAGACGTAAATCATTTAAATATGCCTACGGAACCTAATACATCTGAATATCTATTACAGGCACCGACAAATGAAATAAATTCTCAGGGAAACGCTTCAGGCCCCTCAGAAACATAAGTTGGACCCAGGGGGTGCCAGGAATATTTAATAGGTCCAAAACAATACTATTGCCTTCTTGTAGTGATCTTATTAACAAGTTACCTATATTTAATGATTTTTGTGTAGAAAACGTTTACTTTACGGCCTTAGTTGACAGTGGAGCTACTGTAAATATCATAAACTCTTGCATATTTAATACGTTGCCTCTACATATTAGGCGACAAACGAACCCCAATAATCCATCCTTAACAAATGTGACGTATAATAAGTCAAATGTAAAAGGGTCAATTTGAATACAAGTCAAAAGGGACTTTAGAATCTACATTAAAAGTTTTATTATATGTGAAAATCTTACATATACAGCTCTCACAAGGGTAAATTATTTAACGTCTAATAAAATAATATCATATGTAGCCAACGAGAAGCTCGTATACCCAGCTAAGGTAGGGGAAGAAATTTCTACCTTAAGAAATCGTAACAGAAGTTATGAAGATAACATAACAGTAAACAAAAGTCCTAGTGGTAGAATTTCGAAGTATTTTGAACCTCATGTCTCACAAAGACAGAGCATAATTAAAAATTTACTCAATTACCCAAAGAGATATTGCAGAAATGAAGTCTATATTAAATAATAACAGTATTGAAGCTGCGAAAATAAAAATAGGAGATATACAACAGTACAGGTCGAACGAAATCCAAAAAATAGCGGAATTATGGAAAAACATAATAAAACCCGACATGACGCCGCAAGATGCCACAATGGCGCAGCATGGCGCCACTATGAATTTAATACACAATTAAAATGAAGAAAAATAGTACGGGTTTGCGACAAGGAAAACAAAAATCCCTCCAAAGACAATGCAAAAAATCTAACGATCACCCATGATCGAGCCAATAGTTAGCAAATCAGAAATATGGCCTGCAACACCGTCTAAAATACCTGAAAATCGTTAATACGAGGAACAGATTATATCTTATGACACAGGTGAAGGTTTTATTTGGGTATCCAATAACCATGATAACGATACAATTACAATTAAAAAGGGGACTTGTTTAGTCCAAATCGAGGTTTTAACTTAAAATGATTTAAATAAATGGGAAAATTTTAAAATAAACCTAGTTAACGGCATTAAAACTACAAATAACGAATATCCTTTAACTAAATCGCAATTTTTTAAAAAATTTAAAATGTATCATATTACGTATATGTAACTTAATAAAAAATTATGCTATTTATTTTGTAAATTTATGGTTTTATTTTCTGAATCTTAAGATTACATCGGGCTAATTCAATTTTACGAAAATTAATTTTTAACGACTGGTAATCCCGTTGCAAAACAGCCATACCGTGTGTAATACAAGCACAAAGAGTGTTTAAAAAAAAAAATCCATTAATTAGAAAAAACGAAACTATACGCCCAAGTATAAGTCCATATAGCGCACCTGTGATATTAGTACCAAAAAAAGAATGTAGATCTTAGACTCGTAGTAGATTATAGGGTTCTCAACAAACAAGCCGGTAGCGATAAATTTCCTTTACCATGAATAGACGAACTTCTTGACGCAATTTGAAGCAAAAACTAAATTTTTACTTCTTTGGACCTTACCCAAGGCTACCACCAAGTGAAAATAGCCGAAAAGGATGTCCATAAAACTGCATTTTCAGCATCTGAATATGGATCTTATGAATACTTAAGAATGCCATTTGGGCTGAACACAAGTTCAAGCGCGTTCTTCAGACTTTCGGTACACAGCTTAAGAGGATTAAAAAATATGATTTATTTTGTTGATGATATTATATGTGTGGGGGAAAACGCTTAACAACAATGAGCAACTGCAGCTAAGGGGTTCAAAAATTTCAGACAACGAAATTTAAAATGATAACCCGAGAAAGTAACTTTATTTCAATCCAAAATTAAATTTTTAGGAGTAGTAGTAACCCAGGGAGAGATATCCCCAGACCCTGATAAAATAAAATGTGTTGAAAACCTCAAGCCCCCCAGAACTATAAAAGAATTAAGTGGAATTTTAGGACTTACTGGCTACTTTAGAAAATTCGTACGCAATTATGCCCAAATTGCAAAACCCCTCACAGAATGAACCAAAGGAAACTCCCATAATGTTACCTGGTGCCAGGAAGCTCAAACTTCCCTAGACCGTCTCAAAAAGGCACTCACTTCTGAACCAATTTTATCACTCCCTGATTTCGAAAACGGAAAATTCATCGTTACCACTGATGCTAGCTCAAAAGGCATAGGCGCTATCCTTTCGCAAATAATCCCAGAAGGAGACCCTAACCCTCTACAGGGAACACCCAAACAAATAGAAAAAGTTATATGCTATTCAAGTAAAACTTTATCAAAAGGCGAAAATAGTTATTCCGCAACAAACTTAGAATTTTTATCTATTATTTACCACTTGGACAAATCTAGGCATTGTGTAATTTGTAGAAAATGTATACTACGGTCAGGCCATAAAAGCTCGCAGTACCAGTGCACATTTAGAAACCCCACGGGCATTCTAGCTAGATGGATTATGAAAATCCAAGACCTAGATTATGAATTTGAACATTTAAAGGGAAAACAAAATGCAGCTTGCGACTTTTTGAATATATACCCAGAAAACAGTACGTCGAAAACTGAAGAAAATGAATTCAATGTTATTAATGGTAAAAGAACACATGGATATAAGAAAAACAAATTCAAAGACACTGCAAAAGAAAATAACAATAACTATTGTCCCTTGTCTTTGGAAAATATAAAAAAGAAAACAAAGAAAGGACGAAAAGTGTGTAGCACTTATTGATTTTTTTGGAAATGATAAAGCATTACCGGATTAATTAAAAACTCTTAGAAAAGAGATAGATAATTTTTACTACGACCTTGATGAAGAAACACTATGTAGAATTGTGACTGCTGAGACAAATAGAAACCAAACCTCGATAATACCTGTGTTACCACAGAACTTGATAGGGCCTGCATCTGAATATTTTCATTCGGACACAGGTGGACATTTATTATTTACGAAACTATCAAATAAGATAAAAACACAATATTACTTACACTCTTCAATGATAAAACTTAAAAACTGTTTTGGTACTTGCGAATCGTGAACTTTGAGACCCTCCCAACCATCGGCTCCAAATAACACACTGTGCCGATTCCAAGCCGCCCATTACCACGTCACTATTCTCTCATTTGACCTGTACGGGACAAATGGAGGCTTACCTGTTTCCAGCAGAGGTAATACTTATATTCTTTCGGTTATGGATCATTTTTCAGGATTTACTTTTGCAAAAGCATTTAAAATTCAAGGTGCTTATGCCACAATTAAGGCATTATCAAAATTATTTTTACAATTTGGCATTCCTAATAAAATTTTGAGTGACAACGGGAGCAATTTTATTGCAAAAGTAACAAAAGATTTAATGAGTTTCCTTAATAAAGAGAAAATGGTGACAGGGCCGTACCACCCACAAGCTAATGGCAAAATAGAAAACAGGCATAAAATATTTTCAAACGTTCTAAGTATTTATAATAAAGACAACAGGAGCGACTGGGATAAATTCCTACCTTATTTAACCAACGTAATCAACACTTCGTATTCCGAAACAACCAAAGACAATCCATTTTATTTACTTTTTGGTCGAGATTTTAGAATTCCGTATGATGATATTATTGAGTCTCGGCAATATTATAACGACTCAGAAGATTATAAACGAGAATTCGTAAATAGGATGAGAAAAACTTATAAAATAGTTCGGCAAGAGCTGGAAAAATGTAAAATAAACCAAGAACTAAGAAACCAACCCAAAGTTAAGTGAAATATAGATTTCATGGTATGAGACTTTGTTTACCTAAGAAAAGAGGTGAAAACAGAAGGAAAAAAACTTTCAAACAAATATTCTAGACCGTAGAGACTGGTCGAAAAGAAGGAAAACGAATATAATTTTAAAATTGAAAACCCCGATAGCGGAAAAATGTACAAGGCACATGTTAGCCGAATAAAAAGAGCAAAATTTACAGAGAGTTGGATGTAACACCCTTCTTCTACTGATTTGTCAGATTTGGAAAATGAACCCCCTAGGTTAAGATTGGTAGGGATAAAACCCTCTAATTTAAAACAAGATTATTTTGAAAATGACAGTGATGAACAAAACTTTGAAGAATTCCTAGCAATGGAAAATCTAGTTGTTCCTAAGAAAAAATCCCTAATACCAGGATTTTTTCCTGAAATAAATTTCCTGAAATAAATTTTTTCCTGAATCATCGGCAAACACAAGAGATTTAGATTATACAATATCTCCAAAAACCCAATTTTTCCCCGATAGAATTTCGACCCTATGTCCCCCCAAAAGATTTCCAGACGATATGGTTTCCCCTACAACACCAATAGAAAGGCCCCTGTCTTTAAAGGAAGAATTAAACAGAGCTGTAGAAACCCCCGGCATTACTGTGAAGAAAACTCCTCTCAAAGATTTAACTAAAACAAACCTACAATAAGCTACGAATTTAATAGATTTTCCCATAAAAACGATTCAAAGTATAGTACCCAAGACTGCGACTCCGAAGAATGACCAGCAAGGTCACCATCATGACAGAATTGTGTCCACGGCCAAGCCTAAACAATGGACTTCATGGAAGGAAACCTTAGTGAAAAAAATGTCCCATCACCCTGAGAACATGGCATTCAAACAATGAAGGACCTCCGCAAAAACTTTTGAGTCCTCCCTCAGCTCTCAAGAATCCCTCAAATCTCCCAAATTGAAGACCCAAGACAATGAATTAGGGAATAAACCTTCTACTTCCAGAGCAGTATAAATTTACGAAGAGCTGGCAGGTGATACCACAAAAAGTGTCACCTCTAAAACTTCTAATCTAGATTCGTCAGAAACTAGTTCCGAAGAGTCTGATTATGAATCGAAACATAGATTAGCTAAAGAATTAGGGAACGCTAGGCCGACCTTATCTTCCACACACTGGAAACAAACGGTATTAAACGTTAACGAGTTTTTGAAAAAACAGTAAACAAAATTTGATATTATTTTACAAGAAAACCCGAAAGATAGAAGACTAAAAGAACCAGAGTAAAAAATGACTAAACAGTCAGGTAGAACTGTAAAAAAACCCGACAGATTGAAATATTCATAATTAATGTAAAGAAAAAATTTCAAATCCCTTATGAAAATCAACTTGTGATCCACCTTAATAAATGTAACAGTGTGCAATAAAGTTAACCAAGTAAATATCAATGAAAAAAAAATATATAATACAAGTGATGTCAAAACGTCGGCGATCAGAGAGAAAGGCCCAAGATGGGAAGCCTGTGGTCGGCCAATGGTGACAAACAGTGGTTTTAGGTCCTCAGTTGAACACTCTTCCTACTAGGAAGCTACCCTAAAAAAATAAACTAGTCCCCTATAAATGAGATTTAAACAGTTGGATAACCTATAGTGTATCCTGCTATTGAGACCGACAACGGAACTTATCTCATGGAGAAGGTAATTGTGTTTCCAAAGTCGATGTCGTCAGGTTTTTACGACGATATGATTTTGAAAACATTCCAATTGTGCTTCGAATTCTTACTCCTCTCTGGAATTAAACATATATTCTACAAATGAACTATGGAAATTATCCCCTACACAGTATTAAGTTGCGTAATTAAATCTAAATAGTTGGACCTGGTTTTGTGGAAAGCCTGGGGAGAAACTCCAAATCCATGTAGCTTTTAATTGTTGGTTTTTGGCGGTCTTCTTCGATTTTCTATAAAAAATTGACGCAGGTCCAAACAAAGATTGATGTCATCAAAAAAAAAAAAAAATTTTACTTATCGTTTAATTTCTACCAATAAGAAGACTGCAAGGTGATGACGGTGATATCTTTACTAATGGTCTTATACATGGATTAAGTCAAGGCGAAATCTCCTCTCTACAATGGGCATAAGAGTTTTTCTAAGATGTAGAATCCCTACTGAAATTGCCTTCCACGTGAAGATTGGAAAAAAAAATTTTAAACTATGAAGAAAATTAATCAAAAGAAAATCAAATATGCCTAACTTGACTAAGAAATTCGATAATCTGACACTATTCATAGCTACAACTTGATCTGAATTGTGTTTTGCTCTATTTTTCGGCTTTTAGTGTTTAATCTTCCTTTTTTCACTTGCCGTATTGTTCGTTTTTCTTGCTTAAAATATTAGTCAAATTCTTATATAATTACTCTAATAATCAATTCGTACTCAATTTTTTACTTTAATTATTTATTAAAATATAATTTCTAAATAATTTATTAATTAAAATTCAATTATCTCAATTAAACTAATTAGAACCTGATAATTTATTTAAGTTAGACTAAGGTTTATGTTTAACTTGAAAAGACTGTGCTTCATTTAGTGAAAAACGTTTTTTTTGTCAATTTTTTCCTGTTTCCCCCTTTTTAGTTCATGCGAAATTTATCTGAGCAACATGTACATTAAATTATCCAATTCTGATATAGTGACTACTAAAAAGATTTCTTCTTAACTATATTTCTTCACCCCCATTATACCCGTACAAATTTCAGCCAGTTTTCAGTATATTTTGATAGAGCGAATTTGTTTTTATTAGCTGAAGTAAACACGACTAGTTCGGAGTGTCGGGCATTTTGAAAAGAAGTTTATTTTTTAAACTATGAAATTCAGTAGGCTATACCCTTATATCTGACAGCTTTATAAAATCAAAAAAAAAAAAACTACCACTACAGAAGCGTCTAATTATATGAAATATTTTATCTTAGTGCCGATTATAATTATTTTAGGCCTACACATTGTTCAGTAATGTGTTTATTACTCGAGTAATATATGTACTAACAGCTAACTATTGGTAACTATTACCAAACAACCTATTGGTACGTTTATATGTAGAATTTCACTACGGAAGTGAAATTATATCTCAATAATAATATGTAAAATTTTAAAACCATTTAATCAGTTAAGATATATGGATTGAAACCCTGTGAATGTCCAATGGCGACTAAGTAAAACCCACAAGGAATTCCCTATTAGTGTGAAGGTGTTTCTCGCTTAACGGAATCTAATAAGACTTTAATATAATATTTATTTATTTAGTGCTGAAGGATTTGCTCAAACAATAGCCTTCTTAAAAGATATTGATGTCAGTTCTTCATTATGCTTATATTCTTTGCCAAGCATTAACTGGAATCTACGGAGGCAAGCTTGGAAATCCTGCATCTAATGACCTTATTCGAAAAGCGAATATGAGGCACCAATGTTGACTTGCAATTACGAAAAAATCCTGAGACTAAGAACCTCTGCATATCAGCCGTTAAACCCAGAATCCCATGAGAACGTCTAAGCCAAGAAATAGGGAAGACATCAGAAAACGAGTGGGTAGAGAGGTCTCCACTCGTCCTTGTTATGTCTTGTTCCCTCATTGTAGTACTGTTTGCGTAAAACCGTGTGGTTATGACGCTGCAACATGCGTTTCTTATACAGTACGGACTTGCGTGAACAATGCAGGCATGAAAAATATTGTAAAAGTAGACCTCAAACTTAATAATGTAGGGTAAATTATCTCTATATAATATTGATAGGTCCGTTCTCAAAACAAATTTGAAGACATTACCGTTTTAGATTTCCATTGTGAGTACTAATATTAGTGTATTTATTTAATTCTGTCTCATAACTTAGAAATTAATGTACCCAATTAATACGTGACTTATTTGTACTATGAGTGTTTACTTTAAAGAACGTGTGATTCTGCCTCGCTATTTTTATTACAGGAGGTAAATGGCAAATTGGTTATTGAGCATTACAATGAGCTGCCCAGTACAGATACGACCCAGTAGCATCTATTTTCATCATATCTCAACCAACGAAGAGTACTCACCAAAACTCCAGGCAACTTTCATCCCAGCTTCGTCTACGAAAACAACAGTTACCTTCGATCGTCGTTTCTTCGACTATGAACCATATTACGTATTAGGTAAGACTATATTTGAACCTCAGTATCAAGTGCTTTAACGAACTATATAATCACATAAACGCTGAGAACCCCATCGATCAGTACAAGATATAAAGACGTAGATATCGCTGTTGATACTCACTATGGACCCCAGAATAATTTGACAGTATAGTGATGATATTTGAAGCTAAACGATATTAAACGATATTTAAAGTTAAATGACACTTAAAGACATTTGAAGATATTTGAAGACGAAATTAAGGACAATTTGAACTTTAATTCTGAGAACTCCATCGATCAGCATACGATAAACGATATTTGAAGTTAAATGACACTTAAAGACATTTGAAGATATTTGAAGCAGAAATTAAAGACAATTTGAACTTTAACTCTGAGAACACCATCGAGCAGTACAAGATAAACGATATTTAACGATATTTGAAGTTAAATCATATTTGAAGATGTTTGAAGTTGAATTTAAAGACAATATATTAAGAGAATCACTATAGCATGACGACAACCCGTTTCAAAAGGCACAAATGAACAATTTTACGCGAGAATACATTCTCTATGTGCCTCAAAAATCCTAAAAATGATATGCTGAGAAGAAAAAAAAAACACCAACACCTGTAGTGGGAAGACTCATTTCCCAGTTGACTATTAGAACAATATTTAACGGTCATTTCCCAGTCGACTATTGGGAAAAACTTACCGTGTGAAGACAACTAGACTAAAACTGTTCCATGAAGAAACCATAACTTAAGTGCTTCAAAATTTTTGCCACGACAAAATGAATGAAGGGAAGTAACTTACACCAGAAGGGTGTAGTAAGCTAATGACACGAAAGATTATAAATAGATGTGAAGCTACACGTGTTACTTCTTAATAACTTTGACAGTTTAAAAAAACCAGTAGTAAAAATGTTGTAATTTCATCAGTAAATATGATGAACCCATTATTGTATGTTATAAATCATTCATGTATGTACCACAAGTAGAATTAGGTGTAATTTTATCATGTTATTCATTTAACGTAGTGAAGATAGTATGTAGTACGTCATATAGACAGCAAAATCAAAAAAAATAATGTAAAAGTAGAATAGCCCCAACTTTGTTGGAAATGTAAAAGTAATCAGTGCTAGATATAGAAAAAAAAATTCGTAGTATAGTAGCTAACCTAGAACCATAAATAATCTTAGTCCGGTAGGTGAATTTTAGATTGTGATGTAGAAAAAAATAAGAAAAATAATTGAAAATTTTTCAGCACTCCGAATGAGCATTTACTAATGACCGGACGTCATGACTTGATGGGAAGGGTAATGTGCACCAGCATTAGAATAACATACATTTATAATACAAGATTATTTTCTTATAAAGATGATTCGGGCATAAATTAAATTTACCCTAATTGAGTTCAAATACCACTTCCAAGAGTCTAAATTCTTAATCAGCAAAAAGAGAAATTGCATTTCTAGCTTCAGTCAGACAACGACGCTAGTCATTCGAATTTCGCTAACATAATTAGTAGCAACAAAAATGCTAAGTACGATATTTCTAAGGAAGTTGAAATGGCAAAAAAATCGTGTGAACGCCTGAATCATCTGAAAAATCATAAAGAATTCATTGGACGAAAGATTTACATCCTTGGTCTTCTTGAGCCAATGGAGGGTAGTCCTTACAGCGCAGGACAAAAGAACTGCGTTTGGGAGTGGGGTAAATGTGTTTTTTAATTTTTAATATGAATTCAGATCTGAAACGATTAGTACGAAACCATTATATTTTGGTCACCGTTATTGTCATTGAAGTGACCCGTTGCTGTGCGACTAAGCATGTAAGTTCAATAAATATATTCTCTTTCTATCTTTTTTTTTATCATTTTATATGTCTGTATTTAGCCTTGCCTAATGATAGCTAATTAGTTTGCAAATCTCCAAAGGCAAATAATAAATCTTTTACCGCTACACGTACCCTAGACAGCAAAAAGAAAGGCAATTTTAAAAGAAAACGCCTTGTTAAAGCGGGTGGTAGTTTCTTTTCACTGTTTCTACCAAGAATCGCCGGACTTGTAAATACTATTCTATACCCTATAAATTGAAGCCAATTAAGCTTTCTCTTTCACCCAAAGAGTACTTTGAAGATAATTTTGATAAATTTATTAACAATCAAACAATTGCTGATGATGAAAAATTCATTTTGCTTCAATATTCCCTTCGAAGTGTCAACAAACATAAACCGAAAAAAGAAGAAGAAGGTTTATTAACAAGTGTTGTAGACATGTTGCCCCCATACTATCGTGAAGAATGTAAAAGACTCTTGACTTATCTCGCTGAAAATGAACAAATTGACGAGAAAAACAATGAAGTTATAATCCATGGCAAGAGTTACAATTTAATTGATTTTTTTTTATCAGATTTGATTGCAAATCGGGAATCCTTTTATTGCATCTCGAATCCTTTTATAGTCATTTATAAAAATTTGAAAGTCGTCAAATTTTCCAAAAGTCTTATTTGGAACAAACATGTTTTAAAGCAATTAAGGGAATTTGAAGAAATATCGCGAATTATATCATTGGATAGCACGCCAAGTGGGCCTTAGTAGGGGTATTAGTCGAACACGTCTTTCCAAATCATTCACTACGCAAAAGGGTAGCGAGCGATTATGTAACAAATGGATCAAGCTTTGAAAGGTGTTTGTGAAAATATTGGAGAACCAGGAAGTTTAAGTTCTCCCACTACACTTTGTAAAGTTACTGGAATTGAAAAGAAGCTAGCAAAGGACTATTTACAAAAGGAACCCAGTTACACTCCACATCGAAATCATAGGACTAGAGGCCGTGACTATCAAAAAACTAAATCTTTTTTTTACCGTTGAATATATTACAAGCAGGTCTTTTGACTCTAGACGCAATTCAAAGACGTCATAATAGAACGCACAAGTATATTTTACTTGCATTACGTGTTTTTAGTCGCCATGCATATGCAGTCCCATTGCAGTCAAAGAGAGGCGATGATGTTGCTAAAGCCCTTGAATCCCTCCTTGAACAAGATTCATATAGAAAACTTCAAACGGATCGTGGGAGGGAATTTTTAAATCAATATGTAAAAAGGAATTTATTGAAATATAATACAGTACTTTATCATAGTCATATTTCTATAAAGGTGACATTGGCTAAACGTTTGATACGACATATTCAGCTTAATTTCCAGATATTGCACATTGAAAAATACTGGTGCATTTATTCAAGATTTAGATAAAATAATGTCGATTTATAATGAACGTCCTCATCGGTCCTTGTCCAATTTCAGCCCTATTAAATTTCATCGTAGTAACAATATACTTTTTCTTAAACAATATTCTAATGAAAAGGCGAGTAAGAAAAATTTAATGTTGGTGATACTGTTCGAATCAAATGTACAAGAAATGTTTTTGAAAAGAAGAATTACTAATCACTGAACTTTTTAAAGTGTCAAAATTCTTGGACAATAAGCCTATAACATATCGTCTTCGTGATATGAAAGATGATGAGATTCTTGGTGGTTTTGCGATTATCGAAAATTTGGAAATAGTCGATTAAACAAAATTGAAAAGGTATTAAAGACTCATACTCGCAAGAGTAAGCGAAAGTTTCTTGTTCGCTGGCAAGGAAACAACTCTGATTTTGATTGGTGGGTAGACGTTAAAGACGCTTGTAGTGTCCAATAATTTTTATGTGACATTCATGTCCAATGTTGTTGACACTCGCTATGACGATTCGAAGAAACCGAGCGATTTTTTGACAAAACTTTCCCCTGCCATTAAATTTGAGGGAAGGTATGAAGCTGCTTTTGTAGAATATAACCTCAAAAATACATATGATATCATTGGCAGCACAATAGCGCTGCCTAAGTAAAGAACGATGTTGGCACAATGTATTATTATTTTTTTTTCTTGGTTTTAGACCAGGGCACTTCGTATCGAAGGAGTTGTCGTAGAAACTTCGAAAAGGGCTCATTCGATTGGAAATTGGAGTGGCTTGTGCCGTTTTTAATAATCAAAAGTTATTGGAAGGCAACTAGCACCCCTTTTACGCCCACTATTTTCCCAAACACATCCAATCAAAATTTTGAGATAGCCATATTGTTCAGCATAGTTGATAGCCAGATATAAAATATGTTGTTGAGGAGGACAATCCCCCACAACCCTCAGGGCAAGGGTATTAAGTTATACCCTGGGGGTATATAAGAACGAAGTTGGCACAATGTATTACTTATTACTTTTTTCCTTTAGACCAGGGCACTTCGTATCGAAGAAGTTCGAAGTCATAGAAACTTCGAAAAGGCCTCATTCAGTTGGAAATTAGAGTGGCTTGTTCCCTTTTTGATAGTCGAAAGTGATTCGAAGGCAACTAACACCCCTTCCACGCCCACCATTTCACGAAATACATTCAATCAAAATTTTGGGATAGCCATTTTCTTCAGCGTAGTTAAATTCAAGATGGAAATTGTGTTTTTGGGAGGACACTGCCCCACAGCCCTCAGGGGAAGGGTTGTAAGTTATGCCTTGGGGGCATATAAGTTTTTTATTAAAAGCTTTGTTGTAAAAACTTAAAAAAGTGCGCATTCGATTGTAAATTCAAAAGGCTAGTGCCCTTTTTAATAGTCAAAAGTGATTGGAAGGCAACTAACACCCCTTCCACGCCCACCATTTCTCCAGACACATCCAATCAAAATTTGAGATAGCCATTTTTTCCACGTAGTTTAAAGTTCAGGATATTATACCTTTGAACATGACACTCCCGCACAGTCTTCAGGAAAAGTGTTATAAGTTATGCCCTAGGGGCTTATAAGGTTTTTATTGAAATCTTTGTAGTAAAAACTTGAAAAAGGGCTCATTCGATTGGAAATTCAAAGAGCTAGTGCCCTTTTTAGAAGTGAAAACTGATTTGAGGGCAACTAACCCCCTCTTACGCCCGCCTTTTCCTCAAAGACATCCAATCAGAATTTTTAGATAGCCATTTTATTCAACGTAGTTGAAAGTTTTGGAAATTAGGTCTTTAAGGTTGACATATTCCCCCCCCCCCCACAGCCCTCACGGCAAGGGTTGTAAGTTAAACCCTGGGGGTATATAAGGTTTATATAGAAAGCTCTTGTAGAAATTTCAAAAAGGGCTCATTTGATTGAAAATTAAAATTGCCCTTTTTAATAGTCGAAAGTGAGTGGAGAGTAATTAACCCCCCACTCACGCTCAAAATTGCCCCAAGAATATTCAAGCACAGTTTATAGATAGCCATTTTTTTCAACGTAGTTGAAAGTTCTGGAAATTATGTATTTAAGGGCGACAAACCCCCCAGAGCCCCCACGGCAAAGGTTGTAAGTTATGCCTTAGGGATATATAAGGATTTTATAGATAAAGTTGTCGTAAAAATTTCAAAAGGGGCTCATTCAACTGGAAATTGAGAGGGCTAGTGCCCTTTTTATTCAACATAAAAGAAAATTCTAGAAATTAGGTCTTTTAAGATGACCCCTCCCCAGCCCTCAGGGCAAGGGTTGTAAGTTATGACCTGGGGCACATAACGTTTTTATTTAAAGTGTTGTCACAGAAACTTTAAAAATGCTCATTTGATTGGAAATTGAAAGGGTTAGTGCCTGTTTTAACAGTTGAAAGTGAATGGAGAGCGACTAACGCCCCTCTCACGCCTACCATTTCCCCAAACACATCCAATCAAAATTTTGAGATAGCCATTTTTTTAATTTAGTTGAAAGTTCTGGAATTTAACTCTTAGAGGATGACAACCACCATAACAGCCCTTATGGTGAGGGCTGTATTTTATGCACTGGGGTCATATAAGGTGTTTTCACAAAGCGTTGTCGTAGAAACTCAAAAGGGCTCATTCGATTGGAAATCAAAAGGCCTAGTGCCCTTTTTAATAGTCGAAAGTGATTAGAAGGCTTGACATTTTTATAGTAGAGATCGATGTAGGTATAAAGTATTATTTTTTATTTTTTATTTTGTTTGTGTTTAGACCAGGGCACTTCGTATCGAAAGAGTTGTCGTAGGAACTTCGAAAAGGGCTCGTTCGATTGAAAACAGAAAGGGCTGATGCGCTTATTAATAGTCGAAAGTGATTGGAGGGCAACCAATCCCCCTCCCCCGCCCACCCTCCCATTTTCCCATTAGGTTTAAAAACTAAATTTTGCCTTAAGATTACACCAAAATTCACTGTGTTAAGGCTAATTCCAAATAAGGCATCTCAGCAGTATCCCAAGAACGAATGAGGGTTAGACCCCGGTGCCGCGCCGACGCATCGACCGAACACCGCCGACGAGAGGCCAAGTAGAACACCATCGAAGTGTTGTACCGCAACCGGAGTGCCGCAGGCGTGCCGCCGCTGGCAGAGGCGACGGCGTTCGGTCGACTTCAAATTAATTTTGCGGCAATGCTTTATTGCGTCAACCGCAATGTCGGAGCTTTTTTCTTCTCGTGTGGTTTAGTATTTCGATTTGCCTGATTAGAAATCAAGCAGGGCTTGCACTATCCCGAAATTTTCGGGTATTTTCCCAAAAATCTATGTGTCACCCGGAAAAAAAGTTTGGTTCCCCGAATCCCCGAAAATCACGCAATCTCAGTGCCACCCTTAGCGATTTATCACCAGTGACTTTCCCTGCCAAATATTACTTTGCATACCATAATTCTTCACTAATCTCTTGTTCATTAATTTTCGTCTCTTTTGTTACTTTGCATAAAAACCAGACAAATGCAATTGCAAATATTGTAATATACACAGTTCTTCATATGTTGACAAAAAAAGAATCGTCTTTATGAAATGAGTTTAAATCATTTCGAATGCAGTTTCCCAATTGCTATTTCATACATCATTCGTAGTCAAGAATTTTATTTTCAAGTTGAATAGAATTATAGAACGCATTCATTAATATACAGCTTCAGCCTTCAGTTGGATTTTGAAATTGATTAATTAAAAAAAACAAGTTTTTTAAACTGAAAGTAAGGACCGACATTAAAACTTAAAACGAACAGAAATTATTCCGTATATGAAAGTGGCTGTCCCCTCCTCAACGCCTCGCTCTTTACGCTAAAGTTTTTTATTGTTTTAAAAAATAAAGTTGTGAGACAGAGTCAAACTTTAGCGTAAAGAGCGAGGCGTTGAGGAGGGGACAGCCAGCCCCTTTCATATACGGAATAATTTCTGTTCGTTTTAAGTTTTAATGTCGCTCCTTACTTTCAGTTTAAAAAATTTGTTTTTTTTATTTAATTTCTGATAGTTTTTTAGTTAATGCAGCTTTTATTTGCATAAAAATTTTACTTTTATTTTTATAAATGTATGTCTTTAAAAATTAACTTAATTAAATAACATATATTTTCTGATATTTTTCATATTTACAAAAATTCAAAATTGCATATTTTTGCAGATATGAGCTTGACACCTATGTAATAGGGTTTTCTGATACACTGAATCTGACGGTGTGATTTTCATTCAAATTCTTTCACTTGTAGGGGATGTTTCCCCCCTCCTTAAAAAATAGAGTAAATTTTCTCGGGCTCGTAGCCTTTGATGAGTAATACTAAACTTAATAAAATTTATATATTTAGGATCAGCATTATAAACACATTCTTTTGATACATTTATTGACATCAAAATTTCGTTTTTAAAAGTTTCGATTACTATTGAGTGGTATCGCTTGTTTTTTTATTGTTTTTTTATTACGTATATGTTATTAATTATATGAAGGGGTTCTCCCCTTAGTCAATACCACGCTCTTTACGTTAAAAGTTAAAAAAAATTTTATTCACAAAGCCCTGAATCACAAAGGCCGTTTAATTAAAATAGATAGCTCTTATGAAAGCACTAAAAAAAACTGTAGCGTAAAGAGCGAGGTATTGACTTGGGGGAGAACCCCCTCACATACGTTATAATTTCTGTTCGTTTTAAGTTCTAATATTCCTTCTTACATTTCAGTTGAAAAAACTTGTTTTTTATTATTTAATTTCTGATCGTTTCTTAAATAATGCTTGGAAATCCGGCGCCCCCTTCATAGAAATGTCCCTTACCCCAAAGAAACATCCTCCACGGAAATATTCTCCAGAGTAATCCCCTCCTCTAGCCCCCCCTCCAGAAAAAATCCTTCCTGAAAATGGTTGTATACTTCCCAATAACCAATAAATAATGCTGGCAAGTCCGGCGCCCCCTTCATGGCAATTTCCCTTCCCCCATGAAAACTTCCTTCATGAACAGATCCTCCAACATAACCACCGACCCACCCTTCCCTCCCACTACCACAAAAAAACCTCCTGAAAACTTCTGTATACTTCCCAATAACCAATACTATATGTTAACATTGGGTAAAGTTCATAACTTTTAGCCCTCCCTCTGGGAACTTCGGGGATTAAGTCATCCTAAAAGACATATTTATCATATTTTCGACCATGTTGAACAAAATGGCTATCTCAAAATTTTGATCGGGTGACTTTGGGAAAAAAATAAGCGTGGGAGGGGGCCTAGTTGCCCTCCATTTTTTTGTTCAGTTAAAAATAGAACTAGAAATCTTAATTTTCGTTCTAATGAACACTCCCACAATATTCTTGTGCCACTGGGTCAATACAATCACCCCTGGGGAAAACAAAAAAAAAAAAAAACAAACAAACAAATAAACACGCATCCGTGATCTTTCTTCCGGCAAAAAATGTAAAATTCCACATTTTTGTAGATAGGAGCTTGAAACCTGTACAGTAGGGTTCTCTGATACGCTGAATATGATGGTGTGATTTTCATTAAGGTTCTATAACTTTTAGGGGGTGTTTCCCCCTTTTTTCGAAAATCAGCCAAATGTTCTAAGGCGCGTAACTTTTGATGGGAAGCTCTAAACTTGATGAAATTTATGTATTTGAAATCACCATTGAAATTTAATTCTTTTGAAGTATCTATTGGTATCAAAAACCCGTTTTCTAGAGTTTCGGTTACCATTGAGCCGGGTCGCTCCTTACTTACAGTTCGTTACCACGAACTGTTTGACAGCCGACAGATTGTTTCTACATCTGAATTTTAAATTTGCAGATTTTTTTTGCTGTTTTTAGATAAGATTTTCTTAATTTTTAATACTCAATTGTTGAACCCTGAGAGAAAATAAAATCTTCTTTCTGAAACATTGTTACCCCCCCCCCAAAAAAAACTTTCTATTGATACAAAATTTAGCTATAGATCAAGCTATGTACAAGGTTGGGGAATTAAAGATTGAAGCGGAAGCTACCCAACAAATATGCTTAATAAATAAATTTTAAAGTATTGCCTATAGGGGGGGGGGATAAGGGGCTATCATTTTTACATGATAATACCTCTTTTTTTATTGAAAGCAGGGATGCCAAAAAGATAATTATTCTTTTCATTTAAAGTGGAGACAGAAGAAAATGATATCAAATTCCCTCGGAAACCATTGAAATATTTTGATAGACCCAGGGCTTCCCATTAGGACTTGTTCATTGTCTTGGGTATTTTGCGATTTGTCATAGGCAACAGGCCTAATTTGACTTTTGTGTGTGCTCCCTTTTAATTAGATTATTTGGATCTTATTAAATGCCACGGCGAATCTATGACTCAGTTTTTCAGTAATTTGAGGTATATCTGAAAAATTTCGACATTTTTGTTGTTGTCTTTGTACCCCTTTACTCATACCCTCAATTTTTTTTCAAGGAACACTAAGCTGTTTAACGTTATTTTGAGTGTTTTTTTAACCATACAGTAACCCAGTTAATTATTAAGTAAATTATTTTTCTAATGAAAGCTGAGACGGTATCCTATCAAGGTGGTATCCAGTGGGGGGGGAGGGTTGGAAGGTATTACATTTAAATGATAATATCTCGAATTTTTTTTTTCATTGAAAGCCGGGATCCCAAAAAGTTTTTTTTTTACACTTAAAGCAGAAACGGCATCCCATCAAGGTGGTATCCCGGGGGGGGGAGTGGGCTGTCATATTTAAATGACAATACCTCGATTATTTTTGAAAGCAGGGGTGCCAATAAGGTAATTTTTTTTATTTAAAGCAGAGACGGTATCTTATCAAGATGGTATCCAGAGAGGGGTGGGGGGACATAGGGAGTTATTATATTTAAGTGATAGTACCTGGATTTTTTTTTTATTGAAAGCAGGGATGCCAAAAAGTTGAAAAGTTGACAAAAATAAACAAGCTTTTCGTGAGTTATACTTGATACATCACTTGCATTAATTTGTTGTCCAAAGGGAAAGGGACATAGGCGTCCAACCCGTTTTTTTTTTATTATTGATGAAACGGGTTTACTTTGAAAACATTCATTCATAAGTACCAGGCAGATTCACACTAAAACGAATTGATGTCACGAAAGTGGTATCGACATCCCCACCTAACGTTGCACTCGAGTGACAATGGTGCCCTTTGTCTAGTGCCCAAGTTACATTAAAAGACCAGGTCATAATAAAAGCTTTCAATTTGGGAGGTTCAAGGAGGAGTCTTTGACAGTCTTATGACCTCAGGGTACTAGATGTTGCAACTTTTTAAGTATCTACAGTGGTTTAAAAAATTCGATCACCCCACAAATGATTACCAAAAATATGCACAAATATAACAAATGTAACGTTTGGAATATTACAACACTTTTTTCAAAACTTTGAAGAAAAGCAAAAAAGGCTAAATAACCCTTACTACGCTTAAAAGCTATTTTAAAAAGAAACTCTTTGGAGATTTCCATGGAAATGACCATAGCAGAAGCTTTGAGCCTGGGTGGGGATCAAAGAGGAGTCTTTGAGTCTTTTGACCGCAGGTGACTTATTGTTGCGACTTTCTTAAATTTAGTAATTTTTGTGAGCATTTGGAAATCAAAGCTTAAACTCAATAACTGATACTAAGTGTCCAAACATTTTACTTCGATTAAAAGTGACGAACTAGGATGAAAATCTCAACATTTTCCTGGAGCTACTTCAGTCTGCATATTATTTCATTTAATTACATTTAGAACGGATGAGCTTTTCATTTTTTACCAGAAAATAGCTGGCATTTAATTTTTCTTCATACCGAATAAACCATTAAGTGTTTTTTGGTTTATTGTAATTGAAACGTTCTCATGTGAAGCGTTCATCATGTATTTTTCAATTTGATAAATCTACTCCTTTTAGATGCAGTTTATAATTTGACTGATATTAGTTATTTATCTGTTTATAATTTGGAATGAATCCCCAAAAGAAAAATGAATAATATCCAAAAGAGCAGCCAAAACCAATAAAAAAGCAGCAGTTCAGCCTTAGCCTACATGACATATATTCTATAAAGAAGCCAAAAAAAAATTAAATGGATATTTTTAAAATTTTTAGTAAAAAACCAGCTTTTACTACAAGAAGGTTTTTAGGAATCCAAAAGAGCAAAAAAAAAAACAATATCAAAGTGGCCCATTTCAACTGTTTTAAAAGTTACAAAACAGATATAGGCAAAGAGCATTATGAAAAAATTAAACTTCTAAGTTCAAAGTTATATTCATAGTTTTTACCCAGATAACTGACGAATTTTGTGATACGGTATTTGAAGTTTTGTATGCAGTAATGCTCGATGAAAAAAACTACTAATTTTGATAATTATTTTTGTTAAGAATACATAGCTAATAGATACTTCAACTACTCGTATTATGCAAGGGTTCTGAAACATCAGAGCCATTTGATTTCTACCAGATTTCTACTTCTCTTGATGAATAACGAAGAAGACCAGTTTCCAGCCAGCGACTTGTGAATTTTTGAACTCATGAATAGGCTCGAATCTGTTGTAAATTTAAGCTGTGATTTGACAAAGACTGATGAAAACATTAATGTTTGCGGTCAACATTGATCGCGCCGGCGGCACGCCGTCGACACCTTACCGACGGCGCGGCGTGGCGCGCTATTTTTGGCCCCGCCGCCACCGGTCTTCCCTCGCCGGCGCTGCACCGGGGTCTAATGAGGGTATTATGTTCAAACTTTTGGGGCTACATCTGCTCTTAAAATTTAACCAAATCAAAATAGCGTAAGTGTATCCAAGCTATCAAAGAAAGTAAACAGATTTTTGTTTGCGAATGGTATCAAGTTTTGCATTTTAGGTCATCTTTTGGAGGTATGAAATTAAATTAAACACCATTATTTTTGTCCAGTTTTTAAAAGGGTGTATGTTGGTAAAAATTGCTGAAAATTTTTCTCCAGCATACAAATAGCAGGCCCAACTATAAAGTCTTAAAAAACGAAAAGATTAAAGTATCATTTACTTTTTCCCTGAAAAGACTATGTGAATATAAAACGAACAGAAACTAATTTAAAAAAAAATTCCACAAAATAAGTTTTTCAAAGAAAAGCAAAGAACTCCATTTAACAAAAATGAGCAAAAATAAAATCAAATAATCTACCAAGGGTGAAACTACCACAAATCAGCATCGATAAATAAATGAAACCCAAAAAGAACAGAAATTACAATAAATAACCGAGTCAAACTCAAAACGAGCAGAAATTAACATAAGTTGGGCTCAAAACCTATGCCTTCCCACGGCCAGAAAATAATTTGCACTTTACTGAAAAAAATACAAATGAGTGTGCATTGTCAGTTTGATATACATATACTGATATTTAGTAATCAAAATGTTAATATTATTTGATTTATTAAAGTTATAAAAGTAAAAACATTTATATTGTTTCAGTAAAGTACAAAATATGTTCTGGCCTTGGGAAGGCATAGGGGTTTTGAGCCCAACTTATGTTAATTTCTGCTCGTTTTGAGTTTGACTCAGTTATTTATTGTAATTTCTGTTCGTTTTCGGTTCCATTTATTTATCGACGCTGATTTGTGGTAGTTTCACCCTTGGTAGATTATTTGATTTTATTTTTGCTCATTTTTGTTGAATGGAGTTCTTTGCTTTTCTTTGAAAAACTTATTTTGTGGAAATTTTTTTAAAATTAGTTTCTGTTCGTTTTATATTCACATAGTCTTTTCAGGGAAAAAGTAGAGTTCTTTCCTTTTCTTTGAAAATTTATTTTGTGGAAAAAGTTTTTTTATTTAATCATAAGAAAGGATCGTGCATATGATATAAAATTGGACCACATGTTTGGTCAGTCGTTAACAATCAGCATATGATTGAAAAGATCAATTCACATGAATATCCCTTTGTCACATTACCCTACAAGGACTTTGGTAGTATGAACGATTTGTGTCTTGCTACCAAAAAAGAATTTCAGCTCGTAAAATGCTGCCTTTCAATTCAAATACTCAATGTAGGAGGTTAAGATATACATTAGTTCACCCATTGACAACGAAAACGTTATTCTCAAAGATGGTCTAAGAGATGTTCTTGGTTTTAAACATAATATAATCAATGGTAAATTTTCTGGAAGCGCTAGTGACATGGATCGTGTCATTTTTGCAGAGTATCCAACGCAGATAATTTCGGAGACCACACTTCCTTTCCATGACGATAAAAAAAGTTCAAAATAGGGATAAAATCCTTTTTAATAGACAGTGTATAGAAATTCACAAAAAATACCAGATATTTTGGTCACATATACAGTGACCGTGATCAGTTCATTTTTAATACTGATGACGGTCACTGTATATGTGACCAACATATCTGGTATTTTTTGTGAATTTCTATACACTGTCTATTAAAAACAATTTTATCCCTATTTTGAACTTTTATTTTAGTATCCAACGGGATTCTCCTCCTAGAATTGTATATTTCTTTACGCATCTGTTGTCGTGAGATCAGGAGTTTTTAATAGCAACATTCCCTACCTACGTGTTTTTGAACGGAAAACCTCTAATGACCATATTCACCGCTACAAAATAAAGCACCTTCAATGCCTTCCAGTGAACACTTGGTATTTGGAGCTCTGTCAGTTAACATTAAGAAGTGATTTGGGCGATCCACTAGCAATAACAAAGGGTTTGGCTGTAATTACATTTCATTTGCAACCCATTTAGTGAGATGGCTATTAGAACTCATTTTTCATGTCCTGGTATTGATTACTATATTGCAACTCTTAGGCCACGAAAATTAGGTTATGGTATGAACTATTAAAGGGGCGACTCGTTAACATCCGGGTACGGTCTTGGCGACTGGTTTGCTAAGCTGTTTTGGTCTGCAATACCCCTGGCTAAAAAAATATATTGCACCAAATGCTGCGGATTTTGCTTCCTCTACACCACATGACTGGGGCTCGGAAATAGGATTTTCAAGAAAGTGTTTCACAAAATCTCAGGTCCAGCGTCCAATCCCTTGGCGAGCGATTGAAACCACGACAAAGCGGAAAAGGTTTAAAAAGGATGCGAAAGACCTCATCACTCATCAGTCTAAACCCAGCTCGGAAGTGTACAGCATCAATGAAGAAAGTAAAAAGATCGAAAAAAGATTTCCTTTCCTATAAAATGGCACACCTACCACATAAAATTATGCAAGTTATAAACAATTCATGTGGATGACTCCAAGGTCCTATAAGCTCTTGAGAGGTGTGGCTATTGGATATGAATATAAAACAGACGCTACCAATATTCTTAGAGATGCGACAACAAAAGATTTGCATCTAGATGGTAAACTAAATCATGAGTTATTTAATGTACCTTAATGGATGCCTCCCAATATTAAAATTGATATAATGCTACAACTTGCGCGGTCCAATTTTATTTTGCGAAAAGTACTTGGCACTGCACCCGTTGTAAAAGTCTCTCTGACGTCAGCAATACTTCATGTACGAAAAAAGCAAGTTATGAGTTCTGTTGCTTTGGCAATTAAAAAAATTAAGAGCTACTGGAAATAATATCAAAATTGTCGTTCCTCATGCAATCACGAATCAACATCATATTGTTACAGATACGCCTACCTATACCGATTCATCATTTATGAATGGTGAAATTTCATCAAAATTGGAAATGGCTTTTGTAAAAAGTGCTAGCGCTGTTGGATCATGGACAAATTCCCCGCATAAATTTGAACTGTTTGGACTTTCATCGCTTGTATGTAAATTAAATGGAATTACTCTCTACAATTTATCATTTGATAAATCATACATGACCCTATATGAATTGACAATGCAATCCCTAGTTTCAGATTTAAAGTTATTCGAAAAGGGTATAGCCGAAGAAATGTTTGCAAAAACTCACGGTATCATTGTATTGGATTTGTCCGGTACTCAAGATATGACCATTTTTCAAACGGCTACAGTACGTTTAGAGTGCACCTTTGCTTGGCCATTGGAGGAAAGTATTGGATTAATCTCGCTAAATAAATTCGAAACCTGTTGGGAAATTATCCCTAATGGCAGTCTTTTATTGGACATGGCGCTATGTACACGATCCAAATAATTAGTGTATTCAATATGTACAACTATATTGCCAAGTATAAATCATATTGCATACCTTCAGATTTCCTGAAGCACATTCAACATGTTGGCAATATGCTTATCATTGTTAATAGTAGTCCATCAACTGTAAAGATGGGACATTGGCTATACATATTTCAAACAAGAAAGAATATATAATATTTTGATCCTCTTGGCCTACCGTATATTTTCTACACACCTCACATTAAACATTTTCTAGAGCAGAGTGGGAAACATATTATTCAAAACTGGAAACGAATACAAGATTTCTCAGCTAAAAGCTGTGGCTTTCATGCACGATTATATTTTATTTTTTGGTGTCGTGGACATATTTGTAGTCAATTCCTCAAGATTTATGGCGCCAATCCTCGATTGAACGACTTTCTAGTTGAAAATTCTCTTTCCTACCTATACAATATAAATTTCAAGGCCCTAATAGTGAAATGCTTTAAAAATGTATGTACATTTGTTTATTGATAAAATGTGTATGTAAAAAACACTGTGTTCTTTAGATTTCTTCTTCTACGTATAGGTAATCATCAGAAACAATAAGTCGTAGCAGCTCGTCCGGATTTAATTTGTATTCGTCTTGGCTTGAAATGTCAGGGTCACATTTTCTACAATATAATGTAACTCCATTTTATGAAATCTCTTTGTAAAGTCAATAATATTATTCTAATTCATATTATAAAATTCACTTGTTTCAATTTGCTTATTTGAAGCAGTGTCATGCACGATATTCTCGTGTGAAGAAACGCTTTCTGTAACATCTAAAAAAAAGTTTGTAGATTTATAATCAAGGTACCCAGTATCTTCTCAGCGATGTCGCAAGAACCAGATTATTTTATTATTCCAGCAATTGAAGCGTAGACCAGGTTTTTCTTCCCAAAAAAATTTAAAACCACGCCGATACCAGTCTTTTAAAAATAGATTGAACTCACGTTTAGGGGTTTTTGCAATCATGCCAGGGTAAGTGTTTTCCCATTGATCACATTTATCATAGTGACAATTGGAGCGCAAGAAATCTCTAGTATAAGAGTCACAAATTTCTTCAAGACAGGACTAACAGTCTTTAACTTGCACAGCATATTCTTTATGTAATTTACTTGGATTGCATAATCTACAATTTTCATTATAGTCATCAGCAAAAGTATAATTCTCACATGATGACCAGCTTCCCGATTTATACAAGCATAATGGACATGTGTAAAATATTTTTCTATGTTGACTGTCTTACTTCCAGAAAAAATGACTCGGGATCAATAAAATGTCTTCTAGGAGAAATGACGTCGCAACACTTGTTTAGGCATGATTTTCTACAAAATGGCTTTCTAAGTTGTGGAAAAACCAAAATCACAATATCATTCTGTTTTGTCTCAATTAATATATGTATAAATTGAGTGAAAGCAAGTGGGCCACGACGACAAACTTTCATGCAGTAGTCCAAAAATGGGGAATCAGTTTCCATTATGTCGCTAAGCATTTCTCAAGACAATATTTTTCTTTGAAGAGATAATTCTAGAAAATCATCATGTAAATCTAACCACTTCTCTTATTTGTCTATATTACGTAAGATTCTCTGGCTCTAAAATCCATCGATTTTGACGCTCTTATTGCCAATTACAGACCACAGAATCTCACTGGTAAAAAACCGTTTTTTATGCATTGTTCTCTTCAATATATTTCACTAACGCACTTAATCTGTCTTGTACTGTATATTCACTATATTCGTACTTGAATTTGTTTAATGATATAATATATCCTGCATACATCTCGTCCAATTCTAGGGTTAGTCTGCAACCCCTTAAAATTTCCGCTGCTACTTTAGGCACTCTAGGCTCCATCTCGGCAACACTCTCAATATCCAAGAATGTATAAGCATCCATTTTGATGTTGACACGCTGAAATCTTTTTTAATACTGAAGAAATGATGGGACACCCGTAATCCCGGGAAGTCTGCCAGCTTGAAACAGGAATCCTATGCTATTTTTCCTAGGGATGCACTCGGGACCTTGCCAATACTAAAGCAAAATTGGGACACCTGGGGAATGTCACAGGAATCCCTTGCTATTTTTCCTATATATGTCTTTAGAATCCCATGCTATTTTTCTACGGACCTACTTAAAGCACAAGGGTGTGTCATCAGAATCTTGCCTGGGATGTCGTGACGTCAGAGGACTCTGTTTGAAACTGCGAATAGGGCTCCGCTTGAAATCCCACGTTAATGTCCTAGGGATAACTTTAAAAGCCGAGTGTCATTACTACTGGCTTCAATAACAAGGAAAGCACGTTTGCTTGAAAAGCAAGAAATTTGGCTGCACTTACGATATTCTGTATCGACAGCATATTTGTTTTCGTCGTCATCCTCAAAGACATAATTTCCAGAACTTTTGACTACGTTGAAAAAATGGCTATCTCTAAGTTTTGATTGGATGTGTTTGGAGAAATGGTGGGCTTGAGAGGAGAGTTAGTTGCCCTCCAATCACTTTGGACTTTTAAAAAGGGCACTAGCCCTTTCAATTTCCAATTGAATGAGCCATTTTTAGAGTTTCTATGACAACGCTATCTATAAAACCCTTATATGGCCCCAGGGCATAACTTACAACCCTTGCCTCAATGGATTTTAGGGGTTTTTCATCCTCAAAGATAAAATTTCCAAAGCTTTTAACTACTTTGAACGAAATGGCTATCTCAATATTTTTATTGGATGTGTTTGGGAAATGGTGGGTTCGAGAGGGGGGATTAGTTGCCATCTAATCACTTTCGACTATTAAAAAGGGCACTAGCCTTTTCAATTTCCAATCGAATGAGCCCTTTTTGAAGTTTCTACGACAACATTTTCTATAAAGACCTTATATGCCCCCAGGTCATAACTCAAAACCCTTGCCCTGAGGGTGGTCGGGGGGGGGGGGGAGGGTCATCCTTAAAGACCTAATTTCCAGTGCTTTAAACTACGTTTAACAAAATGCCTATCTCAAAATTTTTATTCGATGTGTTAGGAAATGGTGGGCGTGAGAGGGGGGTTAGTTGCCCTTCAATAACTTTCGACTACTATATAAGGGCACTGGCCCTTTCAGTTTCCAATCGAATAAGAGCTTTTTGAAGAATCTACAACAACACTTTCTATAAAAAAAACTTATACGGCCCCAGGGCATAACTTATAACCCTTGCCCCTAGTGCAAGGGTTATAAGCCCTTAGGGCATAACTTACAACCCTTGTCCTGAGGGCTGTGGGGAGAGTGTTTTCTTCAAAGACCTAATTTCAAGATCTTTCAACTACGTTGAACAAAATGGCTATTTCAAAATTTTATTGGATGTGTTTGGGGAAATTTTGGGAGTGGAAGTGGAATTAATTGCCTTCCAATCACTTTCGGCTATTAAAAAGGGCACAAGCGCTTTCAATTTCCAATCGAATGAGCCCTTTTCGAAGTTGATTTGACAACTCCTTCGATACAAAGTGCCCTGGTCTAAAACAAACTGAGAAACCAAAAGAAAAATAATAAATAAATAATACATTATGCCAACATCGTTCTTTAGTAGGTAGCGCTATTGCGCTACCTGTGATTTAAATTTCGTCTTCTCCCTCGTCGATAAATGGATTCTGTATCCAACCATATTTTGTAAAATTACGATCATCAAAACAATTCGGGAAATGAATTAAAATAGCATCCAAGTTTTCAACAAATGGATTTTTGTTTGCTTCTATGTTTTTTTGGTGGTATAAATTTAAAAGTGGGAACATATTAAACTTTTTTCCTCTCTTGCCTTCCGTAGCTCCGTTTATTTATGGATGCTGTTTCAGTGACCTGGGATGGTAGCGGATCCCTGCGCCGCCATAGGCCCCTGCCTTCACCTTTATCCTCCAAAAGGAAATCCTGCTTGCACGGCGTCAAAGTGGCAAAGGGGGTAGACCCCTTGCGTGATCGCCTAACCAGATCCGCATCTGCAAAAGGTCTTGCAGGATGTCCATGGCCTGGGGAACTGTGAGTCAAATGTATTCCAAGGAAATATCCAATGAAATATTTCACGAAAAAAAAACCATACTACAGCATTCTCGGCCGGCTATGCGTTGGAGGATATGGTGCCTCCTTCGAAACCGATTTTTATTAATGTTTTCACATTATCTTTTCCAATCAATGAATGTATTATTGGCCCTTATATTCACGAAATTTCACAAAAAATATACAACCCATACTACAGCATTCCTGGCCGGCTATGCGTTGGAGGATATGGCGCCTCCTTCGGAACCGATTTTTATGAATGCTTTCACATTATCTTTTTGAATCAATGAATGTATTTTTGACCCTTATATCGATTTATTTAAAAAGCTTAATTTTCACAGGATATGCACCAGACAGGTAAGTTTAACAAATAACTTACCATCCCCAAACATATTCTCGCCCTCATTTTGATTTTCTTCTTTAAAATTGCAATTTCTACTCTGAGTTCAGGTATCCTTTGAAACATTTTGCTACAAAATAGTCAGTGTTCTTCACAATAGTGAAAAAGGTAAGTGTAAAAAGCCCCCATATCGCCACACTGCTTTGTAAATAATTTAACCTATAATGGACCGTTTTGCTTATATAATTTATAGTCTTCATTACTTTCATAAAAAACGCCTTTAAGTTCCTCACTCATATCTTTTGATATGAGAGCTGCTCTATGAAGCATGTACAGTGTCCAAAGAACTACAGGAATGTTTTCATTTCAATTAGTGCTAGAAGGGCAGTTTTGTTTCCTGACATTAATGATATTGAGCGAAATGCAAATTCTCCACAATATGCATTTCTCATTAATTCAAATTTTAACTAATTTTATTCTTAATTTCACGGGATGTGGCTTTGCCAGGAAAGAATCTGCCAAAAAAAAACATACTCAGTTATCTTCAAAACATTTGGAATTCACGATAAAATATGTGGTTACAGCTGCAGCAGTTTCTTTTTCTACTCGTTGGGAAATTTGTTAGTTGGGAAAAGCTTCTAAGAAAATAATTGATCACAGGTATAAACTCTAATGATTTTCCAAAAAATCATCCATGAACGAAATGTTTAGCACATTCTATAAAATATTACTAGTTTTACATTGAGTTGGCCAACCTAGCTTTTGTTCAGCCTGGGCCTCTAAATCCCATCAATCACAAACAGGTTAATATATCTTAAGTTCATTTTAAGTAAAAACATCTTTAATTAATACCGATTGTCAGAAAATTAAATGGGACCGGAACTTAGAAAATATCAGAATTCGGACTTTTCGCAATTAATTGATACCGAAAAACTATAGTTTTTGACAACACACAGTTCACATATTATGAAGAAGTAAAATATATTTTTAAAGGCGCAGCTCAAAAATTTAAATTTTAAATAGGTCAATAAGGCTGTAAATAGCATTTTCGCTTGTTCAAAGCTAAAGTGGTCGTATTATGCACCTTTCGAACGATAATGAACCACATTAATTAATTTCGTCACTAAAAGAGATGTATGAATGTTGTGGTTTCTACATATCAATTTTGCTGCTGGAGTTTGCTAACCCTTCCTTTTCACATCCAATTTATAAAAATGGTGAGTTCAATTGTAAAGGGAAGTTAACATTGAAATTTTAGACAAGCTACTTTTTGCTAGGCCTATCTGTTAAAGTGGTTAGGCTAGCATAGGAAAATAAAACTTAGGCCCACAATAATGTCTCCAGGGTGAAAAGCATAGACCTAGTCCAGCAAGGTATTTCCAAGCTACTATGTTAAATCTTTTCTGAGTTTTAAGTCTTATAAATTGTCTAGCCTACTTGACTTACTAGAAATCCTTGACAATACAACATCATACCTCAATTTCCAACTTTCAGTGTCTTTTTCTCTGGCTTTAGTTTTGAAAATGCAGTTCCTATTGTCTAGGTAGAATTTTGAGCCATATCAGTGGTGTTTTTGGTAAAATTCTACTTTAGCTACTTTTGACTATCTTGGAAAGGGGTTAGGTTAAGAAAATGAAACTTTCAGGGATGGGTCTACAGGCTAAAGTATGTCCTGGGAAGATATTTTGAAGTACCTACCTCCACTCCTTCACCCTCTAGAGGTTCCTGACCTTTGATGACCATTAAAAATATGTGTGTTATAGAAGTGAAACCTTGCAAAATAGATCTTCTGTTTAAATGTAATACAACAAAATGGTTTTCAGTTTCACAGCTTTGCTCAATCCCAATTTATAAGATTTTAAAGATATTCAAATACATTTCCTAAACTTTGGAAATAAACTATTTATATGTCTTAAAATTCTGCTCTAATAACTGAAATTGCATTTTCAGAGCCAAAGCCAGAGAATAAGAAACTGATAACTGAAAATTAAGGTAAAATGTTGTTTTGTCAAAATTTCAATAGGTATAGACCTGTCTTGTAGGCAAATTTCAGGACCCCCTAGAGGGAGAAGGAGTGGAGGTAGATACTTCAAAATACCTTCCCAGGACATACTTTAGCCTGTAGTCTCATCCCTGAAAGTCTCATTTTCCTAACCTAACCCCTTCCCAAGATAGCCAAAAGTAGCTAAAGTAGAATTTTACCGTGTTTTTTTCTATAGTCCAAATCATAGCCTATATTTCTCATGTGCTTTTCAGTTCTTGATTTCATCACATGTGGTTCAATTTACAGGTTGAAACAAGAATGGTGCATGGCTAAATAAATAGGAAATATATAATTTAAGCTATATATTTCCAGATTGGGAGAGTCAGGACTAAAGTATAGTGGATCTGTAGTCAAAATGTGTTAACTACAATTAGCCTATTCTGCATAGGCTATGATGAAGTAAGAATTGTTTCCTTCTCAACATGCCCAATTTTATACTTATACCAAAACAAGCATAAAATTTGCAATTTAAAAATGTCTCTATTTTTGTTTTAGCATTTTTTCTTCTGCAGAACTGCTACTTTACACCATTACAAGAATTTCAAAACTATTTGAGCTTGACAAAACTAAAGTTTGAGGATTTTCATAGAAAAGAGATCCTGTCCTTCATCAAAAGAGTCTTCAATTTATTGTGGCCTGGCTCACATTAATGAGTTACTTTTCTTTTCCAATGACTTAAATAATGGAACTCTCTGGTTATTTAATGTAAATGGCCAAAATATAACTAAGTATTTTTGTGTGTATCTAACTGGTCAATTATTGTTAATTAAGGTTAGGGAAGTTATGCATATTTAAAAAGTAAAGTTATAATGATAATTACCCTAAAACAGACCTCATTGCAGTCTTTAGAGACAGAGTTGTTGATTGAAATTTGTAGCATTGGTTAAGAATTTTTCTCTTGTTATTTTGTTTTTCTGTTTAATAAACTTCTTTCTCTCTTAGCCTAATTATGACTTTTTTTTGCAAATTTGAGGCATATTTTACAAATTCTTGAAATATTAAAAATAAAGACTTGAAAAATGTATGGCTCTAAACACTGCAATTTAAGAGGAGAGCTCTTTTGCTATCTTGTAAAGCAATTGCACGGAGATTGAAACTTCCACAAAAGAATCAAGAGCCTAGATTATGCTCATTAACTTCACTGATTCCATCTCAATAACTTCACTGTTTTCAAGGCTTAGAAAATTGAATAGAAGATAAATATCTACCTGTCCTAACCTAGCAAACAAATGCTTTTGGTGGCCTAGGGAATATTAGAATTTTTCAGTTACTTTCAAGTACAGGGGGACATTTGGAAGATGGCAAAAACAAATCTGAAAGCTGCTTTTAAACAATCATGAATTTTTACTTTCCTCATTCCTACAGAATCATTGCTTCACCCCCCTCTCCAATGGAAAATAAACAGTCCACTAAATGTTTCCACCCAATTGTTACAATAGCAAATGCTAATATTTTAAATGGAAATGCTACTCTTAAGTGGCAACAAAAGGAGTATGGTAGGTTTGAAGCTTAGCTACATAGAAGATGAACACACCACTAAATGTGTTTTGTGACACATTGAGCCAAACTTTTTAACCAATGAGCTCTTACAAAATATAAAAATTTTTTCATTTGCAAATAATATTTTGTGCTATTAAGAGGTACCTTAAAGTTAAAAATTAATCTTTAGTAGTGACAAATGGATAATAATATGCATTTGCTTGATGATGATGCAAAACTTTTTGGCACCCTACAGAACATCAAATGCAACCTAGACCTGCTACATGATTGGACTGAAGAATGGCTTCTCCAATTCAATAAAGCCAAATGCTGTATTTTGCAACTTGAACCCAACAGCCCAATGGCTACCTACTCAATTTTAAATCTCATCACTAGAATAAGGGAACAACTAGAGAATAGAGGAGAAGAAAGTGACCTTGGTGTCATCATTAACAACAAGTTGAGGTTCCACAGCCAAATTCTGCAAGTTGTTTCCAGAGCAAATTCCATCCCTGGCCTATTGATTATGACCACCCATACCCAAGAGGCAACAATATTCATAAAATATTTTAAAGCTCTTGTTAAATCCCTTCTGGATTTTGGCATGTGCCTTGCTGGTCTCTCTTATTAGCAAGATGTAAAGCTCATCAAAAATGTTCAGAGGTGAGCAACAAAGTGTATAAAGAGCCTAAAATCAGCTTCATATAAGGACCACCTCAAGCAACTTAAGCTGCCTCCAATGTCTACAAATGTATGCATAGCAATATGATGCTGATAATTCCGGAAAGGAAAATTCTACCATCTTTATTGGCAGCCATAATACCAGCCATCATCTCACAAGAGAACACTCAAAGAGTGTCCCTCACAGTTAAGTTCCCAGTTGAGAATTTGCCAAATCTACTTATCAAGAAGAGGCATAAACCACTGGAATGAGTTGAAGGCCTTACCTGTCAGCACTCCCTCATTCCTGTCTTTCAAATAATAACTTGACAAGGAGTGGGAGAAGAGGCAGTGGAGGCTTGACTGGTAGTCAGGGACTCAAGAGTACTACAGGTTCAGAAGACCTCAAAGCTCTCAAATGGATTAAGGTGATTACAAGTTTGGGTGAAATTCTAGTTTAGTGTCCTTTTGCTATCTTGGAAATTGGTTGAGATAGGTGAATGATACTCTAAGGAAAGGATTAATAGCCTTAATGATCTCATGGGAAGAAATTTTGAAGCATCTACCTCCACTCCTTCTCCCCCCAGAGGCCATTGACCTTTGAAGACCTTTATTTATCTTTGTTATAAAAGGGAAACCTTGGGAAATAGATATTCTGCTCGAATAAGGCTCAAGAAAAGTGTTTTGAAGCTTACATCTAAGGTTTTAAAGATCTGTAAAATCATTTCTCAAATTTAGACAATAAATCTTGATATGGCTAAAAATTTGATTGAACTAAGAGAAATTGTATTTACCAAAACTAAAGCTGATGAAAAAGAAACTGAATAACTCAAACATTAAACATTCTTAGTCAGAATTTATATAGTTAATGAACCTTTCATGTATGCAATCTTCTAAGCCCTAGAAATAAGCAAAGGGTAAACACAGTAGCTTTGCAAAAGTTTTCCAGGGTATATTTTTGACCCTGGATTCATTTCTAAAAGTTTCTGTTGCCTACTCAACTGTTTTCCAAGATAACAAAAAGCATCTAGACTAGAATTTTACCCAAAAGGGCTATCAAAATTCTGAACATTACCTCAAAACAATCATGTACCCTAAATCTCATTTTAAAAGTGTATTGCTTTTTCTTTGCAACTCTTTTCTTCTCTATTATTTTACAGCAAATGTTAATCAATTGGCAAAAAGAAAAGAGTTTTGAAGCAGTTTCCAGAATTTGTAGTAATGATTTTTTACTATCCAATAAGAACAAGGTGCCACTTTATGGACTTAAAATCGAATTTTCAAAGCAGTAAATAAATATGAAAAGAGTAGAAAAGGATGTAATGATAATTTTGGTCACAATCTACCTTGAGAAGTAATGGAAAAAAACTCAAAATTTACCATAAGTAATGCTATCTTGGTGAAACTTATATTCAGGTCCAACAAGCTGCTTAATAACTCCTATTTTTAGTCAGATCTGGTTGATGGTAGCTTTCCATTTATCTTTAATTTCTTCATTTCCTAATGAAGGAAATGATTTCTTCATTTTCTTCATTTCTTCATTTTCTTCATTTCAGTGCTTTTATTTCTTCATTTCCTAAAATAAATATCTCTTGTGGTCTTAGTAGGCTAACCATAGACCTGTTTCTGAAACTCCACCTCTCTTCAAGGATTTTCAAAGTTTTCTTTACTAAGATTTGAATTTACTCACTTAGAACTTATGTCCTCCTGAGCCATCTGTTGCGCATAGGGCATTGACAAAGCCTCAGTAAACGTCACGTATAGGCACTGCAGCAAGTATATCCTCCCACTGGGGTTGTAGTGATGTGTGAGAACTTCGTAGATCACGATCGTATGTGCGTCTGAGCATTTTCTTGGTCTTTCCCTCTGTCAACAACCACGCAGCTGCCATTGTTGAACCTGTTACGGGTTTCTGGAGTACTCCATCCAAAGGACATGGCCAAAATTGCTCCATTTCTTCTTCTTAATCACTTCAGTAATAAGCGGCTGGCCAGTTCTTCTGCGGACCTCAATGCTGCTGACTTTTTGATGTCAATCAATATTCAGCATGCATCTCAAGTACATGTTTTCAAAAGCTGTGAGTCTTTTCTCTGTGTCAACATCTAGTTTCCAGCACTTACTGGCATACAATAGCATGGACAAAACGTTGATATTAAGAAGTTGCAGCATTTTGCTATTAAGATGTTGCCATTGATTTAGTCTTGTCTAAGTTGATGTTATTTGAATTTAGGTAACAAAAAATTCTCAGATCAGTTTGACTAAAAGCGAGAATGTAGCATTCCATTTTATTTATTTTCATCTATTTGTTTTAAACAAAAACACATTAAGCTGTAGACTTGTCTTGTTACAAATGGACAGTAAAAAAACATTAAACAACAATAAATAATAGACAATAGACAAGAATTGGATCTCTTGGTATTGATTGGTACCACAATAAAAATAAACTCCTTAGACTGAACACGTTACAAAAACATGTAGGCTAAATACACCAGAATGACAAAGAGACAAATTCATTAAACTCTTTTTGTGGGCACTGAGTGAAACAGATCATACAAATGCCATAAATACTATGGTTCTGTACACTGCCTTTCATTAAAAGAGGTTCCAATTAAAGTGGTAACATTATTTCTTGAAACTACATGGTCAGGTAATATGTTCCATGATTTAATTGACCAATTTACAAGAGAACCCTGTCCAGCCTTTCTTAAAACCCTTTTCTGATACAATTTTAGTGAGTTCTGCCATGTGGGAGAATAATGGCTAAACTGAAAGAAATCTCTAAATAGTAGATTATCAACACCTTTAATAGTTCAAAATGCATTAACTAAGTCCAATGTATCCCTCCTGAATTGCAGAGATGATAGGCTCAAACATCTTAGTCTACACTCATGATCCAAGTACTACTAATACTTTCTTAAATGATTTAGGCTTTTTCCACCATTATTATTGAAGATATTTCAAAAGCCTTTGGCTATTTGGAACCACTTAATTGTCCTTGGTGAAGCTTGAAAAACTTCTGTCTGATTAAGAGTATTATATTCTTATTCTGAGTGGGGAAGTCTAATTCTGCCTGTATTTATTTTGGATGTGTAGAAGGAACTAAATTGGGCCCCTTATCATTTCTCTTGTTTTCAATAGTATTATGAGTGATTACCAAGGTTGTTTTATGTTTGCATATGTTTTGTTAATTACAAAAGCGAGTAGACATAGCGGTTTTCTTTAAAGTTAGCCGTTACTCTGTGATGATCCAGTGTCCTGCTAGCAGCAGAGAAAAAAAAGAAGACACATCAGCTCTTCCTATGCAAAAAAGTAATCTTCCTTATTGTTCAACCCAAAGGACCTTAAGTCTCATGTATAAGGTTTTTGGCTATGGCAATTCCAATGGTATATTTTTATTTTGATCTAATTTGTTTTCAAAATATTGAATTTGGGGTTACTTTAGAGTGTGGTCTGTTCCTTACTAGGTTGCAGCTACTGCTTAGTTTTACATGAAATTTAGTATTGATGCATAACATACATAAGGTTTAGTATTCTGATACATAAACATACATAAGATTTAGTATTCTGACAACTAGTTTATGAGCTATTTATTGTTCTAATATCTGGCCCTTAATTGAGCTTTTACTAGGTAGCAGCTACTGCTGCACCCAAACTGACAGTATTACATAAGATTTAGTATTCTGATACATAATATACATAAGATTTAGTATTCTGATTCATAAACCTACATAAGATTTAGTATTCTGACAGCTGTTTTATGAGCTATTTATTGTTCTAATATCTGGCCCATACTTGAACCCTTACTAGGTTGCAGATACTGCTGCACCCACAATATGCTAGTCCTTTTTAGTGCTGTTAACATTTTTTTAAATGACTACTATTTTGGATCTCAGGCATGTTATTAGCCCATGCTTAAATCAGAATTTTGTGATTGTCAGAAAATTGACTTATTCTAAGAATTATTTTTTGTTAATTAAAAAAGAGACTATATGTAGCAATTTCCTTTAAAATGAGCCATGACGTTCTGATAGCCCGCTAGCCCTGATGAAAAAAAAAAATTGAAACACATCAGTGCAACAAAGAGAAAACGATGATTTTCCTTGCTAATCAAGGTGGAGAACTGTAATTCCCATGTAAAAGGTTTTCAACCATGCTGATTTGAATGGTGTACTTTTCATTTCGATTTGATGTCATTTCAACAGGGTTCAGGCTTCTATTCAAAATCATCATTAGTTTCTTTTTGTTATAAATTTCTACTTTTAAGATTAACCAAAATAATAGTTACCATTCCTTAACCAGTGTCAGATGGCAATTTTTTCTCATTAGGCGATTTTTTCGAAAACACGTTTTTTAACTTTTTGTTACTATGTTGTAGCTACAGCTGCAACTATGATACTGAAACAAAACCTTGGTAAATTTAAGATAACTTTGAAGAATAACCTTAAAGTCAATGCAACTGACTGAATAGATTTAGAAATGGGTACCAAAATGTCAGGGGCAAATCTCCAGCATTTTTAGTGGGGGGGGGGGGAAGAGGGGTCCATATTTGGATTGTCAAGGGGCATGGGATGTATAATAATTTTTTTCTCCTCATTATTGAGGTGGCAACTGCCGCCCCCCCCCCAAACGACGCCCCTGCAAAAGGTTTGTAAAGCTCTTTGCTGATAAAACCTTTAGTTTGATTCTTAATTTGCTTAATGTTTCCTATTGTTGATTTATTTATTGTTTTTATGTCTGACCCTTGCTTCAATATGCTTGTCCTGTTTAATATCCATGTCTCACCAAAAATCAGACAGCAGAAATTGAGGATATTCAAAAAAGAGCTTCAAAAATTATTTTTCAGTCTGTCTTTACTTCTTAAAAAGATGCTTCAAATCATCTTCATTTGGCTTCCTTTGAAATAAGGCAACGTATGCTTACCATGAAGATGTAAATCAAGTATTACTTCTAAGTATGTTTTATATGAAGGGATAGTCAGACGTGTTGCTAACCAAGATTTTTTTTTTTGGGGGGGGGGAGGATGGGTTTTACTATCTGGCTGGTCATTTTTACGGACTGATTTAAATAATATTGCTATTTGAAGTTACTTCATTTTTTATTTTTATTTTTTACTGACTATAATGAATATTCTTCTATTGATTTTATTTCATTTATTTCCTCTAGCCTACTTACCTAATAAAACGAAAATTGAAATGCTTCACACCATTATTTTACCAACTCAATATATTTACAGATTGGCTGAAGACGCTGAGGGGCGTTCCCCTCTCCCATATGTAACGCCCCCAAGAATTGTTTCTGCTGCATCCTTTATGTTATCAAAATGAAAAGCAATAAAAAAAATTAATAAATAAAAAAGAAATAAAATATAAGACATGTAAATAATAGTTATGCACAGATCGAATTCTTATGATAGCACAGTAAAATCAACACTTCATTTGTCTCTTTATCTGGTCATTTTGTTTTTATTATGAATTTATGATGATTGAGACTTCTTTTCAGACACATCTACCTCAGAGTACCTGCAAGTGCTTATGGCATCTATATTTTCTACCCTGGCAATTATTTTTTTGGTCTTAATGTGCGCTTCCTGTCTTAGGAAGAACAAGGGACATGAGGTACAATTTATTTGTTGAAATTCAGGTTGATATATTGTGACTATAACTAGATATATGTCTAAAGTACGTATCAGATCAATGACGCTACAATTATCACAAGCTTACTAAATCAAGTTTTTTTTTTATTATTTCTTCATTTATATTTGTCATCTTCTTCGTCAGTAAATGGATCCTGTATCCACGCATTTATTTTTTATAAATGCTTTCATGTTATCTTTTTGAATCAACAGATGCATCTTTGCCCTTACATCAATTTATGAAAAAAGCTTAATTTTTTCCTAAGATCTTTTCCCCAGATACATTTCATATAGAAGTGTGTGGTCGTATAAACCTCGCCGGGGGCTCATTAAATTTCAAATTGAACGCTCTAGTATACTTTTTAATAGTCAAAAGTGATCGGAAGTCAACCAGCTTCAAAAATCAAATATTTTTGAACAGATATTTTCAAAGATATCACTTTTTTTTGTAAAAGTGATATTTAAAAAAAATTAGTTTTTTTTATTAAAAAAGACACTAGAACTTTTAATTTCCGTTCTAACGAGCCCTCTTGGAACATTCTAGGACCACTGGGTCGATACAATCACCCCTGGTAAAAAGAAAAAACAAATAAACACGCATCCATGATCTTTCTTCTGACAAAAAAAAAATACAAATTCCTCGTTTTTGCAGATAGGAGCTTGAAACATCTACAGTAAGGTTCTCTGATACACTGTATCTGATGGTGTTATTTTCATTAAGATTCTATGACTTTTAGGGGGTGCTTTTCCCTTTTTTCGATAATAAGGCAAATTTTCTCAGGCTCATAAGTTTTGATAGATATTACTAAACTTGGTAAAATTTACATATTTAAAATCAGCATAAAAATCTGATTCTTTTGATGTATCTAATGGTATCAAAATTTAGTTTTTTAGAGTTTTGGTTACTATTGAGACGAGTTGCTCTTACTGTATATTTATATATTTTTTATCCTTTTTATCTGTAAGTGGCTGTTTGTAGTGAACTGTTTACCTAGACTATAAAGAATGCAAGATATTGACCAAGACCAAGAAGATTTGATAGATATCAGAAAACAAGGTTAAATTTTCGAAGCGTATCTTTGACATCGTAAAGGACCATAAGGGTTCAATGCATTGTTATTTATTTTTTCCCAGATACACTTCATATAGAAGGAGTGGTCATATAAACCTCGCTGGGGGCTCTTTAAATTGCATAATTGAAAGCTCTAGTGTCCTTTTTAATAGTCAAAAGTGATCAGAAGCCAACCAGCCCCCCTTCACAACTTTTTTTTCCAAATGTATCTAACCCAAATTTATAATCCTTACCCCTGTGGTAAGGATTATTTGAAAAAAACTACGTTTTCTAAAGAGTTAAAGAGGCTGAGTTACAAGGTCGAACCTTAAAACGTACAGGGATTAGGAGGCACAGTTGGGGGGCTGCTGCCCCCAAACCCCCGCTTTTGCAGCCTTTAAATATAAAAAAATTTCTTTAAACTGAAAGTAAGGAGCGACATTAAAACTTAAAACGAACAGAAATTATTCCGTATATGAAAGGGGCTGTGCCCTCCTCAACGCCTCGCTCTTTACGCTAAAGTTTTTATTGTTTAAAAAAAGAGTTGTGAGAAAGTCAAACTTTAGCGTAAAGAGCGAGGCGTTGAGGAGGGCACAACCCCTTTCATATACGGAATAATTTCTGTTCGTTTTAAGTTTTAATGTCGCTCCTTACTTTCAGTTTAAAGAAATTTTTTTTATATTTAAAGGCTGCGAAAGCGGGGGTTTGGGGGCGGCAGCCCCCCAACTGTGCCTCCTAATCCTGTACGTTTTAAGGTTCGACCTTGTAACTCAGCCTCTTTAACTCTTTAGAAAATGTAGATTTTTTCAAATAACTTCTGCACATTTTTGTACAGTTTATTACTTATCATTGCTTAACTAACTGTTAGCTGATTGTGTCAGGAGTTAAAGTTGGGGGGCTGCCGCCCCCAAAACCCCCCGCTCTTGAACATTTTTGTGTTTTGCTTTTAATTCCTGAATACTCAAATCACGTCGTACAGTGTGCCTCCTAATCCCTGTACGTTTTAAGGTTAGAACTTGTGACTCAGCCTCTTTAATAGCCCCCCAACTGTGCCTCCTAATCCCTGTACGTTTTAAGGTTCGACCTTGTAACTCAGCCTCTTTAACTCTTTTAGAAAACGTAGTTTTTACTTAGCTTCAAGACTATTGTCTTCTCAAAGTGTTCTCTCTGGGAGCTTTGTCTTCAGGATTTGCAGTCAGAACTCTGTCCACACTGATATGTTTTGTTTTTTGTCTAAGAAACCTAGATGGCGTTTAGTTTGTGCAATCATGCGCTTATTATTTTGTAAGTATTATTTGAAAGAAACTACGTTTTCTAAAGAGTTAAAGAGGCTGAGTTACAAGGTCGAACATTAAAAGGTACAAACTTTAAATTCAATATAAACTCAACGCCTCACTCTTTAAGCTAAATTTTTTATTGTTAAAAAAAAGAGTTTTGAGAAAGTAAAAATTTATCGTAAAGAGCGACGCGTTGTGGAGCACACAGTCCCTTTCATATACAGAAGCGGGGGTTTGGGGGGTGGCAGCCCCCAACTGCACCTCCTAATCCCTGTACGTTTTAAGATTCGAACTTGTGACTCAGCCTCTTTAACAGCCCCCCAACTGTGCCTCCTAATCCCTGTACGTTTTAAGGGTCGACCTTGTAACTCAGCCTCTTTAACTCTTTAGAAAATGTATTTTTTACTTAGCTTCAAGACTATTGTCTTCTCAAAGTGTTCTCTCTGGGAGCTTTGTCTTCAGGATTTGCAGTCAGAACTCTGTCCACACTGATATGTTTTGTTTTTTGTCTAAGAAACCTAGATGGCGTTTAGTTTGTGCAATCAGACGCTTATTATTTTGTAAGTATTATTTGAAAGAAACTACGTTTTCTAAAGAGTTAAAGAGGCTGAGGTACAAGGTCGAACCTTAAAACGTACAAACTTTAAATTCAATATAAACTCAACGCCTCGCTCTTTACGCTAATGTTTTTATTTTTTAAAAAAAAGAGTTGTGAGAAAGTCAAACTTTAGCATAAAGAGCGAGGCGTTGAGGAGGGCACAGCCCCTTTCATATACGGACGCGGGGGTTTGGGGGGTGGCAGCCCCCCAACTGCACCTCCTAATCACTGTACGTTTTAAGGTTCGAACTTGTGACTCAGCCTCTTTAACAGCCCCCCCACTGTGCCTCCTAATCCCTGTACGTTTTAAGGGTCGACATTGTAACTCAGCCTCTTTAAATCTTTAGAAAACGTAATTTTTTTCAAATAATTTAAAAAAGAAACTGAGTTTCTTTTTTAAAGTTTAAATTCAGTATATAAATAATTTGCTCTGACGGTGAATCGAACCCGGGTTTACCGCCTGACAGTCTGGAGTATCAACCGATGGACTAAAGAGACACAATTGTAATTGTTTTTTAGTAAATGGAATCTATTTTCGACGCAAGCAAATCCCCACAAAACTTGATATTTGGTTTTTGGAAAACAGGGAAGGAGTAATCAGATTGAGCTGAAATTTCGAGGATAAGCTCCCAGGCCCCAGGAAAACTTATCCTCTAAATTTCAGCCCGATAGGACAACGTTAAAGGGGGGTTGTGGTGGGAAAAATTAACATAGGCCATTATAGGGAAATGAGGTTTTTCGTAAATGTAAATTCGGCGGATAATTTTTTCGGTCTGAAAATATCAAAAGGCCCTAACAGGTCGAATTCTGCTTCGAATGAGTCCTCATTCATCCGGATCCGTTGCCAACTGTGGCCTGTAGGCGTGGATAAGAAAAAAAAGAAATGATGAATTTTAAGTGGCTATATTTGTTTTTTTTGAAAACAGGGAACGAGTGATCGGATTGAGCTGAAATTTCGAGAATAAACTTCCGGGCCCTAGGAAAGCTTAGCCTCTATATTTCAGCCCAATCAGACAACGTTAAAGGGGGGCTGTGGTGGGAGGGTCGAAACTTCCGGCCCAGTTTACCCCATGAAGATAAAGTCGGAGGAGGATGAAATTTTGGAAGTTTCTTAGTTTGAGCTTGGGCTACAAAATGCGATTACCGCCGTCTCTCTGCGACCTCTAGGACCTGAAATTTTTTTCCGTTTTTTTGGTGCAGCTGGCGGGGCACTGGTGAATCATAGAGAGCTGTTTAATGACTCATTTGAAAGGAAATTTATGTGTTTAAATCTTTCATAATTAACAAAAACAATTTTAAAAATAAAACCAATTTTTTACAAAAAAACTGCATTTTCTATCTCTATAGTAGAAAATGTTATTAACATCTTTTTGAATATGCAACCAAAACAAAATTTTACTGTTATAAAAAGCATGTAGATATAGTTATTTAAAATGCAGTAATTTTCATTGAGTTTTAACAAAAAAACCTGATTTGTCAACTGAAACTAGAAAAATTCCTGAAAATTTTAAATAAAAAATTTTTATTTAACTGCAAACTGCAAAAATATTTATGGTGTCTGAGAAATAATTTCAATTTTTATTTCAAACCAGAATGATACCAAAAAATTTTTAAATTGGTTTTGTTTTAAAAGTATGTATAAAATGCAGTAATTTTTTGGGGGTTTTAACAAAAAGTCTGATTTGTCAACTGAAACTAGAATAATTCCTGAAAATTTTAAATAGAATAATTTTATCTAGCTACAAACTGCAAAAAGATTTATCGGGTCTGAGCAATAATTTTAATTGTTTAATTTAAACCAGAAAGATAATTAAAATCTTAAAATTAGTTTGGTTTAAAAGGCATGTAGATATAATTATGTAAAATGCAGTAATTTTCTTGGGGTAATAACAAAAATCTGATTTGTCTTCTGAAACTAGAATGATCCTGAAAATTTTAAATAAAATAATTTTATTTAACTACAAACTGCAGAAATATTTATGGTGTCAGAGCAATAATTTTCATTTTTTAATTCAAACCAGAAAGATAATTAAAATTTTAAAATTACTTTTGTTTAAAAAGCATGTAGATATAGTTATGTAAAATGCAGTAATTTTCTTGGGGTTTTAACAAAAAATCTGATTTGTCAACTGAAATTAGAATAATTGCTGAAAATTTTTAATAAAATGATTTTATTTAACTGCAAACTGCAAAAATATTCATGGTGTCTGAGCAATAATTTCAATTTTTATTTCAAACCAGAAAAATACCAAAAAATTTTAAAATTGGTTTTGTTTTAAAAGTATGTATAAAATGCAGTAATTTTCTGGGGGTTTTAACAAAAATTCTGATTTGTCAACTGAAACTAGAATAATTCCTGAAAATTTTAAATAGAATAATTTTATCTAGCTACAAACTGCAAAAAGATTTATCGGGTCTGAGCAATAATTTTAATTGTTTAATTTAGACCAGAAATATACCTGAAAATTTTAAAATTAGTTTGGTTTAAAAGGCATGTAGATATAATTATTTAAAATGCAGTAATTTTCTTGGGGTTTTAACAAAGTCTGATTTGTCAACTGAAACTAGAATAATTCCTGAAAATTTAAATAGAATAATTTTATCTAGCTACAAACTGCAAAAATATTTATCGGGTCTGAGCAATAATGTTAATTGTTTAATTTAAACCAGAAAGATACCTGAAAATTTAAAAATTAGTTTGGTTTAAAAGGCATGTAGATATAATTATGTAAAATGCAGTAATTTTCTTGGGGTTTTAACAAAGTCTGATTTGTGAACTGAAACTAGAATAATTCCTGAAAATTTTAAATAGAATAATTTTATCTAGCTACAAACTGCAAAAATATTTATCGGGTCTGAGCAATAATTTTAATTGTTTAATTTAAACCAGAAAGATACCTGAAAATTTTGAAATTAGTTTGGTTTAAAAGGCATGTAGATATAATTATGTAAAATGCAGTAATTTTCTTGGGGTTTCAACAAAACATCTGATTTGTCTTCTGAATCTAGAATGATTCCTGAAAATTTTAAATAAAATAATTTTATTTAACTACAAACTGCAGAAATATTTATGGTGTCGCCAATAATTTTCATTTTTTAATTCAAACCAGAAAGATAATTAAAATTTTAAAATTAGTTTTGTTTAAAAAGCATGTAGATATAGTTATGTAAAAGGCAGTAATTTTCTTGGGGTTTTAACAAAAAATCTGATTTGTCAACTGAAATTAGAATAATTGCTTAAAATTTTTAATAAAATGATTTTATTTAACTGCAAACTGCAAAAATATTCATGGTGTCTGAGCAATAATTTCAATTTTTATTTCAAACCAGAAAAATACCAAAAAATTTTAAAATTGGTTTTGTTTTAAAAGTATGTATAAAATGCAGTAATTTTCTTGGGGTTTTAACAAAAAGTCTGATTTGTCAACTCAAATTAGAATAATTACTGAAACTCTTAAATAAGAATAATTCTATTTAACTACAAACTGCAAAAATATTTATCGGGTCTGAGCAATAATTTTAATTGTTTAATTTAAACCAGAAAGATACCTGAAAATTTTAAAATTAGTTTGGTTTAAAAGGCATGTAGACATAGTTATGGAAAATACAGTAATTTTCTGGGGGTTTTAACAAAACGTCTGATTTGTCAACTCAAATTAGAATAATTACTGAAACTCTTAAATAAGAATAATTCTATTTAACTACAAACTGCAAAAATATTTATCGGGTCTGAGCAATAATTTTAATTGTTTAATTTAGACCAGAAATATACCTGAAAATTTTAAAATTAGTTTGGTTTAAAAGGCATGTAGGTATAATTATGTAAAATGCAGTAATTTTCTTGGGGTTTTAACAAAAAATCTGATTTGTCCACTGAAATTAGAATAATTGCTGAAAATTTTTAATAAAATGATTTTATTTAACTGCAAACTGCAAAAATATTCATGGTGTCTGAGCAATAATTTCAATTTTTATTTCAAACCAGAAAAATACCAAAAAATTTTAAAATTGGTTTTGTTTTAAAAGTATGTATAAAATGCAGTAATTTTCTTGGAGTTTTAACAAAAATAATCTGATTTGTCTAGTTGAAACTAGAGTAATTCTTGAAAATTTTAAATAGAATAATTTTATCTAGCTACAAACTGCAAAAATATTTATCGGGTCTGAGCAATAATTTTAATTGTTTAATTTAAACCAGAAAGATACCTGAAAATTTTAAAATTAGTTTGGTTTAAAAGGCATGTAGATATAATTATGTAAAATGAAGTAATTTTCTTGGGGTTTTAACAAAAATTCTGATTTGTCAACTGAAACTAGAATAATTCCTGAAAATTTTAAATAGAATAATTTTATCTAGCTACAAACTGCAAAAATATTTATCGGGTCTGAGCAATAATTTTAATTGTTTAATTTAAACCAGAAAGATAATTAAAATTTTAAAATTAGTTTTGTTTAAAAAGCATGTAGATATAGTTATGTAAAATGCAGTAATTTTCTTGGGGTTTTAACAAAAAATCTGATTTGTCTACTGAAACTAGAATTATTCCTGAAAATTTTAAATAAAATAATTTTATTTAACTGCAAACTGCAGAAATATTTATGGTGTCGGAGCAATAATTTTCATTTTTTAATTCAAACCAGAAAGATAACTAAAAATTTTAAAATTAGTTTTGTTTAAAAAGCATGTAGATATAGTTATGTAAAATGCAGTAATTTTCTTGGGGTTTTAACAAAAAATCTGATTTGTCAACTGAAACTAGAATGATTCCTGAAAATTTTAAATATAATAATTTTATTTAACTACAAACTGCAAAAATATTTATGGTGTCCGGAGCAATAATTTTTATTTTTTAATTCAAACCAGAAAGATAACTAAAAATTTTAAAATTAGTTTTGTTTAAAAAGCATGTAGATATAGTTATGTAAAATGTAGTAATTTTCTTGGGGTTTTAACAAAAAATCTGATTTGTCTACTGAAAATAGAATGATTCCTGAAAATTTTAAATAAAATAATTTTATTTAACTACAAACTGCAGAAATATTTAAGGTGTCGGAGCAATAATTTTCATTTTTTAATTCAAACCAGAAAGATAACTAAAAATTTTAAAATTAGTTTTGTTTAAAAAGCATGCAGATATAGTTATGTAAAATGCAGTAATTTTCTTGGGGTTATAACAAAAAATCTGATTTGTCTACTGAAACTAGAATGATTCCTGAAAATTTTAAATAAAATAATTTTATTTAACTACAAACTGCTGAAATATTTATGGTGTCGGAGCAATAATTTTAATTTTTTAATTCAAACCAGAAAGATAATGAAAATTTTAAAATTAGTTTTGTTTTTTGTTAGGTTCTAACTACTTGACGCGTTAGGTTCTAGGTTCTAACTATGTGAGGTTTTTAGGTTCTAACTATTAACTACAAGACTCTGGAAAAGCAGGATTTTTTAGTCCAAAATCCTCCAAGACCCACATTCCGCAAGTACAGTCTTGCTTTCCTGCAAGTTTGTCAAATTCACAATCCCAATGGTCAGTTGGAGCATTTTAATGATCTATATTGGTAATACAACAGCATACTTTATAACCCAGACTACGAATTTACAATCTGGTTTGTCAATAAAAATAGCCTCAAAAGGAGTTTCTATTGAAAGAATTTGAATGTTGAAATTTGTTTAAACATGATTTAAAGTATTATTTACAATTGCAGCCCTTGCAAGAAGTTGGAACACTGGACTTGCAGGCAGTGACCACCTTACAACCATCAGCGTCATCTGTTTTTACTATTGAAGAAGAAGTAACGTTTGAACCTCTTCCAGATATTGAACGTTTTCGAAACAAGGAAAGTAGATACATCAACTGTCAGCTGCCATTAGCTGCTGTTCCCTTGGTGGAAGTAGATAAACTTACTGATTGGCTTAGTAAGAAACTAAAGCTCCTATTATTTTATGTACGGAGGGGGGATATAGGTCCTTCTTTTTATGAAAACTTTTCCCCAGAGAATTTCTGGGAAAGTATGAAAATGAACTGGGTTAGGTCTAAGTGGTGTTTTTGGGGCTGTTGACCTCTCCCCCCTTCAGAACACTAAACTCATGAACTCCCTAAAATTTAAGACAGTTTTTATGTCATCCCAGACTAACCTTGGAGGGTGGGGCCCTGCTTTTCCCTTTCTTATAAAAATAAAGCTGAGGAATAAGACAATGATAAAAACAGCTTTTCAATAGCTGGATTTGCGTTTTTGTTAAGTCTTTTTCTATCTCAAGGACATATCTCTATCAGTACGAGAGGTTGCCGGCATATTCTTAAGATATAGGGGGATTGCCTTGCAGAATTTGTCGATGCATGGGTGTGTGTGTGTGTGTGGGGGGGGGGGTTGTTGTCTTTGACAGAAAAATAAAAAAAAATTGAATGCCACTATACTTTGCACTTCTCGTATATTTTGGTCTTCTAAGGTGGCTGACGCCGGACTGTTATCCTCTTTGGGTGTCACTGTATCAGTGGTAGCTTTGGCCTCTCTTGCGCCTGGGGTAAAATCTCGATTAGTCCCCCGCCCTTTACTCCCAAAAGTTTTCACGCCAAAATTTCGGAGAAACTTTCATTTATCAACAAAATTCTCATGTATTCAAAAAATCCCATTTATTTAAATTTGACTTTTCTTACTTTGGCCTCTGCAAAATTATTAATTATCTCGTCCCAATGGATTGCTTCTAATACTTCTCGTTCAATGCTCATTAACACTGAATAATTTAGTAGTTCCTGGCCCATTGTTGATCTGAGATGCGTTATTATCAATGTAAATTTACCAAACGCGACCACTCATTACTGGCCACCGACAGTGCAATCGCTGACAGTATTTGATAGGCAACTCTTAAGTTTGCGAAGACCCCTTCATCTCTGTATTGCACAATTAATTCTAAGAAAATATTTATTATATATCTATAGGTTTCTTTAAGGAAATATTTCGGTGTTGCATTATTCTTTTTGATATCTTGGAGCTAATGGAGCAGCTAAATGATGGGATGTAAATCATCCCACTATTTTTGAGCAATCTTTAGGCAATTCACTTTAATATCATCAACATTCGTGTCATTCGAGGAAGGTTTTCGGGGTGAGCTTTCCAGGGGAAATTTTACACGGGGGATATTTGTCAGAATTCTTGTACTAAATTATTTTTATTGCTTTTACTTTGTCTGAGCCAACTATATTTAATATGTAAAGATATTCCGGGGAAATTTTCAGCGTGGTTGGAATTTTCTGAAGGATTTTTCCAGTGAGGGGGAGGGGGAGTTATTCCCAGGAGAAATTCTCCCGGGGGGAATTTTCCGCGGGGGAAATTTTCCACTGGGGGCAGGGGATTTCCGGGGTAAGCTTTCCACAGAGGGTGGATTTCCAACATTCTGAAATTAAATTGTTTATCAAATGAAAGTATGCTAAGGAGAATTTTTCAGCTAGAATCATATGCAAGAAATATTTCAAAGGGATTTTCAGTGAGAATGGAATTGTCGGGGGAATTTTCTGGAGGAGGGGGTATCTTACGTGGGAGAAACTTTATTTGAGAAATTTCTAATTGGGACAGGGAATTTTCCATGAAGGGAGCTTGATTTTTTAGCATTATTTGGAAAAGGATTACGATTAAATAAAAAGAAGAAAGTTTTTTCAACTGAAAGTAAGGAGAAACATTAAAATTTAAAACGAAGAGAAATTATTCCGTATGTGAGGGATGTTACTCCCTCCTCAATACCTAACTCTTTACCTTAAAGTTTGACTTTTTGTCCCAATTATTTAAGAACGACTCCTGAAACACAAGGTTTGTTTAAATAGGATAAAAAGCTTTTTTATAAGTTCTAAAATACTTCAGCGTGACGAGCAATGCATTGGGGAGGGGGCAACCCCCCCCCTCATATACGGAATAAAATATGTTTGTTTTAAGGTTTAATGTTGCTCTTTACTTTCGGGTGAAAAGCTTGTTGTTTTTTTTTGATTTGATCAAGATTGACATATATAGCTTTTCCAAACATTAAAATTAATTAAATTTAGTCTACTTACTATTATTTTCAAGGAGTGGTGATGAAGATGTGGGAAAAATGGAAATTTCGGATTCAATTTGCTTATGCATAGAGCCGACTGCGCCCTCTATTTCATTTTAATAGCAATAAAATTGCTATTAAAAAAAATATAGAATAATCATAACCGTTACCTTATCTATTTGGAATTGTGTACCCCTAAAATTTTTGCGCCCGTGGCAAGTGCCTCTTCTACCCCCCTAAAACTCCCTCCTAAAACCCCCTAAAACTTACATCTAAAACATACACCCAAAAACTTACATCTATGCCCATCTTTCATAATAGCTGTTGACAGTTCGGGGAGGGTTCTAATTTGTCCATTATTTTGTTAAAAAAAATATCTGAAAATGGAAAAATTACACACTTTTTGGCAATTTAGTGTGTAGCTGTTCTGGCTGTGTATGTCTGTGTTTTCTATTTTCATTGCAATCATACTCAAAGACTAATTGCAAAATGTAAAGGTGCCTATGCCTTAAAATACAAAAAAAAACAAGTAATCGATTGGTAGTTTTTAGAATAGTTTCGCCAATGTTGTCTTATGGATATGTTATGCTAAATGAACCGATTTTGCTTACTATAATAAATACACACGTAAAAAGTTTAGAAATTAATGTATCAAGACTAAATGACAAAATCGAGAGTCCGAAAATGGACCCATAACATTGGTAGTGCTTTCTAATTTGTGCTCGAGTACAAATTAGAAAGGACTAAAGAGCCCAAAAACCTGGAGCCCAGCTTCCAGGGCTACTATTTTAGACTTGGACTATACTGTTTTAAACTTTTCAAAACCCTTTTAATAAATTTGATGCACAGTTTTTGCTGTTTAAAATGCCGTGAAAGTTTCAACTTAAAACCTTTAGCCGTTCCTGAGACACTGCAGATACGTGTTTTTGACACTCTGAACACACTAAATCTACATCATTTGGATATACACTTTGCCTAAGGTTTGTTTATACATACACTTTAGAACAAGGGTAATTTACGTAGTTTTTACAAAAATAATAATAAAAAAGAAAATAACACAAAAAAAAACATATTTTAAATTATTTCGACTTATTATACACGTCCACAAAAAAAGAATGATCGAGTATCGAAACCGATTTCTCCTGAATTTCACGGTCCAATTTTGGCTTTGAAAAGTAGGCTGGGGACTCAGTGCGGCATCTAGTAGTTCTTCTTCTTCTAATTCACAGCAGGCGGGCTATTCAGTTAGTACTATTTAGCCCTTTTCTTTTTGGTTCAGTCTGTGGGCTACAGAGCTATTGGCTTGGTCATCTCTTATTTATTAGATATTCTCAGATATCTTTCAGTAGATCTTTTGACTCAAGGAGTTCAAATATAAGATGATAGATATCGATTTCTGTGCTCTGTGTGCAGGTATAGTTGGCTAGGCTCTTGACTGATAGTGAGATTTTGTGGTGTTTGAAGCATTTTAACAGTTTACAAAGCAAGGTATGTTGTGCAGACGTCAGCATATTACATTCAAATAGGCAATGGTCAATTGTGTCATTATTCATATTACAATGCCTGCAAAGAGGGGACAGGGGAATTGAACCACTTGAATTAGAAAACTTATATGAGAATGCAAGGAAATTTAGTCCATTTGTTCCAGAACGACTTCTGTGATAAATTTTAGAAAGATACTTATTGGGAAAGGGGGAAAGGATAGGATTAATCTTATTAAAATTAATATCTGATAGCCTCCATCGGTAAATATCTCTAATTGGGATTGGTCTCCCACTTGGCTGGTCAATATTTATAGCATTTTTTGCTATTTCATGAACCTGATGATGACCACTTGTGCCAGAGTGGCTAGGAATGTACTGAAAGTAAGTTTTTGTTCCACTTGAAGAAATATTATCAATAATACTGAGACAATTATAAGTGTCGATCTCCAACTTCTACTAAGGAGCTGAGGTCAGCAACTCATGGTTTGATAAAGCGTCAGAATATACTATAATTTTATTAGAATAAACATTAAAAAGTTGGTCTTGCTTAAGGTATTCTAATGCCATGATTATGGCATTTAACTCAGCACATAATATAGATAAATTCTTAAATAGACTCTCTCCTATTGCTATTTTCAGGTGAGGAAGGAAAGCACCACTTGCAACCTTCTCATTCATTTTTGACCCATCAACAAATATTTGGAAGTGATTTTTATAGGTAATTGTATCAAGTTCTGCAAATTTTTTCTGGACAAAAGCAATGGGGGTTAAATCTTTATTCCACTTTGGGAAGTCATTATTTATTATGGGACTTGACCAATTCCATGGGGGGGGGGATCGGGGGAAAGTAGGTGCAATAGACTTTGCTGGTATGGGGAACGTCTTCTGTATATGTGCATGGTCATCTGAAGTACTCTTATGCATGGCTAGATTTCACAACCAATCGTGTAGTGCGTGTAAGCTTTTTCATTAATTTTTGTTAGATGTTTTTTCAGAAGATACCAGCGTCTCGCTCGTTTTATTGTCCCACCACTTTTAATAAAAAGAAACTTGGTGTTGGTGGGTTTCCTAAGACCAAATATCAGACTTATTATATCATATTGTGTTGTTTCAATTTTTTGCATCTGGGTCTTTGCACATGCAGCATAGACAATGAGCCCATAGTCAATATGGGGTCTTATATGTGATTTATAAAACTGGAGTAAGGTTTTCTCCTTATAGCCCCAGGGTGTGGAAAGAAGTCTTTTTAGTATATTTGATTTTCTATAGCATTTTTTTATTGTGTTTGAAATGTGAAGGTGGAAATTAAGTTTTTGGTCAAGCATGAGACCTAGGTAATTAATATGATTATCTTCTGGAATAGTTGTTTTATTTAGAGTTAGTTTTGCATTAACATGGTTTCGCTTCCGGGGAAATTGGATTATTTTTGCCTTGGTGGGTGCAATGGGTAAATCTAAATGTTGAGAGAATTTTTCAAACTGGAAAAGGGACTTTTGCAGATTTGACTGTGCTATCTGAAAGGTGTTGCCAGATGACCATAGCACCGGATCATCAGCATATTGTAGATTCGTGTGGGGTAGATTCATGTCCCAGAGATATAGGTCAAATAGAAGGTAACTGAAGACTGCTCTCTGAATTAGGCTTTGGATTGGTTTTATCCGGGGTGAAGAACCATAACAAACACAAACAATGAAACATCGTACTTCAATGAAAGAACTCGTGAAGTATTATAACTTAGGAGGAACTCCAAGACTTTCAAGTTTTTTTTAAAAGGATTTGGTGGTTCACATTGTCATATGCCCCTTCAAAATCTAAGAAAGCTGCAACTAGGACACTATTTTTTGAGAAAGATTCATTGATTGCATTTGTTAGCAAAATGACAGCATCTATTGAGGAGTGGGGATTCTTGAATCCTGTTTGAGTGTGAGGGATCATTTAATTTTTTTCAACAAACCAGAGGAGTCTGTGATAGATCATTTTCTCTATTATTTTCACCCTCACAGGATTACTTATTATAGGCCTATTGGACTCAAAGTTATCATTGAGTTTATTTTTATTTAGGATTGGTAGGAGGGACGAACATTTCCATATATTGGGGAACATAGAAGATGCCCAAGCGTGATTATAACAAATTAGCAGTTCTTGTTTGTATGAAGGTGTGAGATTCTTTATCCATGTAGGGTGTATATTGTCATAGCTGCCGCTAGTTTTGGTCCTAATATGATGTATTGCATTATTCAATTCCTGGATTGAAAATGGATTAGTTATATACTCGGATCCTGGGCGTGGTTGGTAACTTGGGTTCATAGGAATTGGGGACAGTTTGCTTTGATTATTTGATGTTAGCTCATTAACAAAAAGAGTTGCAAATAGCTTAGCTTTTTCATTATCATTGTCATAATGGGTATTATTATGTATAAGCTCATACCGGAGTGGGTTGGGGGAAGTCATTTTCCCACAGATGTGACTTATGACCTTATGTATGATTGGCTCGTGTGTTTCTCTGGAGAGACTATTAGCAAAATTATTCCAGTAATTATATTTAGCATCTATAATACTCTTTTTTAGATTCGATTCTGCTTGTATTTTTTTCTATATATGTATTAGTTGATGTTTTTTTTTATGAATTCTGTCCTAGCTGCCTTTTTTATTCTCCATTTATTTTAGGCACTCACTTGTCCACCATGCTTTAGGAATTTGTTTAGGGAATGTTTTTTAGGTGTTGTCCTGGGGATAGCATGATTAGCTGTATTTATTAGTAAAGATGTCAAGGCTTCAGCATGTGTGTCAACTGTTGTCTTAGAAATGCATGAAATTGGGGTGAAACTTGTAATTTCATCATTTAGCTAATTTTGGACATAGACCAATTTGCTTTAGTGTTGATATATTTGGAGGTATGAGATGAAGTTTCAGCAGGTTCATTTAGGGAGCAAACTATAGCAAAGTGGTCAGTACATAGACTATCTGTTTTATTTATGTAAATTTTATTCAAAAAATTCAATAACACAATTTGTAGGTCAATTGTGGAGAATCTGCTACTTTTGGGGTTAAAATATATCTTCAGGTTTGGAGGGGTAGCAACTGCTAATTCATTATTATTTGAAGTCATATGCTCAATGAATTTACCAGCTTTATTTGCTGGTTTATTCCCCCACAAAAGGCTGTGGGCATTGAAATCTCCACAAATAATTATATTTTTTAACATATTAGAATTATTTATATACTTAAAGAAATCCTTGGCATCTGTAGTTTGGCCATTAGGGTTATAAAAGCTTATTATGTAGGTTTTTAAATTATTCAGCCAAACACTGATACCAATTGCATCTACATCATTTGCAAAATCTGGAAAATTGATGCCACAAAATTTTATATTGTTTTTAAATAATAAAGCTACCCTACCTCCTTTTCTCTCTGAAGATCTATCCTTTCTGAGGATAGTATATCCCAGAGACTTAATTTATTGATTTTGGGTTAAATGAGTTACCTGGAGGCAAGCAATATTAATGGAATTATTATTCATAAAAGATGTTAGTTGATTTAGCTTATTTTCGGTGAGTGATCTTACATTCCATTGGAGTATTGATAAATGTTGTTTTTCTTATTTATTCTTCATATGACTGTGTATTAATATTCAGCTTTGTTAACAGTAAAGCAAGATCTTTTTTTGCTTGAATGAGCATATCATCTGGGATGTAGATTTTTGCCAATTCTGCAATTATTTTTGTTTTCTGTAGTTGATGTATGTTCATGGCTTGAACTGCATTACAGTTTAGAATGAATAAGCATATATTTGGGGATTGCATTTTTGGTTGTGCATCCTGTTTTTCAGTTAAGGGGTGGAGTCCTGGAAGTGTTTCTGGTTTGTTTCTTCTTGGGAGGGGGGGGCCAGGCTGACCTCATCTAAGTAGACAAAGAGGCTTTTTTACGTGGTGTTTCCTTCTGAGAGAGATGTAAGCTAGGGGGCTGAGAGGACGGGGTTTTCTATGGGGTACATGATGCATGGGGGGCGTTTGACTTGGGGGTTTTGGTTGGTTTCATTACAGGCTTTATTTGGTATTGTTGGGCAGCATTTGCTTCCATTGCTGCAAAGGGGTATGGGATGGCCTTCTCCGTTGATATTTGGAGTGTTAGAGCTCTTTTCTTGTATTCAGGGCATAATGATTTATTTGTAGATTCATGTGGGCCTTTGCAATTGATGCATGTAGGCTGAGTTTTGTTGCAAGTTGTCAACTCTTTAGGATGGAAAGATTTACAATTACTACACTCTTGGAGAATTTCATTGCATTTGTTTGTTGTGTGTCCCAGTTTGAGACACTTCTGACACTGGATAGGCTTAGGTTTGTATTCCTTGTGTGGTTTGATTTGCCCAAATAGGAATAATTTTTCTGTGATATTAATTTTTTCCTTCAGTGTGAATAAGAAGGATCTACTAGTTTTTAGGCCATTAGAGTTAGGTTTGCCAAGTTGGGTAACATCCTCAACTGGGATTGTGTTTCCAGCCCTATCTGAGAGCCCTTCTTTTAATTCCTGAGTGGATATCTCTGGGGGAACATTATAAACTACTATTTTTGTTGGTGATTGTTTTGGGTTCCAATTAGATGTAATAATTGGGGTATTCAGAGGGGATTTTAGGTTAATTATTTTATCTGCTGATTTCTGATCTTCTACAGCTATTAGCAGAGATCCATCACGGTTAATATTATGAGAGAACATTGATTTTAGCAATTTAAAAATTGCAACTCTTATTGCAGTGATCATTTTTATTTCAAAGGGGGTGGTAGGAGTAATTTTAAGGTAAATTCCTTAGTTTTTGGAGGGAGGATCTTGGGCAGGGAGAGGGGAAATGCTTTTGATTGGGGAGATTTTTTTCCTTTTTTTAGAGCTTCTAGAGGACCTTTTGAAACCCATTATCATCATTTATGGATACAATAGCCCCTACACTTATCCTTGTCCTATTCTTCGAAGCGGAGCTATCATTTGAACTTTGAGATAGTGTGATTGACCAGCCAAGATGGGTGTCTTTCACTATGGCACTTTCACTGGAATTTGATTTGGGATCTGGGGGGACTTTTTTTTTTGAGGACTTCTAAACATTGCCTATTGGAAAAAGCTTTAAAAAAAATAAAACTAAAACGAGAAGGGAAAATAGAATATCAAACCGTCTGCACTATGCTATGGGGAGGAGAAACACCACAGTATAGCCCTGAGGATGAGTTGAGCAGGATTGGTTTGGTACAACTGCTGATAAGAAGCGATAATAATTCACTAGAAAATTTATTTTAATTTTCTTATAGAGTTGCTGAAAAGTATGTTGCTATAGAGTTGCTAAAAGTATGTCCAAATTAGTTAAATGCGGCGGTGCTGATGAAAATAAACTTCTCCTTTAAGACGTTCTTAAATAGTCACGCCTATCTCGTAATGATTCAAGTCTCAGACTCTCTAGTGTTTTTACATAATCCATTACTCCACTTCCAGTTATGATTGCTATTTGCAGCAGTGACGTCAAACGCGTGCTTAGACTGTGAAATCTACCTAAAACAACTTGTGAGAGACGAATTTTTTTTTTTTTTTTTACTAAATAAGAGACAACGATTAGTAATATATAAATATTTATCAGTGTTTTCACTTCACTTATTTCATCTTTTTCTGCTATTATTCCAATTTAGCTCTGAAGGGTTGTCTTAGATGGCAGATAAGGCATTTTTCTTTCAATCGTGATTCTATTCTACCGTCATAATAAATATAATTATATTATTTAGTATATTGTATTGTTTTCTATACTATATAGTAATAATTTTTATGTTTACAAGATTTTATTTTTGTTATACTGAGTGTGCTCAAACCACTTTGTTCTCAAGAAGTAGCTTTTCGCATCCCTTTCTTAGCCTGCATATCCAAATGGATTATTATGCGCTTCTTCCGAAAACTATCCGGCATATTTTCCCTGTAGTGTTTCGACATAATGTCACTAGCGGAGTAATAAAAGGAAAGATAGCAACAAAAAAAGTACCAAATAAATAATGCATAAATATATACAAGCAGAAAAGCAAATGGACACTAATATCACAAAGCATCATACAGTTCATTTTCTGTATGGATCCCGTATGGATGGACGGTTCCCGTATGTAATATTGGTTGGTAATAGCTGCGTTACGCTCCCAAGGAGGCAACCGTAAAAGAAATTTACAAAAAAGGTAGTAACAAGAACGCACTGTACGTTTTTTTTGTCAGATAGGAGAATTCAAAAAGAGAGAGCGCAAACACAAGTGGTGTAACCTTCACCGAAAATAGCTGGACCCAATTCCGTCAACTATATGAAGCTTTCGGACATAAAATCGTACCGTAAGCTTTTTGGACTTCACCAATAAAATTATCTATTAACATAAGACGATTCGATTTAACATTACAACCCACAGGTAGACCAATATGCTCTATGCTTGTAGAAGATTTTATTATCTTGTTCCAAAGTTTTACATCTGCGACGGGAACGCTTCCTTTACGATTGAAGACCAAAAATTCTGTTTTAGTCTCGTTGAAACACAGACCTTTTTTCTTATATGAGCTTTTCAACGCAATAAAACTCTCTTCAAAACCGGAAAAAGAACGAAAAACTTTGAAAATAAATTCAAAGACAGGTTAGTTTAAAAATCTTACAAAATAAAATACCATTAATAACTTCATTATAGCATCAATAAAACTAATGTAACATAGCCCTAAAAAGCTTTTTGAACAAAAACTATTCCTTTATTGTAACGTCAGTTGTAGCCTTTCATAGGCAGCGCGCTAGCGCTGCATAAGTAAAGAACGATGTGGGCACAATGTGTTTTTTTTTTACTCTCCATACCCGGGCACTTTGTATCGAAGGAGTTGTCATAGAAACTTCGAAAAGGGCTCAGTCGATTGGAAATTGGTGTGGCTAGTGCCCTTTTGAATATTCAAAATTTATTGGATGGCACCTGGCGCCCCCCCCCCCACGCCCATCATTCCCCCAAACACATCCAATCAAAATTTTGAGGTAGCCATTTGTTTCAGCGTAGTTGATTTCCAGATAGAAAATGTCTTTTTGAGGAGGACAATCCCCCCAACCCTTGGGGCAAGGGTTTTAAGTTATGCCCTGAGGGCATATAAGATCAATGTTGACACAATGTACAGTTTATTTTTTTTTTCTTTAACGCAGGGAACTTCATAGAGAGGGCTCGTCGTAGAGAATTCAAAAGGGTTTCATTCGATTGGAAATCATGAGTTCTGATGCTCTTTTTAATAGTCAAAAGTGATTGGAGGGCAACTAGCCCCCCCTCACGCCAAGCATTCCCCCAACCACATCCAATCGAAATTTTGAGATGGCGATTTTGTTCAGCGTAGTTGATTTCAGATAGAAAATGTGTTTTTGAGGAGGACACTCCCCCACAACCCTCAGGGCAAAGGTTGTAAGTTATGCCCTGGGGGCATATAAGGTTTTTATAGGAGGCGTTGTCGTAGACACTTCCAAACAGGCTCATTCGATTGGAAATTCAAAGGGCTAGTGCCCTTTTTAATAGTCAAAAGCGATTGCAGGGCAACTAGCCCAATCCCCCCCCCCCACGCCCATCATTCCCCCAAACACATCCAATCAAAATTGTGAGATAGCCATTTTGTTCAGCGTAGTTGATTTCCACATATAAAATATGTTTTTTTATGAGGATACTCCCCCACAACCCTCAGGGCAAGGGTTTAAGGTTTTTATTGAAGGCACTATCGTAGAAACTTCAAAACAGGCTCAATGGATTGGAAATTCAAAGGGCTAGTGCCCTTTTTAATAGTCGAAAGTTATTGGAGGGCAACTAGCCCCCCCCCCCCCCTACGCCCATCATTCCCCCAAACACATCCAATCAAAATTTTGAGATAGCCATTTTGTTCAGCGTAGTTGATTTGAAGATAGAAAATGTGTTTTTGAGGAGGAGACTCCCCCACAACCCTCAGGGCAAGGGTTTTAAGTTATGCCCTGGGAGCATAAAAGGTTATTAGAGAAGTTGTTGTCGTAGAGACTTTAAAAAAGGCTAATTTGATTGGAAATTCAAATGGCTAGTGCCCCTTTTCATGGTCGAAAGTGATTGGAGGGCAACTAGCCCCCCCTCCCACGCCCATCTTTCCCCGAGACATCCAATCAAAATTGTGAGATAGCCATTTTGTTCAACGTAGTTGATTTCCTTGTAGAAAATAGGTTTTTGAGGAGGACATTCCCCCACAACCCTCAGGGCAAGGGTTTTAAGTTATGCCCTGGGGGCATATAAGGTTTTTATAGAAGGCGTTCGTAGAAACTTCAAAACAGGCTCATTCGATTGAAAATTCAAAGGGCTAGTGCCCTTTTTAATTGTCAAAAGTGATTGGCGGGCATCTAGACCCCCCCCCCCCCCACACGCCCATCATTCCACAAAACACATCCAGTCAAAATTGTGAGATAGCCATTTTGTTCAGCGTAGTTGATTTCCAGATAGAAAATGTGTTTTTGAGGAGGACACTCCCCCACAACCCTCAGGGCAAGGGTTTTAAGTTATATCCTGGGTGAATGGAAGGTTTTCGTTTAAAGCATTGTCGTAGACACTTCAAAAAAGGCTCATTTGATTGGAAATTTAAACGGCCAGTGCCCTTTTTAATAGTCAAAAGTGATTGGAGGGAAACTAGCCCCCCCCCCACGTTCATCATTCACCCAAACACATCCAATCAAAATTTTGAGGTAGCCATTTTGTTTAGCGTAGGCTAGTTGATTTCCAGATAGAAAATATGTTTTTGAGAAGGACACTCCCCAACAACCCTCAGGGCAAGTGTTTTAAGTTATGCCCTGGGGGGCATATAAGATTTTTATGGAAATCGTTGTCGTAGAAACTTCAAAAAGGTTCATTCGATTGGAAATTCAAAGGGCTAGTGTCCTTTTTAATCGTCTAAAGTGATTGGACGGCAACTAGCCCCCCCCCCCCACCGCCCATTATTCTCCCAAACACATCCAATCAAAATTTTGAGATAGCCATTTTGTTCAGCGTAGTTGATTTCCAGATCAAAATTATATTTTTGAGGATGACACTCCCCCACAACCCTCAGGGCAAGGGTTTTAAGTTATGTCCAGGGGGCATATAATGTTTTTATAGAAGGCGTTGTCGTAGAAACTTCAAAAAAAGCTCATTCAATTGGAAATTCAAAGGGCTAGTGCCCTTTCAAATAGTCGAAAGTGATTGGAGGGCAAATAGCCCCCTCCATCCACGCCCATCATTCCTCCAAACACATCCAAGGATGAGGATACTCCGCCACAACCCTCAGGGCAAGGGTTTCAAGTTATGCCCTGGGGCCATATAAGGTTTTATAGAAGGCGTTGTCGTAGAAACTTCAGAAAAGGGTTCATTCGATTTGAAATTCAAAGGGCTAGTGCCCTTTTTAATTGTTGAGAGTGATTTGTAATATTTTTTGTTGTTGTTGTTGTTTAGACCAGGGTACTTCGTATCGAAGGAGTTGTCGTGGGAACTTCGAAAGGGGCTCATTCGATTGAAAATATAAAGGGTTGATGCCCTTTTTAATAGTCGAAAGTGGTTGGAGAGCAAATAATCCCCCTTCCACTCCCACCCTCCCATTGGCCTGTTATTTTTAAAAAACAAACGTTGCCTTAAGATTAAATCAAAATGCACTGTTTTGATGCTTAATCCCAGTAAGGCATCTCAGTAGCATCGCAAAAACGACTGAGGGTATTATGTTTAAACTTTCGGGGCTACTTCTTCGCTTAAAATTTAACCAAATCAAAATAGTGTAAGTGTATCCAAGCTATCAAAGAAAGTAAACAGATTTTTCTGCGAATGGTATCATGTTTTCCATTTCAGGTCAACTAGAGGAGGTATGAAACTAAGTTAAACAGTACTATTTGTGTCCAGATTTTTAAAAGGGTGTATGTTGTTAAAAATTGCTGAAAATTTGTATCCAGCATACAAATAGCAGGCCAAACTATAAAGTCAAAAAACGAAAAGATTTAAAGTGTGATTTTCTTTTTCCCTGAAAAGACTATGTCAACATAAAACGAAAAGCAATTAATTAAAAAAACTTTTTCCACAAAATAAGTGTTTCAAAGAAAAGTAAAGAACTCCATTAAACAAAAAAAGAGCAAAAATAAAATCAAATAGTCTACCTAGCTCGAAACTACTACAAATCAATATCGATTAATAAATGAAACCCAAAACGAACAGAAATTACAATAAATAACCGAGTCAAACTCAAAACGAGCAGAAATTAAAATAAGTTCGGCGCATAACCCCTATTCCTACCCAAGGCCAGAACAGAATTTGCACTTTACTGAACAAAATATAAATGTTTTTACTTTTATAACTTTAATAAATCAAATAATTTTAACATTTTGATTACTAAATATCAGTTTATGTATATTAAACTGATAATGCACATTCATTTGTATTTTTTCAGTAAAGTGCAAATTTTGTTCTGGCCTTGGGAAGGCATAGGGGTTTTGCACCCAACTTATGTCAATTTCTGCTTGTTTTGAGTTTAACTCGGTTATTTATTGTAATTTCTGTTCGTTTTGGGTTTCATTTATTTATCGATGCTGATTTGTGGTAGTTTCGAGCTTGGTAGATTATTTGATTTTAATTTTGCTCATTTTTTTTTTAATGGAGTTCTTTACTTTTCTTTGAAAAACTTATTTTGTGGAAAAAGTTTTTTTTAGTTAATTTGTCAAAAGAACGTAATGTCCATGGCAACCTTAGCGCAAGACTGAAAAATAAAAGTGAAGTTTCAAAGACGTTCCAGAATCCTTTCTAGCGTCTTTGACAATCTTTCGTAATACCTGTTGATACTTCGAGGAAAAGGGTGATTCGTAATACCTGTTGATACTTCGAGGAAAAGGGTGATTTGCTCCTCTCCCATTGAAAAATTATGAAAAAACAAACTTTCCTTAATTGGTTTGTTTAGTTGAACTAAGCATTTGCATTGTAATTATATGAAGCGTTGTTTTCCTGTTCTGTTATGTATAGTAATCTTTTAGTCAAAAGGTAATGTATATGACAACTCTCTGCACAAAACTGAAATATGAAAGGGAAATTTAAGGACGCTCTAGGTTGACGAATCTGTCGGATAATGAATATTCCAATTATTTTTAAACATTTTGTTTTTTTACTTAGATCACCCCTCATCAGCCTGCCAGAGACAAAAATTACAATACCTTAAAGTTCTTGGAGGAGGATGGTTCGGTCAAGCTGTGGAAGCGGAGGGACGTAATCTTGTGGAGGATGAGCACCAATCACGTTGTGTTGTGAAAATACTTCGACCAGATGCAACCAATCTGGAGTTGCTTCGGTTTTTAGAGGAGGTTCGATGTTACAGGGATTTGAATCATTCCAATATTCTGAATCTTGTTGGTGTTTGTTTAGAGTCATATCCCAAATTAGTTGTGTTGCAACACTGTTCAAAGGTAATTTTTTTCTTATTTCTTCTTTAATCAAGATTTTTTTTTTGTCAATAACACAAAAAAAACATGTTGCAAGAAATCGGAAGCTAGTTTTATTTTATTTTAACCAAAACAAAGTGCAAAAAGTATTTAATTAAATACTTTTTGTATTAAATACTTTTTTGTTCAACTTTATTGTTCAATTTATCTAAACAGTTTCTTGCACTAGTGTCAAACTGATTGTCACAGTTCAGCCCTAAAATTAAAACCTGTATTATTGCAATATAACTGAATAATATTTCAATATTAGTTTTAATTAATTATAAGTAATATTAATTATAATAATTTGATTATAATAATAATAATTCATTTACCCACCATATACAAAAGATTATAATGGAACAAGGAATATTTGATTTAATATAATTAAAACTTTAAGTAAATAATTTTTGAGACCACGCTGACACCCTTTCATCGTTACTTGGAAAGGGTCTTTATTTTAGTTTCAGTATACATTTGGAGTTTTTTTTTTTTATCTGCACTTTACTATTATTCTGCACTGAAGATGGTTGAACGGAGCTCTCACCCAAAATTTTTGAATATTTTTTTTCTTCTGTTTCTCACTGGCTGTTACTGTCCTCGTTTTCTCTCTTCTTCGCAATTTTTGTAAAACTTTAAAGATTCTTCTCTGGAACTCTTCTGGAACTGGAACTCTTTAAAGACTCTTCTATTTAGAATACTTTCCAGATACCTAACACGAAAGTTTGACGTTTTTAAGTAAACATCCCTAAAGTAACAATTACCTCAAAATAAAGATTTCATTGCCTGGACCCATATTAGATCTATTTGTATCTGAAAGCTGATTTTTTAAGATTTGTCTTTTGGTTGTTTCAGAATTTATTTTTCGGCAGTGTCATATTTTTGTCAGTGTTGCCACGTTGAACTGTGAAAATAAATAAACAGTGTCAATTGGCTAAATTTTACAACTCCTTTTGTCCGAAAATTCAAACATCAACAGTCTGTTGATTCCTAAAGACAGCTACCTCCATCAAAGGAAAGCACCGCCTTCTTAACCTGTACGTTACCATGTTTTTTAGTCTATTTTTCATTCCCATCTCTGGCGCCTGCTAAGTAGCGACTTCGTCGTTGTCATTACGGCGCCTTTTTCATTAAAAATGGAACTCTAGATTTTTTTTCAGGTTTTTAACATCAACTCAAATAATCAGATATAATTTCAAATATCCTTTGTACTTTCAATATCCTTAAGGAAACAATCAGTATCACAAATGATAAAATAATAATATCTTAAACATAGCCCCTGCTTGGTCCCATGGCCCGAAAACCAGCAGAGGACATAAAACAATAAGATGAAAAATCATATATATATATATATATATATATATATATATATATATATATATATATATATATATATATATATATATATATATATATATATATATATATATATATATATATATATATATATATATATATATATATATATATATATATATATATATATATATATATATATATATATATATATATATATATATATATATATGTATATATATGTATATATATGTATATATATGTATATATATATATATATATATATATATATATATATATATATATATATATATATATATATATATATATATATATATATATATATATATATATATATATATATATATATATATATATATACATATACTAAATTAAAAAATAAGTCCTTTCAACTGAAAGTAAGGTGTAACATTAAATCTTAAAACATGCAGCTGTGTATGAAGGGGGTTGCCCCCTTTACAATGCCTCACTCTTCACGCTAAAGTTGTTTAGTATTTTAAAAAAGTATAGTTTTCTAATTAAACGGCCGTTGTGTTTCAGAAGTCGTTCTTAAGGAATCGGGTGAAAAAGACAAACGTTAGTGTAAAGAGCGAGGTATATAGGATGGGGCAACTCCTCTCATATATGGAGTACTTTCTGTTCGTTTAAGTTTTAGTGTCGAAACTTCTATAGTAGTGTTCTCTGATATGCTGATTTTCATTAAAACCCCTTTAGTTTTTGGGGAAGTTTTTCCCCTTTTTTGAAAATCAGGCAAATTTTCTTCTGTAATTTGGTTAAATTTTGCCATATTTTTTGTTGCTGCGTTTTCAGTGTTATTTATTTTCTTTAATAGCACTGATTAATCACGTTCCTCCCAAACTCGGTTAAATTTTGGTTCATTTTTTATATGTCAATTTTTTTATGTCTTAATGGCTTTTGAATAAAATTATTGTTATTATTATAAGATTTGCTTCTTTTTATATAAACCTCTGAAACTTTTTGGTCCGCTATTGTGCGTCTGGAGGTGCTCGAAAAATTGGCTTTGAAGGGAAAAAGATAACACAATATTATCAATATTATTATTATTATATATATATTTGGATATTATATTATTATTATAAGGTTATTATTATAATAAGATTTATTAATATATTATTATTATTATTATAATATTATTACAATACTATTATTGTAAAATATGTTGTTTTTTTTTTATATAAACCTCTGAAACTTTTTGGTCCGCTATTGTGCGTCTGGGGGTGCTTGAAAAATTGGCTTAGAAGGGAAAAAAGATAACACAATGTTATTATTATTATAATAAGATTTATTACTATATTATTATTATTAGTATTATTATATTATTACAATACTATTATTGTAAGATTTGTTTTTTTTTATATAAACCTCTGAAACTTTTTGGTCAGTTATTGTGCTTCTGGGGGTGCTCGAAAAATTTGCTTTGAAGGGAAAAAAGATAACACAATATTATTATTATTATTATTATAATAAGATTTATTACTATATTATTATTATTATTATAATATTATTACAATACTATTATTGTAAAATATGTTTTTTTTTATATAAACCTCTGAAACTTTTTGGTCAGTTATTGTGCTTCTGGGGTTGCTCGAAAAATTGGCTTTGAAGGGAAAAAAGATAACACAATATTATTGTTATTATTATTATTATTATTATATATATTTGGATATTATATTATTATTATAAGGTTATTATTATAATAAGATTTATTACTATATTTTTATTATAATATTATTACAATACTATTGTTTTAAAATATGTTTGCTTTTTTTATATAAACCTCCGAAACTTTTTGGTCCGCTATTGTGCGTCTGGGGGTGCTCGAAAAATTGGCTTAGAAGGAAAGACAAGATAAAAATCATGTTTTAGTTAGTATAAGTAATATTCAGGAGAGGGAGCTCTCAAACAAATCCTGGATGGGCAACTATCCTCTTTTAGATGGTATTGGGGTATTTGATATATAGATTTTTGTTATAATTCAACTATAGAATTTTTATTTAAGCTTAAAATTCAAACAATCTTACCGAAATACACAGTTGTCAGTTGTACAGTTGTCAAAGATGAGCCACTGAGATATGTTTAAACTAACTAATGATCTTGTCGGACAACAAACATAAAAGGGAAGAAAAATGCATACCGAAAGTCCTTTTTTGAGGACCAGAGATTTCCCCTGTTCTCAAAACAGGGGAAATTTGTTCTCAGATATGAGCTCCTTGTTTTTCGTATCCACTTCTTAAATAATCTAAATATTCAATTTAATCACCTTATGACAGCGACATGGTTGAAGCAACGTCGGGAATAACCGGTACCGAGGTTCATTCCCTACTGTCGCAAGAAGATTGAGATTGAATTTGCTTATATTTTTTTTCTCAAAATTTCGGAAATTATAGTAAATTAAAAATATGTATAGGTTAAATTTGTGTTTAGATGTATAGGATATACTAAGCACTATGATACTTCTTGGCAATTAAATAAAAACAAGTTGTTTCAACTGAAAAGTAAATAGCAACGTTAGATTAAGACAAACAGATATTATTCCGTATATGAAAAGGGCTGTCCCCTCCTCAATACCCTACTCTTTAGGCTAAAGCTTGATTATGTCGCCTTTTAGCGATTGTACATTGTACAATGAAAATTCATCATCAACCGACAAACTGTCTTAGTATTGGAATAATAAAGGCCGGAAAAAGAAAAAAGTTTGAAAATAACCTAATTTTATGCCTTTTATTCCATACACAAATTCAAAAGAATCTAAAGAAAAGATTCCTGTCCTCGCAAGCGCATTCTGAGTAAGCAGGCATTAGCGGGATGGTCGAATGTTGTGATTAAAGCAGGTGGCTAGGGTACAGTTTATCTCGGAGATCCTTTATTTTGGGAGAAGGGGGAGGATTTAGAAAAAGTAAAAAACCACACGAGGCACGAGAAATTATAGAGACAATAGTTGAAATCCTAAAATTTGGTTCTGGATGGCCATGTGTGCGCCTTCTCCCCCCACCCTAAGCGATCGATTTTAGCAAACCCTAACCCACATATATGTTATGTTCGAAAAGTCGTAAATAAAAATTCTAAAATATATTTTTGTGGAGTTTGTACCTAAGTCCATATTTTCTGTGGGGAAGTGAATAAAACACGGGAAATGTAAATAGCCATGATTTATTCCCAGAGGTCCTTCGGATTAATATAAGGAAATATCTATTTCAGCTTCCCCTTTCCTGATCGTGTGAACTTAGAAAAGAATGATATTGACTCGCATAAATAAACTATTTAGTTAGAAAAACTTTCTTTGAGAAAATTAAATCTAGAATATTTTGAACTGAAAGAAGGCAAAGACTGAAAATTTCAAGTATATAGCTCTTGTATGTTCAGATAGTAGATCGCTATTCAGTAAATGTGAATTCATCGGACTTACTGTATAAAAGGGGTAGTAACAAAAGTCGCTTAACCCTTTTCGATGCATCAAATTTGTACTATTTGTCGGATTTTTGTTTCATATTTAGATTAGAAATTCTGGCAAAGATAAATTGGTAAATTTCTCGAAGTCCGCTTTTTATTGCAGCAATCTTTGTCATAAAGTATTCATGGGAAGATCTTTAAAAATTTCGTGATCTTTCCGAATATCTTTAAAAATTCGTGGGAAGATCTTTAAGGTTCGTGGGAAGATCTTAAAAGCGTTACGTGGGAAGATCTTTCCACGGAGGAAGTTTTTATGGGGGAAGGGACATTGCTATGAAGGGGCGCCGTATTTCCAAGCATTATTTAAAAAAAACGTTCAGAAATTATATAATAAAAAACAATTTTTTCACCTGAAAGTAAGGAGCAACATCAAAACTTAACACGAAAAGAAATTTTTACGTATATGATTGGGTTCGCCCCCTAGTTATTACCTCCTCTTTACGCTAAAGTTATTTTTTTTTTTTTTGTACTTTCAACAGAGCTATTTATTCTAATTAACGGCCTTTGTGATTAAGGGGTCATTCTTAAAGAATTGGAACAAAATTTGAACTTTAGTGCATTCTTTTGTCATTGTTTGTCATAAAGCCGTTCACTTTGTCACTTCAGCATTCTTTTGACATTCTTTGTCATAAACCGTTACTTATCGTCTTGACCTTGCTGATTGATGAGAATTCTCTTAACACCACTGCTTTGATTTCTTTGTTTCAAACGCAAATGTTGCTATGCTGTTTCTATAACGCTTTTGGACACGTTTTAAAATTTAGTATTGGAGGTTGCATTGGGGGTTGTTAATATAGGAGGTTTAAATATATGGACTGATAGTAAAGCACTGTTGGTTTAAGCAGCTAAAGACTGAATTTGGAGACAACATCTGATGCTTCCAGTGTCTTTGGAGAAGCTATGTGACGCCGTAAGAGTCTGTTTCCTGTTTAGCCCTACTTGCCTTTGTACTTATTGTTCATGCACTAATATGGTTCCAGGGAGACTTGAAGTCATACTTATTGGATCAGCAGAAAATTGGTTATATTCCGACTGTGAGTGCTCTAATGAAAATGTCACTTGATGTTTCAAACGGGATATATGCTGTTCATAATAAAGGAATGATTCATCCAGATTTTGCTGCTAGGAATTGTCTTGTTACCTCAAAAGGAACTGTTGTGATTGGTGATTATGGAATCTCTAAGGAATTGCACAAGGTAGGCTATTCTCTTTCTAGTATTCTTCTACCAGATAAAACCCATTGAATTCTCAACAGTATATTAAAGAACCGAGACAGTGGAAATTAAATTTCATTGTGTCAACTGGTTAAGTGTTAGCTCACACAGCTATATACATATATATATATATATATATATATATATATATATATATATATATATATATATATATATATATATATATATATATATATATATATATATATATATATATATATATATATATATATATATATATATATATATATATATATATATATATATATAATGTGGGCACAATTTATTTACTTTTTTTTTTTTTTTTTTTAGACCAGGGCACTTCGTATAGAAGGAGTTGTCATGGGAAAAAACTTCGAAAATGGCTCGTTCGATTGGGAATTGAAAGTCATCATTTCCCCAAACACATCCAATCAAAATTTTGAGATAGCTATTTTGTTCAGCGTAGTTGAAAGGTTCAGAAACTATATCTTTGAGAATGACACCCCCCCCCCCCCACACACACAGGCCTCAGGGCAAGGACTGTAAGTTGTGCCCTGGGGGCACGCAAGGTTTTAATTGAAAGGGTGGTCGTATAAACTTTGGAGGGGGCTAATTGGATTGATAATCATAATTTCTAGTTCCCTTTTTAAGAGTCAAAGTTATCGTAGGGTTAGATACCCTCCCCCTCAGGTCTAATTTTCCCGAAATGTATCTGATTGAAATTATGAGATGGCCATTTGTTGTTGTAGAAAACTTCTAAAAAGGCTCATTCGGTTGGAAATGGAAAAGGCCAGTGCCCTTTTTAATAGTCGAAAGTGATTGAAGGGCAACCAGCCCCCCTCCCCCCTGCTCATCATTTCTCCAAAACACATCCAAACCACAAGTTCAGATAGCGCGTTTGTTCAACGTAGTTGAAAGGTCCGGAAATTATGTGTTGTAAAATTACAAGGGTTGTAAGATAGGTCCCGAGGACATATAAAGTTTTTACGGAAAAGTTGGTCGCATAAACTTTGGAGTGGGCTCATCAGGGGTGGATCCAGGATTTTTTTTCGGGGGGGGGGGGCAAAATAGGTTGATCCGATAAACGTGCATTAGGAGCAAGTTTAATTGACGCAGTCTTGCGTTAATTAAGTAAATTACACTACTTTAGACTACGTTAGGGGAGGGGGCGCTCCTCTTGCCCCCTGGATCTGCCACTCTCATTGGATTGGAAATCAGAAGTTCTAGTGGCCTTTTAAGAGTCAAAGTGATTAGAGGGCAGCTACCCCTCCATGTCTTATTTTCCCCAAATGTATCTGATAGAAAACTTCAGATAGGCGTTTGTTAAAAAATAGTCCAAAGACCACAAAACAAGGCCTTTGGGGTTGCCCTGGAGGTGAATAAGGTTTATATGAAAGGGATGGCTGTTTGAGGTTTAGAAAAGGCTCATTTGATTGGAAATGTATGGCTCTAGTTCACTTGTAAGAGTCAAACATGATGAATGTTACATACAGGAAATATAACATGGCAATTAGACATCCCCCCTCCTTGACATCTTCTTTTCCCCAAACGCATTCAATCGAAATTATGAGATAGCTATTTTGTTACCAATAGTTGAAAAAGCATATAACAATGTCTTCAGGCTTCACACAATCCCCTAGAGCCCAAGGGAAAGGGTTGTAAGCTATGCCTGGGGCATATAGGGTGTTTAAGGAACGGATGGTCATATAAACTTTGGATCGAATGGGGCTCATTTGATTGGAAGTCAGAAGATTTAGTGTCCTCTTTAAGATTCATAAGTGGATGAAGGGCATTCAGCCCCCTTCCCAAGCCTATCATTCCCCAAAAAATATCTGATCAATATTTTAAGAGAGCTATTTTGTTCAGCATTGTTGAAATTCCCAGTAATTGTGTCTTTGGGGATGTCAACCTCCCCACAATCCTCAGGCCAAGGTCTGTAAGTTAGGCAATTCTTTCATTGTTTACATCCAGTATATGTTATTGAGAAAGGTATGCATGTTTGAGCTTTACTTTCCCAGAAAACGAAGGTAATTCAAGTGAGACTTTCAGAGAATGCTTAGATGAGTGTTGAACTAAATCAAAACATGTTATGTGTATACGAATTGTCAAAAGGGTGTAACTCAGGAATGACTGATCATATCAATTTGGAACTTAGAGGAAATGACAAAGGAGATGATGAAAAAGGAAATATTTGTATGCCACCAATACTAATAAAACTATCACCACTACTGTATTTACAATTTTGTGGGGTATTTTTAACTAAATCGAAAGAGGCTATGTGCATGCACATTGTCAAAATAGCGTATCTAAAGAATTGATTTGGGTATTAAGTCGGAACTTTCAGAGAAAGCTTAAAGGGGAAGATCTTATTATCAAAAGGCGATATGTGCACACTACTGCAAATACTACTGTTACTGCACATTTACTACTATTACTACTACTGTTGCTACTTGTAAGGTTGCCACTCCATAAATATTCTAACAATTTATATTTAGTGGGCAATTAACTATTTTTCCTGTGTGGCCAAATCTTCATTCCTTGTTCTGCCCCGCAAGTAGTGCTATAAACTTTGTCATTTTTGTGTCTAAGAGGTTAGAGTAATAGCGGAAATAAGATGTTATACGTTGATTAATTGCCACGTTGTTGGTCTCCCACATTGATGTTAGTGTTGAAAAAAAAACTTGAAACTTTTAAGTTAGGATTCAAAAGATTTGTTCAAGATTACAACAGGGAAAGTAGCATTTGTACTTTATTTTCAGCTTTAGACACAGGTGCACATTGATCAAGTCTTAGCTTCAATGACGTCAGGTCACAAAAATTTAAGGGATGATACATTTTCACTGTCTAGGAAAGGAGATAAAAAGGCTCTCCTTGCACCCCAACTTACGCCACTGCTTGGGCTTTATCAGAGGGTTTTCTGACAATGTATGTGCAGGTTAAAACGCTAGAAGGATGTTTTTCCAACAAATATATATAAAATTCTTCAGAGGGGCGTTCCTTTTGATTGATATTTGGATAAGGCAATCTTCCTTCTCACATCCCTGTGTGTAACTGTACTACTACTTGTATTCTGTACTACTACTTGTAAAGCTAACAGCATTGAGATGAAAATTTCATGAAGTATATGAACATACAGGTTATCAAAAAGAACATATTAGCAACATCATAGCGAGGGCTAATTGTGTTAAGTTGAAACTTCCAGGACTTGATGAGAAGGATGTTCTACTGACCAAAAGGCAATATGTTAATACTTCTGCTGCTACTAGTACTACCCCTATTACTAGTAATATCAATACTACTACTGTTACTACAATTACAATGCTGCATAAGGGTATGAAGGTGAAATTTTCAAGGAATTTTGAGGGAGGAGGAAAGGTGAACTGAATCATAACACGCCGTCTGTATGCAGTCTGTATGCAGTTTGGCGTGGGAAGTTGAAACTGAGAGGACTCGTTATGGGGGATGTTGAACTAACTCAAAGAAAATATTTCTATCCTAATGCTACTGCTTATACTGATATTACTACTACTTTTACTATTATTACTACATCTAGTACTACTACTGCCACGTAAGTTAAGGCTACTACTGTTAATTCTTCTGCTAATGCTACTATAACTGTTATTAAAACTAAGGGTATTAAGGCGAAAAATTTGGGACATATTGAAACTGTATTGAACTAAATTGGATCACACTATGTCCACACAGGTTGTCAAGAGGACGTACCAGAAATGCTTCAGGAACTGTAGATGATGTTAAGTTAAAACTTTCAGCGTGTATTGAAGGGGATCTTGAAGAAACCAAAGGTGCTATGCGCATACTGCTACTAATGCTGCTACAACTATTGCTACTGCGCAAGCTAAGGGTATTAAGTTAAAGCTTTTAAGCAATATTTAGACGGGTGTTGAACTAACTTAAAACAAACTTTGAGCATGTGGACTCTCAAAAAGGTGACAAAGCAATATCTCAAGGACGGTTTACATTATTAAGCAAGACCTTTAAGAATAAGTTTTGGCGGGTTTTGAACTAGCCAAAAGACATTATGCGTATACTATTAATACTGCTAAAACAGTTACATTTACTAATGACGTTAAAGATATCAACGTAAAACTTTTAGGGAACGTTTAGGTGGAGTTTCAGTTAAACAAAAAAACTGTACGCATGAAGGTTTTTAAAAGGGGATATAAGCAATATCATAGGCAGTACCACTCTAGGCAGCTATTATTATAGTTAGAAGAATCATTGAAACTTTTAAAGGAGCTAGTTCGATTCAAAGTCAAAAGTTCTAGTGCCCTTTTTAAGAGTAAAAAAAGTATTTGGAGCGCAAGCAACCCTTCTCTGACACCCATTCCTTTTATTAACACATCCAGTCAAAATTTTGAGATAGCCATTATGTTCAGCATAGTAGAACGGTCCAGCAATTGTCTCTAGGGATATTGGGCATTTCAATCCCCACAATTATACTATTGGCACATTTTAAAACTAAATCAAAAGGCATGGTTTCCAATGTGTTTATGTTTTCAAATAAGATACCTCAGCAACATATCGAGAACGACTGGGGGTATTAAGTTGAAATTTTTGGGGCTACTGCTATGCTACTTCTGCTCTTACAATTTAAATAAATAAAAAGGGTGCAAGTGTATCCAGGTTGTCAAAGAGCGTATATAGAATCTTTTTGGAACGATATTAAGTTTTGTTTTCAGTTCAACTTGAGGAGGTATAAAATTAAATTATAAAATACTATATGTATCAGGATTAACAAATTTTGAAAAATTTTCTCCAACTTACAAATTGCAAGCCAAACTATGGATTCTTATAGAAAAAAACTGAAAAGATATAAAATATTATATGTTTTTCCATGGAAAAGACTATGTCAATAAAAAATGAACAGAAATTAAATTAAAAAGCTTTTTCCACAAACAAGTTTTTGAAAGAAAAGTAAAAAGCTCCAGTAAGCCAAAAATGAGCAGAAATAAATTAAAATAATCTTCCAAGCATAAAGCTACCACAAATCCCTATCAATAAATAAATGAAATTCAAAACGAACAGAAATTACAATAAACAGCCAAGTCAAGCTCAGACCGGGCAAAAATTAACATTAGTAGGGCTGATAACCCCCATGCCTTCTCAAGGCCAGAACATAATTTGTGCTTTACTGAAAACAAAATACATTTTAAAGGTTTTCACTTTTTTGACTTTAATAAATAAAAAATTAATAAAACTTTAAGGAAGAAATATGTGTAAATTAAACTGACAATCCACTTTTTTTTCAGTAAGGCACAAATAATTTATTTTTACGGTTCAACGTGGCAACACTGAGAAAGATGTAATGCTATTCTGAGATTTATTGAAACTTCTCTTCTGATGAACACTTTAAGTTTCATGCAATAATGCTTTTTCATCGTTCAGCATTTTCTAAAATTAGCACTTAACTTGAAAAAGGACTGAGTCTAGAATTGTCAACAGACTTACTTGATGAGAGTATTTAACCCCCTCTTTTAGCTTTGCAACAGCATCAGTATGAACTCGACTTGATTATTCCAAGTCTAGGGTTGTTAGGGTTTTGAAACAACCAAAAGAATAATCTTGGACATTTGCTGTTGTTTTTGGTGTGAATAGACCTAAAATGGGTTAAGGAGGGCAGAAATTTTCTTCTCTTGATGTCCTTGGCACTTTAACAAAGTTTATCTTCAATATGGAAAAGACAGCGTTTTTAGTTCAGGGTTTTCCGATATCCAGATCCCAGTTTTTAAAATTACGGTTCTCTGGTATCTGTAGACCTAACATGATCCAGAACCGGTTTTCCAGTTTTCCAAGTATCCAAGTTCAGTGAAAGCAGGCAAGTTTAATGGAAAACGTTAGAAATTATATGAAAAAAAATAACAGTATCAAAATTTGTCTACCTTATTTTTTTCGTTTTCGCACCTACCACGGTATCCAGAACCAGTTTACCGGGTTTCCAAAAGTACCGTGTTTTCTGAAAAAACTTAACAATATCGATAATTTTCTACATTATTTTTTCGTTTATGCACCTACCCCGGTAGACGTAAGATGGATTCAGAACCGGTTTTCCGGTTTTCAAATTCCAGTTTTCAAAATTACGGTTTACAGGCATGAGTAGACTTAAGATGGATCCAGAACCGGTTGTCCGGTTCCCGAATTCTGGTTAAAAAATTACGGTTTTGAGATATAAACAGACTTAAAATGGATCGAGGAGATAAATGTTTTTGGTAATTAAGTATTTAATTACCAATACTTTGCATATTAAATTAAAATAATTTAATTTGCATATTAATTAAAATACTTTGCATATTAAAAATTGGAAAAGCCTCAAACTAGACTCGAGCCTCAAATGTTTCTTCGTTTCTAAATTTGAAACTATCATTTAGTTTCATTACTATATTAAGCAGTTCCTTTTTATCCGTATTTTGGAATTATTATGTCCATATCCATATTTATCTAAATCGTATCCCTTTTACAATCTATTATTTCTTGTGAAAATGGATTAGCAGGTTTGAATGGATTTTGAAATTGGAATGAAAATGAATTATTGATTTACCAAATCAAGAAGTTGTTGCAGTAACGTATTGCTTTACATTATTACAGCAAACACATTGCTACACATCGTCGCCTGCAAGCGGTTTTGCCAAAAATAATAATTTTTGTTGAAACTGAGTTACAAACCCTGTCTTATGTAAAAAAAAATATTTTTCAAATGGTTTAATTGACATTACTGTAATACGTTTTATACTTCCTGTATTTTGCAGTTCTCCTTTATCGAATTGCATATTCTTTAGGGCGATTTTGCCGGGTCATATACAGCATGATCCGTTTTGCCGAAAGCTGCTTATTTGCTGAACGAAAGTATGTTACACGGTCAGAAAATCAACGCTGTGGCTGATTCTGAGATATAAATATCAAAATTTTCAAACTCGTTTTTCTTGGGTTGTTAGAAAAACAGTTTCGGCCAAAGCGCTTTCAGGCGACGGCATATTACCAATTGACATTTTAGTAATTTTATCCATTCATTAATCTTTGGCATTGTTGCCAAACCAAAAAGGATTGTTTGTAGTTTATTTCAGACTTAATCTGAAGTTGTCTGATCAAAAGTTTAGTTATACGACGCGAGGATTCTACTTTTCAGCATAAAGCTCAGTTCAAGTTGGCTGGCAACCTGTCTGCATTTCAAATTGAAATCTAGGCTAATATTTAAATGTACTTAAGGTGATTGAGTACTTCAGATGAAAAGTACTACGATAATTCTCTTGCCCCATTGTAAAACATTTTTGAAAAATCAAGAATAAAAAAAATTATAACTTCAAAACAGAACCCAAAAGTGCTACCTTCTACTTTTACAAGTCATTTCTATTTTGTGATTTAGTTGACTTAAGATGGTTTCGTTTTGTATTGTAGTTAATAAATTGGTTTAAGTTAGAGAAACGAAAAGAATGTGCCTCCTAAAATTAATGAAAGTTTCGGACTTTTAGCTTTTTTCCTTTCTTAGTAATAATAATAGAAAATGGCCTACGACAAAATATTCTTCATCAATTCATCTTGAAGAGCTGATGAATGTGTGCTACATCAGTTAACTATTAGTTGATTGCTAGAGTTTCTTTATTTTGGGTTTATTTTAGGGTGATCATATTAGGGTAGCCTCCTGTAACCTACTGGCCCATCATTTCTTTGTCTTTTATTTTTTCTCTCTTTTTTCCATATTATTATGACAAGACATATTGTGATAAATTCTGTTGTTTATATACCCAACTTCACAAGCTCTTTTATCCTTTGAAGGCTAATATTTTTTTGTCAGTTTAAGTGAATTAGGTAAAGCGATAAAGTAGTTGAAGTATGAAATTCTTTATAACGGCAAAATGTTTTTTTTTTTTGTACTTATATGCTAAACCCCCTACCGCTCAAGTTGTTCATTCATTGACGCATTATAGAACTGTTTTTTTTTGTTAGTTTCTTTCAGCTTAGCGTAAGATAAGACAAAGAGAAGTGATAAAATCAATAGAAAATGTATAATTTGGGCTATATATTTGTACAAAAAGGGGGAGGGGGTAAAGTATATGGATAGTGTGAAGTTGGAAAATAATTCTTACTACATAATTTGCAGAATAATTGTACCTATCACATTAGGTATGCAGGCCCGCTATACTTTACCCCCATCCCCCTAATGTGCAAATATATAGCCCAAATTTGTTTAATAAGTATTATATTTATATCTTACTTGGGTATATTTCATTAGGATTGAGTGTCAGAGAAACATATTAGAAGAATACTACGTAGGGGGTATATCATACAAGTACCTTTTTTTCTTATAGGCAGATTACTATGAAATAGGAGGTGCTGTGTTACCAGTCCGATGGGTTGCCCCTGAAGATGTATTTGTATCTGAGTTGGGGCATGATACTGTAGTTGCAGAATACAAAGCGTCGGAAAAAGGCAACATTTGGAGTTTGGGAGTGATTTTTTGGGAAATATTTGAGCTTGGCAATCAACCTTTTCACTCTTGTTCAGATGAAGCTGTTATTGAAAATGTGATAATATCACAAAAGATTGTTTTGGATCGACCGAAAAGGCAGCCGTCAGATGATACGCTGTGAGTTACTTTTTTCTTTCTGTTTGAATTTGGGAAATGTTATATCGTAGATTACATGGGAATAACTGACTTGTATATTTAAGTTCTCTTATCTTATCTTATCTCTTATCTTGGTTCTGTTTTTTCCTTCTTTTTGTTTGTTTGTTCTTTGTAGTTTCAAGATTTGTAGTTTAAACAAAAATTATAATAATGAAAATTAGTTTTGTTTTCCAGGACTCTTATCATTAACAATAATTAGTTGTTTGTTATTACCTTCGTATATATATATATATATATATATATATATATATATATATATATATATATATATATATATATATATATATATATATATATATATATATATATATATATATATATATATATATATATATATATCAGAGGCAACGCTATAGCATTGCCTATAGTAAAGGCCATTCGGCTCCAATGTTTTATTATTTATTATTATTATTATTTTTTTCCCCAGAGGCACCATATGGAAGGGGTCGTCGTGGAAACTTCAAAGGGGGCTCATTCGATTGGAAATCAAGAGTTCTGGTGCCCTTTTTAATTGTCGAAAGTGATTGAAGGGCAACTATCCCCCCTCCCCCCACGCCCATCATTCCCTCAAACACATCCAATCAAAATATTGAGATAAGCCACTTTGTTCAGCGTAGTAGATTTCCAGATAGAAAATATTTTTTTGAGGAGGACACTCCCCCAGAACACTCAGGGCAAGGGTTTAAAGTTATGCCCTGGGGGCATATAAGGTTTTTATAGAAGGTGTTGTCGTAGAAACTTCAAAAAATGCTCATTCGATTGGAAACAAAGGGCTAGTGCCCTTTTTAATAGTCGAAAGTGATTGGAGGGCAACTAGCCCCCCCCCCCACGCCCATCATTCCCCCAAACACATCCAATAAAATATATGAGATAGCCATTTTGTTCAGCGTAGTTGATTTCCAAATAGCAAATATGTTTTTGAGGAGGACAATCCCCCACAACTCTAAGTGCAAGGGTTTTAAGTTATGCCCTGGGGGCATATAAGGTATTTATAGAAGGCGTTGTCGTAGAAACTTCAAAAAAGGCTCATTCGATTGGATTTTCAAAGGGCTAGTGCACTTTCTAATAGCCGAAAGTGATTGGAGGGCTTCTAGACCCCCCACCCATGCCCATCATTCCCCCAAACACATCCAATCAAAATTTTGAGATAGCCAACTTGTTCAGCGTAGTTGATTTCCAGATAGAAAATATGTTTTTGAGGAGGACGCTCCCCCACAACCCTCAAGGTAAGGGTTTTAAATTATACCCTGGGGGCATATAAGGTTTTTATACAAAGTGTTGTCGTAGAAACTTCAAAAAAGACTGATTTGATTGGAAATTCAAAGGGCTAGTGCCCTTTTTAGTAGTCGAAAGTGATTTGAGGGCAACTAACTCCCCTCTCACGCCCACCTTTTCCCCGAACACATCCGATCAAAATTTTGAGACAGCCATTTTACTAAACGTAGTTTAAAGTTCTGGAAATTTGGTCTTTGAGGATAACAACTCCCGCACAGCCCTGAGGGGGAGGGTTGTAAGTTTTGCCCTGGGGGCATATAAGGTTCTGTATAGACAACGTTGTCGTGGAAACTTAAGAAAGGGCTCATTTGATTTGAAATTTAAATTGCTAGTTCCCTTTTTAATAGTCGAAAGGGATTCTAAGGCAACTGACACCCCCTCCACGCCCACCATTTCCCCAAACACATCCAATCAAAATTTTGATGTAGCCAATATGTTCAACGTAAATGAAATTTCTGGAAATTATATGTTTGAGCAGGACATTCCCCGGGCAAAGGTTAAAAGTTATGCCCTGGGGGCATATATGGTTCGTATGGAAGGAATGCTCGTATAAACTTCAGAGAGGGCTCATTTGATTGGAAATTGAAAGTTCTAGTTCACTTTTTAAACGTCAAAAGATATTGGAGGCTAACCAGCTCCCACCCTGACCCCCCCCCCCAAATGTATCCTATAAAATTTTAAGATAGCTATTTTGTTAAAAATATTTCAAAGATCATATAACAAAAATTCCGGTGTCGACACAACCCCCCAGGGCCCGGGGGCAGGCGTTGTAAGTTATGCCCTGGGGGCATATATGGGTCTTATGAAAGGGATGCTCGTATTAACTTCAAAGGGGGATCATTTGATTGGAAATTGAAAGTTCTAGTTCACATTTTAAAAATTCAAAAGAGATAGGAGGGCACCTAGCCCCTCCCCCCTCCATGCCCTTTTTTCCTCAAACCCATCCAATAAGAACTTTGAGATAGATTTTTTTTTAATAGTTCAAAGACCATATAATGAAAACTCAGAGGTCAACACAGCCCCCTCAAGGCCCGAGGGCAGTCGTTGTAAGTTATGCCATGGGGGAATATATGGTTTTTATTGAAGGGATGCTCGTAAAAAATTCAGAAATGGCTCATTTGATTGGAAATTCAAAGTTCTAGTTAAGTTTTTTAGAGTCAAAAGAGATTGGATCGCAACTAGCCCCCCCCCCCCCACTCCCCCATTTCCCCAAATGCATCCAATAAAAATTTTGAGATAGCCATTAAGTTAAAAATTTCTCAAAAGTCAGATAACCAAACAACTCAGGTGTCGTCACAAACCCCCTGGGCCCGGGGGCAGGCGTTGTAAGTTATGCCCTGGGGCATATACTGTTCGTGTGAAAAGGATTCGCGTATAAACTTCAGAGAGGGCTCATTTGATTGGAAATTGAAAGTCAGAGCTCACTTTTTAATAGTCAAAAGAGATTCAAAGGAAAATAGCCCCCCCCCCCCACGCCTTCTTTTTCAAAACCCATCTGATGAAAATTTTGAGATAGACATCTTGTTAAAAATAGTTCAAAGGTCGGATAAGAAAAAAAAATCAGTTGTCAATAGAACCCCCCAGGGCACAGGGGAAAGCGTTCTAAGTTATGCCCTAAGGACATGTATGATTCTTATGAAAGGGATGCTTGTATAAACTTCATAGAGGGCTCATTTGATTGGAAATTGAAGGTTCTAGTTCACTTTTTAAGAGTCAAGGGAGTTAAACTAGCCCCCCCCCCCACGCTATTTTTTCCCCAAACCTGTCAGCTACAAATTTTGAGATAGCCGGTGTTTTGGAAATTGTTCAAAAATTAGATAACAAAAACGGCCCCCCCCCCCAGCCCCGAGGATAGGCGGTGTAAGTGTTGTCCTGGGGGCGTCTATGGTTATTATGAAAGGGACGCTCATATAAACTTCAGAGGGGGCTCATTTGATTGGATATTGAAAGTTCTAGTTCAATTTTCAAGAGTCAAAAGATATCCGAGGGCAACTAGCCCCCACCCCTACACCCTTTCCCCCCAAGCCCATCCGATAAATTTTTTATAATAGCTATTTCATTAAAAATAGTTCAAAGGTCAGATAAGAAAAATTCCTGTGTCGACGGAACCCGTCAGGGCCCGGAAGCAGGCGTTATGGGTAATGCTCTAGGGGCATATATAGTTCTTATGGAAGGGATGTTCGTATAAACTTCAGAGAGGGCTCATTTGATTTGAAATTGAAAGTTCTTGTTCACTTTTTAAGTGTCAAATCAGATAGGAGGGCAACTAGCCCCCCCCCTCCTCCACACCCTAAATGCATCAGATAAAAATTTTGAGATAAACATTTTGTTAAAAATAGTTCAAGTTCTGATAACAAAAAACTCCGGTGTCGACACAGCCCCCACAGGGTTCGGGGGTAGGCGTCGTAAGTTATGCCCTTGGGGCATATATGGTTGTTATGGAAGGGATGCTCGTATAAATTCCTAGAGGGCTCATTTGATTGGAAATTGAAAGTTGTAATTCAATTTTCAAGAGTCAAAAAAGATTAGAGGGCAGCTAGCCTCCCCCCACACTCCAATTATTTTTTTCCCAGAGGCACTTCATATAGAAGAGGTCGTCTTATAAACTTCAAAGGGGACTCGTTCGATTAGGAATCGAGAGTTCTAGTGCCCTTTTTAAGAGTCAAAAGTGATCAAGGGGCAACTGCCCCCCAAGCTTTTTTTCCCCAAATACATCTTATAAAAAATGAGGTAGCCATTTTGTTAAAAATAGTTCAAAGATCATATAACAAAAACTCCTGTGTCGACCCCCCCCCCCAGAGCTTGGGCAGGCGCTGTAAATATTGCTCTGGGGGCATATATGGTTCTTATGGAAGGTTTGCTCGTATAAACTTCAGAGAGGGTTCATTTGAATGGAAATTAAAAGATGTAGTTCATTTTCTCAGAGAATAAAGATCAGAGGGCAACTAGCCCCTCCCGCCCTCCACGCCTTTGGGCGTATTGGAGGGATAAAGCCATCCGATAAAAATTTCAGGTGAACATTTTGTTAAAAATAGTTCAACCATCAGATATTACAACTCCAGGGTCGACACAACCCCCCAGGGCCCAGGGATAGGCGTTGTAAGTTTTACTCTGGGGATATAGATAGATAGATAGATATTTATTGCAAAACAAAAGCCTCTTTGGGCCATGGCAAAGACAAACACAGTTGCATAGAAAGTCAAAACACATAATAATAACATATATAACAATAACTAAACATAGCCCATAGCAAATAAAAATAAAATAACATAACAATTGCAGCACAAAAGCACACAAAATACTATAAAACTTACTCACATAATTACACGCAACGTCACACATAAAAATCATAATTATAATCCTGTGTTCAAAAGTCTTTATACAGGGCCATATACGCTATACATCAAATATAACAGGAAAACAAAAGCAAAACTCCCTTCAGCATTTTTTATTCCAAACCATAACAACTCTTTTTCACAATAGTTCCTTTCTTATCTTTAGTGCCTGATCAACAAATCTGCATAATCTACGCTTGAGGCTATCTACCGTCTGAGACAACATGCCCCGAAGTGAAAAATTACTTTCCCCCAAAATACCCTCCCTCAAATCAGTAAGCCCCTGGCACCGGCACAGAAAATGGTCCAGATTTTCCTTTTCAATATTACAAATGGGACACGTGTACCTAAACGCCGGGAACCCCTTACCTCTCTCAAATACTTTACTCCTCCATCTTAAAGGCAAACAGTTGGCCCGCAGCTGCAACCAATATAACAAATACTTACTTGGCAAATTAAATTTAAAGTAAATCTCCTGGCCAGCACCTTTTTAACATCCTTAGAAACGCTTAACGTCTCGGATCTCTCAATTGCATTCCCCCATGTCTGTATCTCCTGATCTTCTAATCTTTGTTTAACTATTCCTATTATATCAATCTGACTTATGGCGGAACCTCTACCGTCGTTTCATATATATGGCAATCCTAATCTTCATAATAAGGATTTAACCCTAAACGGCCATGACCTCTTGCACCTTGAAACAAGCAGCTCTTCATAGGCCTCTCTAATAAATTTTCCTCGTGGTACTTGCACTATCTTCATCCCGAATCTAACTAACAGAACTAGCCGATGTATACGGAGCGAAAAAAGCCCTAGCTCCCCTTTCAAAAACTGGGTATGCGTAGTCCTATGGAGGCCGAAAAGCCTTTTGTATTAAGTTACCTGAAGGGTCTCCAGCTGTTCTGCTGCTTCCATCCCCCATAATTCCCCACCATAATGAATAACTGGCATAATCTTCGTCAAAAATATTCTGTTATGCATTGCTAGACTTTTAATACCCATAACTGTACCCTTCCTAAAAACCATCGATATAGCCGCTTTCCCCCTTTTTACTGACTCTTTAATGTGGGCACACCAACTACCATTATTTTGAAATACAAAATCTAAATATTTTGAATTTTCAACTATCTTTATTTCGTCTCCATTAAACATAAACTTACCATTACCTTCTTCATCCTTTCTTTTACCAAAAATAACTATTTCTGTCTTCTTAACAATAAGTTGGAGCTTCTTCAGATCTAAGTAATCTGCAACATGATCTAACAAAATCTGTAATTCATGTGCAGACTTAGCTACAAGAACGCAATCATCAGCGAAAGGCAAAACTGAAAATAAATTTTGAACCAAGACCCACTGTCGGAGCCCACCTTCTTTCCAAAAACTGAACTATATCATTTATAAAAATAGAAAACAAACGGGGGGAAAGAGCACTACCTTGTTTTACCCCTTTACGGTTTCTATATACTCTAGAAAAGCCCTGATCTATTACCTTTACTACCGCCTTCGTTCCGCAATACATGCTAGTAACTAACCTCACAAAAATACTAGGTAAACCTGTACTTCTCAGAGTATCTACCAAAAGCACCCTCTCAACATTATCAAAAGCTTTTCTTAGGTCTAAAAAAGCTGCATATAGACGGCTATTCCCTGTTCCATACTTATCGACTAAAGCTCTAAGCACAAATGCCCTGTCTGCTGTACTATAATCTTTCCTAAATCCTCCTTGCTCTTCATTTATAATCTTATTTTTATCTAACCACCTATCTAGCCTCCTATCTAAAATATTTTCTAACACTTTACTAAAAACTGGTGCTAGAGCTATGGGCCTATAGTTATCATTCCAGCTAGGGTCCCCCTTCTTAAAAAGCAGTATAACAACTGAAGTCTTCCATAATTCTGGCCACTTACCTGTAGACACAATACTATTAAATGCTATAACTAATATCGACAAAAACACCGACACAAATTTTTTAACCACCCAGGCTGGTATCCCATCAAACCTGGTGCTGAACCTCCTTTCATCTTACTAACTACTTCTCTAACCTCCTCTCTTGTCACTTCCCCTACTAATTCATAATCATACTCCTGCAGCGGGAAAATACTTTGACCTGAACATGGCGACTGACTATCCTCTTCTAGCCCTTCACAGTCTCCTTCTAAATTCTCAAAATAACCAGGCCACGACTCCGGTGAAGTCGTTCGACCTGAAATATTAGTTCTTTCCTTTCCCATTCTACTTCAAAATTCTTTAACATTCCCTAGTGTAAAATCCTCCATCATCTTTTTCCTTTCTAAACTATCCCATTCCCTAATTTTCCTCTTCAGCAATATCTTATATTCCCTATTCTTAACTCTATAAAAATTCAACGCTTCTAACCGCAATTCTTCATCCTGGCACTGCCTAACAATTTCTAATTCCGTTTCTACCTCCTGCTTTAACCTTCTACATTCCTCGTCATAATATCCTTTATCTCCTGATTTAAATTTCCTTTCTACCGCTTTACTAGACCACTGGTGCACTAACTCACATAACTCGGCAAGGACTTCCTCAGCACCGCAATCTAGATTTCTAATCTATCCATTACTTCCGGTCTCGCTGTTATCTCATTCATATTATCAATTTCTTTATTATTCCAATCTTTTTTTAACGGTTTTGGAACTCTAACCTTCTCTTGACCAACTGTCTCATACCTCTTTCCAATACCGCTCCTCTTACCTTCAACCTCTAAACCCAACTCTAACTTAACTTGCCAGTGGTCTGAACCAACTGACTGAAGTACCTCAACACCAACTGATTGAGCTGCAAGCCCACTGTCAACCAACACATAATATATCAGACTCGGACGAGCTCCCGACATACAGGTAAACTCCCCTACTCCCCCATCAGTTCCAAATCTCCCATTCCCAATTATTAGACCATTCTCCGAGCAGAGCTCCAAGAGCCTTCTCCCCCAACAATTCACCCTCCTATCCATATCTCTGCTACTTCTAGGCATTCCATACTCAGATGGAACCAAGTCAGGCACTTCTCGGAACGAGACACTCTCCATTTCTAATAAAGCACCCGTATAAGCGTTAAAATCCCCCATAACAACAAAAACATCCTCTATAAAATCCTTTCTTAGTCTACTTAACTCTTCAGCTAACACATCCCATGTTTCCTCTCTATTATAGGAACTATTCTGAAGCGCTATATACACAGATCCTAAAGTCATCCATTTATTTCTCACTAACTCCAACCGTACCCAAAGAATGTTCTCTGAATTACTAGCAATTCTATGATAACAGCGGAAACGAGCTTTACTTAGTAACACGGTTATCCCTCCATAGCAGCGCATGTTTCCAGCTGGCTTTCGCGCAACATGCTCAACACTAAAACCGTCGAATATCGGAGGGTCACTTGCGCTATGCCATGTTTCAACTAACCCTATAATATCGATTGACTTTAAATCTTCACTAACCTGTTTCACTTTATTGTTCACACCTTGTACGTTCCAGGTTACTAAACTTATTCGATGTATATGGCCGGGTTTTTCCTAGTCACTGCGTACCTGTCGCTCTTCGGTATTAGTTGCATAAAAATCTGAATCTTCCGGAGTAATGCGGTAATAGTCACGATATCTGTTACTATAGGGGATACCTCCACAGGGGCCCCTCGGCACGTACCGACCAAATCTATTTGGCCAACCTCCCGTGGGTGACACTTGCCTGGAGACAGTCCTACTGTTTCCCCTTGATTGTTCTTCAGGACTAATAACTTCCGATAATTTTCGCGTCTTCTTATCATTACCCTTTAATGGAGACCTCGCTAAAATAGTGTCTTTATGGTAGGTTTTACTGCCAGTAGGTACGGGGTTATTCACATCAACTTCAACTACTGTTTCCGCATCGCTATCCGACATTGTTGCATCGCTACCCAAATTGTCTTCCGCATTTCCTCGAATAATAACTTCGCTGCTCTTATTAATGGCGCCTGCAGTAGGTGCTCTTGCCTTTTGCACTTTTTGCGTGGTGCGCAGAGTCTCCTTTATAACCTTATTCGATAGTTCATCATATTTAAACATAACATCGTTCACATAGAGTTTGACACCCCTGAAATAGGCAGAATGACCTTCAGAGAGAGCTTTATTCATTTTTACTCTGAGGTACTTTCTAGCTTCACGCTGGGCGGGGCTATAATCGGGTGCAGCAGAAAGTCCATATTCTCGTAGAAGTGGATTTCCCCTTAAAATCATATTTCTTACATCCATCGAATTCAGCTTTAGCACAATAGGACCCGCCTTCAATCGGAAAGAGTCTCTTACATCACTGCGGGTGAGGCGCAAATTGGGAATTACGTCGTTCAAAACCTTCATAATCTCTTCACTAAGGGTATACCTTCTTGGATCCACCGCCTCAAAGTTGTAGATTATAACATTACTGCGCCGCGACTCATCCTCTAAACGGTCAGCTCTAAACGTGGCTGACTGTAAATTTTGGCGAACCAGTATCAATTCCCTTTTCAGTTTCTCGTTAGCTTCTGCGTTCGATTTTAGCTGAACATTCACTTGTGCTAACTGTGCCTCGACAGAAGTTACACTTTCCACAAGTTTTGGGAGAGCGTCCATTTTTGATGTCAATTCCGGCAGCAAATCCAGCTTAAAATTTATCTCTTGTAGAAACTGACTATTTATTGTCGAATCACCTCTATCCGCTTGCATTGTAAGAATAACTAATCAGTGACGTCACAGAGTAATAACAATCCAGTCAAAAAATCCAATCTCCGATATTTGAGTACATTCAGGTAATTGCGTAAGATTTAATCCTTTACAAAATTGTGTCACTCTTTAATCCTTTACAAAATATATGTGACCTTCACTGGCGGATGCTGAATGAGACCTATATATGGTTCTTATAGAAGTGATACTCGTATAAACTTCAGAGAGGGCTCATTTGATTAAAAATAGAAAGTTCTAGTTCACTTTTAAAGATTCAAAAGAGACCGAAGCTTAATCTTGTCCTCCCATGCCTTTTTTCCCCAAACCCGTCCGATAAAAATTTTGAGATAGATATTTCGCTAAAAATATTTCGAACATTAGATTAATCAAAACTCTGAGGTTGATACAAACCCATTTTTTTCCGTTTGATATTGTTACTTTGATACCAGTTTTGTTACTTTGATGAACATTTGATTTTTTTAAAGTTTGATTTTTAAATAAGGAATTTTTAAAAACTTGAAATTTTGTGCAATCAAAAACGAACAAAAATTAATGAAAAAAAACTTTCCAAAAAAGAAGTTTTCTCAACGAAAAGTAAAGGCCATTTTAAACTTAAGCTCAGCAGATACAAATACCTTTTAAAATTCAGACTCAAAACGACCAGAAATTGCTAATAAAGAATAAATGAAACCCAAACGAACAGAAATTAAATAAACAATCATAGCAAAAACATACAAGAAGTAATAATATAAATGAATAAATAGATCTTAAAGCGAGTAATGCTTAGATTGAATATGAATATCAAGCTTAAAACGAAAAAAAAATCATTTTCCTATTGAAGCATAAATGTAACTGAAACGAACAGAAATTAAATAAACAATCAATTATTAATAAATAAATCTTAAAACGAGTGAAACTTAAATTGAATATGCAAATCAAGCTTGAAACGAACAAAAATCACCACAAACAAGAGTTTGGGTATGCCCCCTTCTCACTGTAAAAGTCTAAAACATACTGCGTCATTGGCGCTTTACTGAAAACTATATGCGTCTTGAACAGTCTTGGAAAGTATAAACAACATCAAATTGAATATTTGATGTATAATGATATTAATTGTTGAAGGATCCATCAGTTCAAGAATTTATTTCACTGTAATTGTATTTTTATTTTCAATACTGTAAGAACTGGAAAAGAAAATATTTGTAGTATAATCCGTTTTCAGTTAAGCGCCAATGGCGCAGTAGGCTTTTGGTTTTTATTTACAGTTAGGAAAGGAGGCAGTATCCAAACTCTTGTTCGTAGGGAAGCTATATTCGTCTTTAACAACTTTAAAAAGAGCTAATAAATTAAACTGAATATTTGATGCATAATGATACTAATTGCTGAAAGCTCATCAGTTCAAAATTTTACTATAATTTTAATATTTATTTTCAACATTAAGTACAAAAGAAAACATTTGTGATATAATTCGTTTTCAGTAAAGCGCCAATGACGCAGTAGGTTTTAGGCTTCTGCAGTTATACTATACCCATACTCTTGTTTGTAGTTATTTTTATTCGATTCAAACTTGATTTGCATATTCAATTCAAGTTTCACTCGTTTTAAGATTTATTTATTAATTTACATTAGTATCTATTGTATGTTTGTTTGCATTGTTTCTTTATTAATTTCTGATCTCTTTAAGATCTATTTATTCATTTATAATATTGCTTGTTTTATGTTTTTGCTATGATTGTTTATTTAATTTTTGTTCGTTTTGGGTTTCATTTATTCTTTAATAGTAATTTCTGGTCGTTTTGAGTCTGAATTTTAAAAGGTATTTGTCTGTTGAGCTTAAGTTTAAAATGGCATTTACTTTTTTTTGAAAAACTTATTTTCCCGAAAGTTTTTTTCAATTAATATATATATATATATATATATATATATATATATATATATATATATATATATATATATATATATGTATATATATATATATATATATATATATATATATATATATATATATATATATATATATATATATATATATATATATATATATATATATATGACCATACGTATGGTATAAGACTAAATATATAACTTTAAATGTAGAAAGGACTGCAATGTTAGTGTCCTTTCTCTATTATAATAATTTTAGGGGCTAAATTCTAATCGGCCGTATTAGGCTAAAATTAATAACAAGTTATTATTAATCATTGATGATGATTGAGTTCTGGAATATACGCTACATAAAATGAAGAGAGAATAATTGAGTCTAGAGAATCATGGGGCAGTTGAGTGATTAGAGAGCCATGACATAATTGAGTTATAGGAAGAAAACTGTTGAGAATAATTTAGTCCTGAAACACACTCCACCTAAAGTAAAGAGAGAATAATCCAATCATGAGATAATTTAGTCATGAGGAGAGTATAACTAATGATAATTGGGCTCTGAAATAGAAACTTGCGTAGCTGTTGGCCTCTGGTGACTTGGTGCTACACTGAGTAGTAGTGGTAGGAGGAGGAACTCACCTTAAGGCTAAGTTCTTGGTTAGGATAGTAAATTGTATCGTGCAAAAAGGACCTCTAGTGACGCTGCAATGTGAATTCTCAAATGTGTGGCTAATTGGAAACAAAATGCTCTGAAGTCTGAAAATGCTCTGAAAAAAGGGATTTTTTGAATTTCTATTTAAAAATGATCATCGATGGTAAATTTTTACCTAAGCGCAAGCCGGAAGCGTTCATTTACTTGAAAGACAATTTTGCTGGAGGAATGAATTTTGCACTCTGATACAAAACAAAAGTGAACTGCATATTTGCTCAATGAATTCGTTTTCCTTCGTAACACTAAGACAGGCAAATATGGTTGCCTACTTTCTCTATCTACCCCAATTTTATCAAAATCTTCACTTTTGACCCCTTCACATATAATTTCCATTTTTTTCATTTTTCATTATGACTTCTTTCCATTTCTTTTCATCACTTTTTTTTTTCGTTTGGCTCTAGATCAGTGGCTTCCAACCGATTTGGGCCATGTTCATTTCCAACCGATTTAGCGTGATATTCTAGTTTTATTATTCAACATTTTGCGTGTATTCGACTGAGGGAAGCTTGAAAGGTCATTAACTTCGTATTTTTTTCGGGTCGTCCTCTAGGCATATTTTACACTAATAAAAAATCTTTTCAGAATACAAGACGTTTTATAAAGCGTATAAAGTCACAATGGTATTATGCATCTTTTTTACTCCTCAACTATATATGAATGTGACGTCATTCACATGATTTTTTTTTTCCACAATTAGCACTTTAGTGTAAAGTCAGCTGAAGGATGCACGTCCTGCCCCTGACTCACCAAAATATTGCCATGCTTTACCGGTTGGGGCTGCACACACGTCGGTAATCACGACCCTAGATGGATGGCCAAAAAGCATAATTTTTGGCAATCTGCCATCCTTCATCCGCCAACCGTGACCTGGCCCTCTTATTCTTGATTTCATTAGAATCAAATCACATTTATCTTACTGCTTACTCTATCATATACAATAAGACGTCAACTAAAACTGTCCTTTGACTATAGAATACCTAAGAGTTCTTTGGAAGAGTTCTTTTCTGTTGTAAAATGTGTAGGAATTAAGGTTCTAGTGACATGGAGTGTGCCTTTTGTCTTCTAGATATTATTTCTCTCAATAAAAATTTGTCTCCATTTTTTTATGATTTTGACATTGCAGCAATTCAGTATTATTTTTAAACGTTATTAGAACGTTGGTTATCTGAACGTTTGGCTTCTTTCAACACACTTTATTTAATATTGTGACTGTGACAAGACGTCAATAGGAAGTTTCAATTATTTTTCAACATGTTCCAACGTTTCAGTATTGCGACTTTGAGTTGACTATTATCATTACAACGTTCCAACTTTTTTGGGCACGTTTTAACGTTTCAATATTGTGTTTTGATATTCAATAGTGGACGCTACTTACTGGTTTAGCGACAATATCTTTTGTTGTTAGAGCGTTTCAATGCGTTTTTTGTGTTCTTTGTGTCTTGGTTGTTCTTCGTAAATTATTTTGGGCAAATGCCTAGAAAATATGGGTTATTACCATCCCTGAAAGAATGCGTTGTTTCTTATGTTCCTGTAATCTTAACAGTTCTTAGCATTGATTGTGATTCAAATTTATCGATTTATCCTTATTGTCAACAGTTCACACAAATAACACAACAAAGAAATAAAAACAGACTCTATTAGAAGGATTTCTGATTTTTCTTCTTTTTTTTTCTTTTTTTTTTTTGTTGTTGAAATTTCAAATTTGTTATCACAGGACTGTAGTCAAGTTATTTTCTGTTTATTTAATAGATAAGTGTATGTGATATAAACATAAGTTTGATTGGCGATTTATGGTAATTGGCTAAAGATAATCAGTAATTGGTTTATCAGGCAATAAATTGAGATGTCCAGACAAGGTTTAATTTAATTTTTTTTTTTATTGCGCTTAATTTTTAGTGTGCTCGATTTTAAAATGTTGATATTCTGAGACTTAAGAGCAAAGACAGGTATATACGTAGGAGTGTCAGTTTGGGGGGGGGGGGGGGCAATTTTCCCCCGGTGATTTTGAAAATACTTTTCTTTTGCATCTTCGCTAGAAATCTGAAATAAAAATTCTTTGCCCTTTCCTATCTTTTCGTGGATTGGCCTCTCTGTACATACCCAGGAATAAATGGGACAGGAGATTAAGTTTGAAGAAAAATTGAGAATTGTATGGAATCATTGGAAATGTATAATTTTCTAGAGCTCTAGTCTCCCACCCCGCGTAAATAGATTTAGACAGAGTTGACAATTTTGGACTACCTTAATAGAAGCCTCGGTCAGAGGTGCGTATATTCCAAGTTAAATAGTATCAGGAAGGTTTTCTCCTGGGGTTATGAAAGGATGCGTAATGTCGGAAAAAAAAAAATCCTTTTAGGCCCAAAAAATCTGATCTTCTTGTACTTAGTTCCTCCATCCCAATGATTCCCTGGAGGGTGGTTGGACACAGCTTAAAGAATAGAATCAACCCCCCCCCCTTCTTGCAGTTCGGCCGTCTAAAATAAAAGTATATTCTTTAAAGAAAATAAAAAGTTATGATTAATTGTATCTTGAAGTAATATGGTTGCCAGGAAAATGATGGTGGATTGAAAAGTTGCCAGATGAGGGATATTTCATGCGATTTGCCTGATGACCAACTGATGAATTTTGCCAGGAAGCATTTCCGACAAACAATACGAAATAGGTTATCTAGTGATTTTGCTGACAACATTAATGGATGGAACAGAGCCGAAAACTATACATAGCAAATCTAACCCAAAATTAATTTTTCCAAATAGTGTGTTTTGATATTTTGTGGCCAAAATATGGTTTGAATCATTTTTATGCTTTATTTCTTCGTGAATACTGCTTTATTTATGGTTGATTTATAGATCAAGTAATAAATAAAAATGTGGGAATTCGTATTCTTTTCAAATGAAACTTTCAGAGCTTTAAACGCAGACCAATGGTCTGCGTTGCGCAGGTACCGATATCTTGATTCAATGCCTTCGACAATGCGTGGTTGGGTGCAAATCATCCGACTCTTCCCGTGTTTTTTTCCCCAGATTTCTCCAGATACCCATTTAAAGCTGGGTCGACTCAGGCTGAGCTTACAGGGTCAAACCATTTCCCCCGTTCCAAACCAAATAACCAGCGCCACCAGGACTCGAACCCCTGAACCCGGGATTCTAAGTCCGGAGCGCTAACCACTCCGCTAAGACGGTTCATACCATTTTTAAATAAAAGCCGTGCAACTTTCTAAAACATAAACCTAGATGTTTTTGCTTCCTTAATTTAAATGTTTTTCTTTAAAATGTTTTAAATGTTTTTCCTTTGCTGTAGTTTTTGGCTCTCCTTAAATTCACTGAACTAAATTAAACCTTATATTCCACTTACTGAAATTTCATGAAATATACTAATTTACGTTAAATGATTAATCATTTTGAAGCTTTTTTTGTAAGGGATAACTTTCGAAAAAAGATATTAAACATATTTAACAACATTAAGCGCATAATGAGTGCCTGATGTGCCACTGATCCTTTACCCGGATCAGCCATTTGATTCTGTGTATGAGTATTCATTTGATGACTTTGAAGACATCAGATAGTTTTGATGGAATACCTCAATCAGAGAGACGGTTCTAAATACCATTTACTTCTTTTGATGAATTTACGCTTCCAAATTCACGTCCTATCCACATAGTGCTAATGACTCCTGGCTTTGCGGGCTCTTAAAATAAAATCTTTCAAATACCAGATGTCTTTAATGGAATAACTCACCGAAAGAGATGGTTCTAAATACGTTTGCTTTTATCAGATGACTTTATCCTTCCAAGTCCACGTCCTATCTACAAAATGCTAACGACTCCTCTCTTAACGGGCTCCTGAAATACAATCTGTCAAGAACCAGGTTACTTCAATGTAATAACTCGCAATCTGATCTTTCATTTTAAGGTGCGAAACGGGGGAGCTTTTTGAGTTAGTTGAGGCTGGCTATTCCAAACAGGACGATAGGAAGTCAAAGGGGTAATAGCTTTTTATTGAGGGAGTGAAAAGAATTTGAGCATTACTCAAGATCCAATATTTGTTAGGAGCGCAGGATTGTGATGCTCCTATGTTCAAGGACATTGGGGTGTTTTTTTTTTTTTTTCTGTTTGCTACTTTCATTTTGTGATATTTATTTTCTCGGATAGTAGTTCGTTAGCGTGTGCTTTGAAAAAGGCTAATTGCCTGTTTTGGCGGAGAGCCGAGACACGAGCTATGTTTCCTTTTGAATTAATCTTTTGTATGAAATCTTCAGACCTTTCCTTCACTTTGAAAACTAAATATCTCTGTTTGAAAATCTTTGCCCTTAGTGAATTTAGATAGAGAAAAGGGTTCCTGATTGAGACCGATTTTAGGGCTTGGGTTATAATTTTTGGTTACTCTAATTGTTGGTTGCTGTGGTCAAAGTTGCCACAGACATTATACAATATATTTATGTTTGTTATATGTTTGTCATCTAACTCTTCTGTTTTGTTCAGGTATCAGCTGATGTGTCAATGTTTTTCTGCCCAACCAGAGGGTCGTCCACCTGTTGAAAACATAATTGCAAACCTTTCTGGTCTTCATGCAGTAGCTATGAGATCCGATGTTGATTTCGACACTCGCTGGGATAGACTGCAACGTCAATTCTCGGCGTTTAGTGATGGCGCAAGCGCCGATGAAAGCCTCTTTGGCATGCCTAATTTTGAAGAGTCTTTAAAAGCTGAGCATTCGAAAGCCAGAGTAGCTAGTGATGATGATCTGGCCTATGCAGAAAAGGTCAATGAAGCGTTAAGGACGTTGGATCAAGCCCTTAATGGAGAAGAAGAAGGAATTAAGCCGAAGTTTGATTTGGGATTAGCGGTTTTAAGTAACCCCTTCGGCCCCACTACTTTAGAGACCCAACAGCTTGATAGTTTGACTCCAAGTTATTTAGAAGTGGAAGAGCGTGCCGAGCGGGGGGAATTTGAGAATCTCGTACGTGAAAAATCTAGATCTGTTACTGACTTAATGACATTGACTCATGTTGAAAATGGTTCTGAGTTAAGCTTAAGTTTTAGTGATAAGGAGCCTCTACTAGATAAGGAATTCCCTGATAAAATTAGTGCATTAAAATTCATCGTCAATACTAGTGATACAGTTTTGAATAGTAGTTATTTTGAAAGCCCAGTGCGTGACAATGTCCTCACGAGTACACCTCAGGGCTCATATCATGACATTAGTGATCAGAAAGATTTCTCATCTATAAATCTTTCTATCTCAAGGCAGGATATTGATATTCCAGATTTATTGGAAGTTTCCCCTGAAAGACGTAGTGAAATTCTAGATCTGATTAGCAATGCCCCTGAACTAAGTTTTAAGATTGAGAATGATGTAGGTTGTGAAGATAGCTGTGAACAAGTGTTGCCATCTTGTGAAATGGAAGGTTCTAGTCACGTGATTGAAATTAATTATAATGCAGGGAAACCTTTATTGACCCCCATTTTAGAGGAATCCCAAAGTCTCTCTTCAGAGTCCAGCTTTAAGGAGGTTGGCCATAATCAAAATCATGATGCAAAAGAAGTTGGGGAAGATTTTGTCTCCGATTCTTTAAAGAAAGTCTCTTCATTGCCAAAGACCTATTATGGAATAGAAAATTCCAAAAATTTAAGTTATTTAGAATCAAACCCTAAACCTCCTTCGTCTTCTAGCCTCCATAATGATATGATTAGTAATTATTCTGTAGAGCCTATTACAGAGAGGCAGTCAAGTATCAGTCTGTCCCTGAAAGATGCTGATGAAAATGCAAAAATTACGGATGGGGAATTTTCATCTAAAATGCCGACAGATAATATTCCTACAGAAAATATGGTCATAATCCCAGAGTTCTCTAGTAACGAAATTTTTACTCCCGGCTCTTTACCTCAATCACTTGATGACGCTGATACTGAATCTTTTGAGAATGAGCAGCAAAAAGCTAAAGATATTTCCACAGTTTTGAACAATACGTGGACTGTAGTTATGTCAAATAAAAAGAATGCAAACGACATTTTATCTACAGTTTCTTCAGCAAAGGAGCTATTGCTTCAATGTGAGTCTACGACTCTTGGTGAAATGAAATTTGTCGCTGATACAGTGCCCTCTAAAGCAAATGATGACAACCAAGAGCACATCGTAAAAATCCAAGCCGTAGTCTTGGGTGAGCTGGAATGTGGTGAGGAAGAAGTTTCTAATTCCAAGGAGAGATCTTGTTCACCAGAAAGTGGTGATGATTTCACGGAAAGCAAGGATTGGACAAGTGATGTTTCAAGTACTGATGATGAATGTGAAACAGCTGGAGATGGTAGTATATCCACCGGTGCTATCTTTATCTGGAAGGTATCTATTGAATTTTCCAATTAAAAAAAATGTATCAAAGGTTGTTAAATTAAATTAAATCAAAATAAATTAAAACAAAATTGTATCAAAATTTGTTGGCTATCATAAACCATTTTTTATAATGCAATCAATAAGTTTACTTTTCGTTGTGTGCTCATCATAAAAAGTTTGCCTGAAAAGGCCATCATGAAAATTTATTGTTTAGTTGTCAAATTTTGTAAAGCAAACAACAATAAAAAATGATATAGAAAAATATGCATTGCTTTTTAATATTATAATATAACTAAAAAACATATAATACAATAACTATTATAATATAATAATTGAGGACATTTTTATAATAGTTAATAATTATTATAACCTATATAATAATTACGTATGCTATATTAGAATGTGTAAAATTACAGTATAATTATAATATACTAATTGTTATTTAAAACATAAACCACATTTAAGAGGATTCGATACCTTAAACATCATTTTGTGAGCCTCAACGTTGGCTGACTGTCTCAAAGCCAATGGGTCTATTAGCCAATTCTTTCAGGGGACTACTTAACATTAAAACCTATTAAGAATTTGTGATTTTATTATGAAATTGGATCGAAAAGACAATGTTATTTTGTCGGCAAAGTTTTTAATCAAAGCGGGCCGCACCACAGAAAATTCGAAGAGCTGTCAAATTGCTCAAATGGCATTTCTTTTGAGGTGTTTTTTGGCATTTTCCTAGCAGGTATCCTTACCTTAGATCCTCCTGTGCCTCCAGAGGCGCTTAGGGCATCCAAGAAGAGTCGCAAGTCATCTCTCATCGCTGCAGCCGTCCAAACATCTTCCCATTCAGGTTGGATTGAGGCATTGAGGTTTTCGAGGTCAGCCCGGTAGCTGCGTTGTAGGGTATTTATGGGGCGTCCTATTCTTCTGGTACCGCGTGGCTGCCACTGAAAGACGACCTTCGGTAGTCGAGTTTCGGACATGCGGATCACATGACCAAGGTATCTCCACTTCCTATATTTGATCACTTTACTCTAGCAGGTATACTAGAACGTTTTTAGGGACAACCCTTTCCTGAATTTTAGCAAGAAAATTTTGCTCCGTTTGATCGAAAAGACAAAATTTACACTTCCTAATGACATAAGTTTCTCCAAAACTAGAAATATCTATCTCCAGCACAAAACAAGAGAAAGTTGCAAGGGTTTTCGAAGATTTCAGGGAAAGTATATGTCGGCTTTTAGTTTTCTGCCGTTCATTCGAACCTCTTATCCAAGACTTTTAGAATGTAGCAACACCCCTCGATAAATGTTAACTGATTCGACTACAAAAACTAATAAAGTTTTTAATGGACGATTTAGGCAGATTTTTTACGATATCGAATTCCCTTAAGATTTTTTTTTTTTTTTTTTTTTTTTTGGCTTTTTTTAAATCACAGTTTATATAATTATCCAGTATTATATTTACCTATCTCACCCATTATAAAAACCGGGACCAAGGTGCGAGTGCTCCAGAGAATGTTTTTGCAGATGGAAACATAAGCGGCATCAGATCTTTTCACGGGTAGACAAGTCAGACGCGAAACAATCGGAAACAAGTAGATACCCGCTATTACGAATAATGCATTTTGTTGGAAACAATCGGAAACAGACTAACCCGCTAATGCAGAAAGAAGTGGGAGGAGCTTTTTGTTCGTACCGAGAATGAAGACCAGAAATGATCTGCGATAAACTTACTGGATAATTCTATAAACTGTGGTTTAAATGTTTGAATATGAGGAATATAGTGTAGAGTAATTTAGTTCATTTATAAAGTTTAATGCGAAGATACTCGACTAGAAAAGATTTAATAATTTGCTTTCATTTTACAATGTATATAAATTGCAAACAAGGAAAAATATAGGCTAAGATATCATTCTGGTTGAGCTATCGATCAGGTTAATAGTTGGTGATTAGTTTAAAAGTTAATAGTTGTTAATTTAGGCTAGTAGTTGGCAATTTAATAGTTGGTTAATAGTTGGTGATCAATTTAAAAGTTAATAATTGGTAATTGAATTTAATAGTTGGTAATTAATTAAGGACTCGGAGCCGAGTCCTAGCCGAGTGGATTGGTACGCTGCATTTAATATTCTCTGTCCGAGAGGGCGAGGGTTCGAATCCTAGTGTATTCAATAATTTGGTTTGAGACGGGGATCAGTGACGTGACTCTTTACGCTCGTCTTGAATCGAGCCAGCTTCAAATTGGTGCATGGATAAGTTTGACGAAGGTGACCTGGTCAAGTGTGCAGAATTGCACGGTGGCTGGTCCCCAGCCTCTCATTGTAACTTTCTATTGAAGGGTGGTTAAACAAAGATCAGCACTGTTGGTACAAACTGTAAAGTGCAATGTCGTATTCCTTACCTTAATTAATTAAAAATTAATTAATTTTAAACGGTTGGTGATTAATTTGTATTTGCTTATTGTCTACTTGCATCATATGTTCTGTATTTTAGTAGGCCTGTGCAAAATTGTCATTAATGGCTCCTTTTGTAGAACCGGAATTTGATTTAATCAACCAACAACAAGAAATTTTACTTGTGTAATAATTTAAATTATGATATTAAACAAAAATGTACTTGCACGCAGGGGGAGGAGGGGGGGGGGTAGTTCTAATGTCTACCATATCTAGAAATTTAAGACATTGAAAAATGTGGAGAAAGAAAAGAGTATTCTGATTCATTTGACAAAAATTTTGATAGAATTACGAGTAATGTCAATAATTTCTGGTGATAATTTGTTTATGTCTTGATTTAAGGGACTAGTATTAGTGGCTTGTTCCTGTACCCCTCCCCCAAAATTAGTTAGGCCCTGTTTCTAGTAATAAATACATGTATGAAATTCCCACTACCCACTCCCTTCTCCCTCCGTCCCCCTCATTTCTTCCCACCTCCCTCCCTTCTCCCTCCCTCCTAGAAATTCCCGCTCCTTTCTCTTTATATAAGGTATCTCTATTGAGACTCAATATTTAAGTAGGATTTTATGGGTTATAGAAAGTGAGAGTTTACTTTGGGATAAACGGAACCACTGCAAATGTATCTAAATAAAGGTATATATACCTTTGCCGGGAATGGAACAGGGACGAAATTGACATTTATAATAAAAGAGAGATGCGAGAATTGAATCCGGAGGAGGGAATGCTCATACAAAAAGTTGCAAAAATCTTGAAGTTTCTTTCAAATTTGATATTTCGCGCCTTCCTTGCGCATGTACCAGGAAGCAGAAAGGGACACATCACACATTTGGGACTTTAGGTGTCCTTGCCCCCCCCCCCCCCAAAAAAACAACTTAAACTTGGTTCCCCAGTTGTAAGGCAGAACAAGGCAGGCTTATCAAAACTATAATTTTGGAAATAATAATTTACGAAGAAAAAAAAGTTTCCTGGTGGTGTGCGTGTAACTGAACCCCCGTGTAAGTGAACCATAAGCAACTGAACCCCTGTAACTGAACCACTGTGTAACTGAAACCCCGTATAACCGAACTCCTGTGCAACTGAACCCTCGTGTAACTGAACCACCGGGCAACTGAACTCCATTTATCTAAACCCTCGTGTAACTAAACCCCCGTGCAACTCAACCCCATTTAGCTGAACCCCCATGTAAATAACCCCCCGTGTAACTGAATCCCTGTGCAACTGAACCACCGTACAACTGAACCACCGTGCAACTGAATTCTCGTGTAACTGAACCATCGTGCAACTGAACCACTGCACCGAAGCAGGTAATTAATCTTTTTCAAACCAAACGATAAACAACTACGAGCGTAGAAAATACCACAACATGAAAACAACAAAATAAGCAAAGTGTTAAAAACAAAATTACAGCATGTAGACGGTGAGAGCCGCCGTTTACCCCCCCCCCCCCCGCAAAAAAACACCCCTTAAGGAAAATACCCCGCAGAAAATAACACCTCACGGAAAATACCCCCCTCCCAAAAAATACCTACCCGTGGAAAATCTCCCCCCCCCAAAAAAAAAAAATACCTCTTGCGGTTGGTTAGTCTCCAATCGCTTTCGGCTTATAAAAAAAGACTAGAAATATCTGGGGATTATCAAACAATTTCTACCTCCATCCTCCTGTCGTCTCTCCCTTAGACCTAATTCTGTATTTATTTGAAGGCTCATTGAGAGCTGAGATGTTTTGACATCAAAATGCACCCTTTGAGATATCTCCTCTTCCTAGCTACAAAACAATCAGATAACCCCATTGCAGAAGTTTCAGTTCCTTTTTAAGTTTTTTGATTTGTCTATTGCTTACAGATAGTATTTGTCATTGGGAAACATACGGAAATTTTTTGTGTGGGGGTTTTCTGGAGGATCTTTCATGAGAAGAAAGTATTTGCACGGAGGGGGGGGGGGTAAGATTTACATATAAGGTCCTCTTTTCCACTTCCCTTGGAACTTCTCAATTAAACTAAAAAATAACACGACTCAAACAAGATTTTTAAATTTTGAAAACCATTATTTTCGCGAGGGGGTATTTTCCTGGTGATGAATTTTCCGTGGGTGGAAGAGGAGAAATTTTCTGCGGGGGAGGGAGGCAAACGCTTAGACCTGTAGAAAGTGACAGGGTGAAGGGAACCCCAATTAACAGACATCGAAAAAAAGAAATAAATCAGGATTTAAGAGTTTATGAAGTCCGATTTTCTTTGTTCTTGTGACAGCAAAACAGAGCATTTTTATAAATCACCTTGACAGTAATTTATATAAAGACTTAAAAAAGCAAACAATTCCAACAAGGTTGAACATGTAAAGATTCTAACTTGTGTTTTACCCAATGTAAGTACGGTGGTTGAGTTGCCCGAGGGTTCAGTTGCATGGTGGTTCAGTTGCATGATGGTTCAGTTACACGGTGGTTCAGTTGCATGGTGGTTCAGTTGCATGGTGGTTCAGTTGCATGGTGGTTCAGTTGCACGGGGGTTCAGTTACACGGGGGTTTAGTTAAATGGGGGTTGAGTTGCACGGGGGTTCAGTTAAAGGGGGTTCAGTTGCATGAGGGTTCAGTAGCACAAGGGTTCAGTTGCACGGGGGTTCGGTTATACGGGGGTTCAGTTTTACGGGGGTTTCAATTGCACGGTGGTTCAGTTACAGGGGTTCAGTTACACGGTGGTTCAGTTACAATGGAACCTCTCCATTTGTATGCAGATTTTTGTCTTATATTGATTTTTACTAGATCAAATTATTATAAAATAAAATGATAAAAAAAAAATTTTATGATAAAAAATTAATATATTTTTGGATTAATATCTGTTTCCAAAAATGTAGTTTTTATCCCAAAAAGAATATATTTTCAATATATTTCCGAATTCCAAAAGAATCTTATGTACGCCCTTAATGTAGATATAATTCTCAGAATTTCCTTGAGATCTGGGTGCCAGCACTCCACCTTCATGCTACTCAACTAATTCCATTTCCAACTGGCTACAAATCCTCTGAATGCTATTTTTTGATAAAATTAAAGGAATTAAATAAAAAAACATACTTTACCACAGCTAGTGTTTAAATAGGTCTTAGATAGGGCCACATCGCTTAAGTTCTATTTCACATAAAAATCCCTGTTGGCAGACTTCTTCAGGCTCAAAACGACGACCTTTCGATTTAGGATTCTATGCCAATTGAGCTAGCGATGCTTCTTAGGTACTCTCTATGGCTATAATGAGAGAAAATTTGAGATGGCTTGGAAACATTCCACAGAGGAAGGATGACATGTTGCCAAAGATAATTTTTTTCGGCCAACCATCTAGGGCCAAAAGAAAAGCAGAGTAGATCCGAATGGGATATGGGATATCCAAAACATACATTAAACACAAATTTGCCCAGGGAAGGCACAATGCGCATGATAACAGACGGCTGCAATCAAATCAAGGTAGTCTGTCAAGTCATAAGCAAGAACTTACTGGAAATTGAATTGGCCTCAGCCAGTTTGTTATTATTGTTAGTTTGATGTGTTTTTTGGTGTAAAAATTAGCTGCAAAATTAAATAAACGAAAAATCGCTTACCATTAAGTAAGCGATACTAAAATAATCTGTATCATTTATAAAGAAATATGATAGATATGTTCTGCATTTTAAAATGTGATGTTAGTGTTATTGGTTACTTCCGTAGAGATCAAATTCAATTGGGTCAATTAAATGTGCAAAATTGTTACTCTTAATAATATTCGTGTCTCATATAGTCATAGTATAACCAAACCTTGGCAGTTATCCTTTCTGTCATAAAAAATTATTATAATTCCCAAAAAAAGATTATTTCTGCTGAAAGAAAATTTTACAGGGCAAATCCAAAACCAAGATTGGGCCCTGAATAACTTCCCCCTAAATAAATTCCGAAGACGAATAAATTCGTCTTCGTTGGAAAACGATGTCAGGTTTGAAAAGAAAAAGTTTTTATTATGGAATAGGATAAGTAAAATAGAACTACAAACTTATAACATCAGGATTTTTTTTTCTTATTTTTTTCAACGAAAATAGCAAAGAAAAGTTATTTTTCAATCAAAAATCTAGAGGAGTGAGAGGCGAAAATATCGAGGACAATTGCCCCCTCCCGCCATTCGGCACCCCTTGATTAAGGATGTCTCTTGTATAAATCAGAAATAGTTATGATCAGCCTCTAACTGGACAGCTGAATTTTAAAGTTATATGTTTCTTCTTTAACTGCGTCTAATCTGATTTAAGGAGCCACTACAGACTGAAAATGAAGAAAGAATTTGTGAAGATGACGAATTTGATGAACAGAAGGAAGAAGACCTCCAATCGTTTGTGCCTTCCACGTGGAACTCTAGTCGAACGCCAACAAAATCAGCTTTGAAAAGTCCTGAACACACCTTAGAGAGTTCAGTGAGTTCATTTTTGTCCTGCTACCACTGCCGCTTGACTAGAGTAAACACCCTCCTAAATACCCCGATTAGAGCTCCAGCAATAACCACGTTTGTCCTACGAAACTTGTATTACAGGTTATTTATTGAAGTTGGTTCACTTTTACTAATGACTTAAGACAAAAACGTGAATCAGACAATGTCCAAAAGTCGCATTCAATTCACAAAAGAGCCATAAATATCGCCTGGTTTCTGATATTCGAATAATGTGTTGATCTACATCTAAAAAGTTTTCATAATATTTCTGTCTTTAAATGGGTTACTTGAAATTTATGGGGATTCGAATTCAAGGAGATCCAATTTAAGGCAAAATCACAAGATGTATAACCATTTTTATCACTGGTATTAATTTCTTTGTGTTTAGTACCAAAAACTGAAACTGTTCATAAAATATGACTGCTGAAGGCAAAGGAATTGACGAAAATTAATCGTAGGATTTATAATCCCCGGCATTTTGGCCTCCTCTGGGTAAAAAGTGATATTTTGTGGGGCAAAATAACAGAAAATTCCAAGTTGTTTTTGCTACTTAAAGATAGCAGTAAATATTGCGATTTCCGTTCAAATGAGTCCTCCCCTATTATTCTCCGGCCACTCGTTCAATGCCAACACCCTTAAAAAAAAAAAAAAAAAGGAGAATCAGTGTTACTCATCCAAAAAAACTGATTTCCCTAGCTGTTTAAGCTGTTTTAGCTGTTTAAGCTGTTAAGCTGTTTTAGCTGTTTAAGGTGGGGGACTGTAATTTTCAGGTTAGATTAGTGCAATGCTTGAAGTGTCCAACATTCTTAATAAGTTGTTAAATGAACATTTTGAAAATACACAAGAAAGACAGAAAAAGAGGAAAGACGAAGATTATGATGAAGTACGTTTTTATTTCTTCTATTATTTGTATAACGGTGCCTCTAACTGGTAAGACACAAATTATATTTAATTTTTATATTACGCACAAATCGGCTTACGTTTTTTTTTTTTTTTTTTTTAGATCAAATGGCAGGAACACCAAAAGTTAAATAACTTTAAAGCTAATTTTCTTAAAAAGATCATTGAGAAGGAAAAATAATATGCAGAAATAAAATTAAAATTTGATGGCATGGTAAGAAGGCATAACAGGGAATGATGATTCACTGCCAGTATATGGGCTTCCTGTCGAAGCCAATTGGGGTTTGAGGTTGAACTAACCTGTGATATAATCGAAGTGCAGTTGAATCTGATGATACCAATTGTTGAGACCCAGTCTGGTACTTGGCGAGGAATAGCCTTTTGGTCTGGCAGTTGACTGTTGATTTTTTTTGCTCCACCCCTGACCCTGTATAATAGCTTTCTTACGGACATACCTCCAATCAGGTGGTCTTTGCTAGTGTGTAAATCCTCGAACTACAGCTGGCATGCTAAATATGGCTCGGTCAGTGCCTTTTCTTTGAAATTGTCTGTGCGTTTCCAAACGAGTTGTTTGAGCATAAATAAACAATGGTGTCCCTTTTTGCCGATATCCTGACCACACCTTGAAGGACCTCTCTCAATAACAAATAAGAGAAGGAAAAGGATAGATGAAAATAGGAAATAGGAGATAGTGACTTTCCTCTTCTACGGTTTTTCTATAAAGCTCCTCTTGAAACGGGGAGGAAGGGGGGGGGGGTATTAAGTTAGTTTGTCATAGTTGCCGAGGTTAGGCACATAACAGGGCTTACACACTTGGAAGATTCTTCCCGCTCGTGGACCATGGTCGCTTGAAACCCCTTTCATCCCCACCTTCCCCTGCCTGAAAAGAAAACACTGGTTTAAAATTGTAATTTTGTTGTCTGTTTAAGATACGTCTTAATTTATTAGTAAGCTTGTGTTAATCATGGGTCTGGTATAGGTCTCAATTGTCATTAATTTTTATTAATGTAATTTCATATTAATCAAATTAATATAATGATAACTGATTATTAACAAATATTTTTTATTAGTGTCAGCCTGAAATTGCAGCTGAGAAATTTAGCCCTTAAAATGCTTATGGTGCAAATAACATTGCAATCTATTCTTCATTTGGAATAATATAAATTGCTAATAATTTTGTACTATCCGTGTCCTCAGAACGAAAATGATTGAAGTTATGAGATTATAAGAAACAGTTGTAAGTCAATCAATTATGAGGAAAAATTGATTACTACTACTACTAACAACTCACCGCAGCACCAACCCGCTTGAGGCTAACACAGCTTCGTACGCTCCTCCTCCATCCCAATCTATTCAAAGCCTCCCTCTTTACAACTCCGAGGATGTTCCCATTTCCTTAAAATATCTCTTTATGACATCCTCCCATCCCAACCGCGGATGACCTCCTTTCCGTTTAGTCCTAGAATGCTGGCCGATAAGGACAATGTTCGACAACGTGTCATTGTTCATCCTAAGAACGTGTTTATCCTCAGAATAATTGATAACCATGAATGATGATTGAGCTCTAGGACACATCCTATGGCTTCACCATAGGCTTCACCAGTGAGAATAATTAATTGACTCTTTGATATTTGTAAGATGTAAGAATATAAGCAAATCGAGCTGAAAAATAAAAGAAGCTACTTACCAAAAAAAAGAGCAAATGAGGATTGTGGAAGCCAAAAGGACCACGTCAACTTTTTATTTTCTTAGATTTCAACATCGAAGCAGTTTACTGACATAACTTTGTCTAGTCATTGGGGTATTCCCTAAAACCAAGAAAATATATATATATATATATATATATATATATATAAAAAATCATTTTCTCAGCGATATTTTTATTGATCAAATTTCATATTTGATATTGTCCTACATTTTATTTTTCAACGTTTTTGTTGTTCAACAATATTTGGTGTTTTTGGAAATTAATTTGACTAAGTTGACATTAAAATGCACTTATCACAATGCATTTTTGTGTACTAAAGCTCGCAAATCACCAGAAGAAATTGCTGGAAATTTTCTCCTGAGATGATTAGTGCGTTCAAAATCAAGGCCAAGTAATGGGTCCTTTCTTTCTCTGATTGTTTTTTTAAGTTGGCCAGCTTTGCATCTGAACAGCTCAAACATAGTTACTGTATAATCACACAATGATCAGGTGATTATAAAACAGCTACAAAGAGGCTATAATCGTTCCATGTTTGGGTTGACATTAGGCACAAACTACTAATTTCAATCCGGATTCCTTAATAATCAGGAATTTGGGCATACTTGAAGAACTGTGGGATAGTTATCATTTAATGGAAGCCATCTATCTACCACTGCTACTAACAACTCCTCAAGGGACTATTCTTTCTGAAGCCAGTGCCACAACACAAACTCCTCCATTTCTCTTCTTATCTTCTTATTGACCTTTACTCTGTGCCCCCCTCCCTTGTGAAGTTTTAGCTTCCTCTAAACGTTTTCTAATAGCGTCTTTCTACCACATTCAAAGACGTCATTTTATGTCTTTGGCCAAATCTTTCCAAAAGGTGCAAGTGTCGTCAAGCTTTATCGATAAGATAGGACCTAACCAGTCGGACAGCTGGATTAGACCGTATTCTTACATACCATGTTACTAGTTATATACTTATCCGAAGTTTTCGCTTTCTGTTTGTAGTATTGTAGTATTATTAGTAGATAACTTTAGTGTTTCCAAGTGCTACTAGAGTCGTAAAATGACGGATCCGCGATATGATATAATATTATATCTTATATACAGAGGGAGATTATACGTTCAATATAACTTCGTTATTATACCTTCAAATACAGAGGGAGAGTTGTATATTTTGTTGTATATCTATACATTTTATTTAAAACAATCATTTCACAAAAGACTAAAAATTGAAAAAATTTTGACTGCAATTTCATCAAATTACTTTGAGACATAAGGCTTTCAAACCAATTGTGTTTTTGTTGAGCTTTTCCCAATACTCGGTTTTCTTTTTCAAATTAAAGTAAAGAGTGATATTAAAAATTGAAGCAAACACAAATTCTAGTGTGTATTCAGGGGCCTTGTCTCTTCCTGAATCTTCGCTCTTTTTCTTGAACCTTCGCTCTTTTTCGCCTTTTAAATCCACTTGGGCAACACCAACAGCCTCTAGATTCATATCTGTCTTCTGGTGGATGATATGATACATCAAGCCAGTAACACTGTAGAATTTCCGAAGCACTTGGTCGCTTTAAACTATCTAGGTCCAAACAACTCCTGAGTAACTCTTGGGACAAGCCTGAAATTTTGGAGTTCATCAGTTTCTTGAATATTTCATCTTTGATGTTACGTGGATGATAATTTTTGATAAAATCGTAAGGGTCTTTGCCAATCAATAGTGCTCCAAGGATTATGCCTAACGACCAAGTTGTTACCGGGTCTACTGTGCTATTCAGTTCATAGTCGACGTAGCCGAGCTTTTCATCTGCCTTGTCAAATTCTGTGGCAATGCCGAAGTCAGTAATTTTTATTTTGTCATTTTTATCTATAAGAATGTTTTCACATCTTAGAGACCTATGAGCTACACCAGCATGTTTCATCTCCATAACTGATGTCACGATATACCGGAAAATATTGGCAACTCTGTATTCACTCAAACATTTGTTTTGGCTGAGGAAGTCTTTCAAAGTTATTGACTCTGGAGGGTATTCCATAACAATCCAGAAATTGTTTCCAATTTTGTAATAATCAAGCATTTTTATACATCCATTTATATCATTCACTAGGCTCAACAAATTGATCTCATTTTCTGCCTTTAACTTTTGGTTCGATTTAACCTTCTTGACAGCTACACTTATGTTGTCCTCCTTTCTGACGGTAATGTAAAGACTCCCATATTTGTTTTTTCGAAGTTCTTTTTTTGTTAAAATATAGCTTCTGCTGAAGCGCTGTCGCTCCATAGAATCACGGCTTCCGCCTAGAAAAGCTGTAATACAATTAGCAAAACTCTTCATAACTTTAATTTTTATCTAATATATAAACAATGTCACTTAATCAAGTTCACCTTTGCATATGATGCTGATGCATTTTGCTGCTGCTATTTACGTTCTTTTTCCTATGACGTCATATTCAATGGTTATGTCATGTTCTGAAATGACGTCATGCGCTTCTATGATCTATAAAAGAACTTAGTCGCTATTAGCAATGACTGCATAAAACTCCTTTAAAATGATGTCATAGCAAAGATGGCGTCATTAATGAGTGGTTTCTGACTCTTTAAAAAAATTTCTACATATTCGTATTCAAAACAAAATTTTACTTCTAAGTCTAAGGAAAATAATAATTACTGTTATTGAATCAGCTAGAAATGGCAATTTACTTCTCACTAGCGATTTTTGTTTTAGAAACATACGTTTAAACTTTAAGAGACTACGGAATTTTTTTAGCTTTCTTAGCCCTTTAAGTGCTCGAAATGGAATTTGCCCTAGACTTGACTATTGTATAATGAAAGAGCATAAAAAAGGCATTAAGTAATATATTCACTTTCATCATTAAAAAACGAAACAACAAAATTAAATTATCTAATTTTGTAGTGTAGTTTGCCGTAAAAATTTGTCTTGTTTTTCGAAGAAAAAGAGACAACAATAACAAAAGTACATATTGTACATATTGTAAACATACGATCTATTCCTGACTTTTGACCTGGGTTTACAAAATGTTCCAGTATTCATTGAATATTTCATGTTGATTATATATTTCAGAACGATCCTAGATTAAACATTATTTGGGTTCACCACCTTCTTCATTTCTGGAAAATTAAGTTTTTTGAATAAATCGATGCGAGGGCCAAAATTATTGATTTTAAAATATAATGTAAAATAATTAATAAAAAAAGAAGCTATTGCGGGAATGAAGGATGATCGATTGCCGAAGATTGTTCTTTTCAGCCAACCGCCTAGGGCTAAGCGGAAAGCAGGTTGTCCTCATCTGGGGTGGGAGGACGTCATAAAGAAAGATTTAAAGGAAATGGGAACTTCGTGGGCGGGTGTAAAAAGGGAGGCTTTGAATAGATTGGGAGGGAGGAACTGTGAGCTGTGATCCTGCGTGGCTGTGTTGGCCTTAGGTGGCTTGGTGCTGCAGTGAGTTGCTAGTAGTAGTAGTATTGGAGGCAAAAATTTGAAAAAAAATTACGTGTTTTCACTTATAGATTTATGCGCCCAAGATAACATAGAAGCAAACACAAGTCTATTTTTTCGACACCTGGATGCTTCGTTAAATCATTTGTCGAACTATTTTGATGATTTTGATTTAAAAAATATGCGTGGTTACAGAATCCATTTATTGGGGAAGAAGATGACGCATTTGGATTAATAAGTAATTAGAAAGTAAACTTGATTAAATTAGCCTATGAAAATATTGTCAGAATTTATCTTATTCAGTTTGGGCTAGATATTAATAGCAAGTATAATATTTTGCTAAATAAAGCTTTAAAAGCACTGATACCGTCCGCAAAGTCTTCTTTATACGAGACAGGATTTTCTGCATTAGCTGAAATGAAACCGAAACATTGTGTTCGTTAGGTTGTAGAAAAGAAGGTTTGTGCAGTCATGTCATCGTTGACACCCAGATTTGACAAACTTTGTGCTATTATTTTCTATGTGAATACCCCCCCCCCCGGAAAATACCCACCCGCGGAAAATGCCCCCCGGAAAATACCCCCCCCCCCGGAAAATACCTCCCGCGGAAAATGCCCCCCGAAAAATACTCCCTCCTCCCCTGTGAAAAATAAAGTTTTCCAAATTTGAGAATTCTATTTGAGTTTTTTTCAATATCCGTAGGGGGAAGAAATTTTGGTACTTGTGTATTATGCGCCGCTCACTCAAGTTTACGCTGTGTAAAATTCGAGAACGCACCTTTTTTTTTTTTTTTTTTTTTTTTTTTTTTTTTTTGTTAGTTTCTTCGTTACTTTAGAAATAAATTTGTGCTATAGATTTGCACATTACGGGGGGGGGGGTAAGCATAGCGGGTCTGGATGCAAAATGTATTTGGTATAATTTTTCTGCATATTAGATAGATAGACAAATAAGTGTATTTTAAAGTCAAATATACGGCCATGAACACAGTAAAACAACATAAATGAAAGGCATAAATAACATAAACGTTGATCAGCGATCAAAGAGTTCGTGGTAACGAACTGCAAGTAAGGAGTGACCCGACTCAATAGTAACCGAAACTCTAAAAAAAAGAATTCTGATACCAGTAGATACATCAAAAGAATCTTTATGCTGATTTCAAATATTTAAGCTTCATCAAGTTTAGTCTTACCCATCAAAAGTTACGAGCCTGAAAATATTTGCCTTATTTTCGAAAAAAAGAAAAAAACCACCTAAAAGTGATGGAATCTTAATGAAAATCAAACCACATGAATAAGTGCAACAGAAAACCCTACTGTATTTGTTTCAAGCTCCTATCTGCAAAAATGCGGAATTTTGTATTTTTTTGCCAGAAGAAAGATCACGGATGCGTGTTTATTCGTTCGTTTTTTTTTTTTGCTTTTTTTCCCCAGGGGGGATCATATCGATCCAGTAGTCCAAGAATATAGCGAGAGGGCTCATTTGAACGGGAATTAAAAGTTCTAGTGCCCTTTCTAAGTAACCAAAGAAATTGAAGGGCAACTTGGTTCCTCCCACGCTAATTTTTTCCCGAAGTCACCCAATCAAGATTTTGAGATAGCCATTTTGTTCAGCATAGTCGAAAATTTATAATATGTCTTTAAGGATGACTTAATCCCCCACAGTTCCCAGGGGAAGGGCTGCAAGTTATGAACTTTGCCCATTGTTTATAGTATTGATTATTGGGAAGTATACAGATGTTTTCAGGAGGGATTTTTTCTGGTGTGGGGGGGGGGGGGTCGGAGGAGGGGGTTACCTGGGAGGATCTTTCCTTGGGGGATGGGACATTTCTATGAAGGAGGCGCCGGATTTCCCAGCATTATTTTAAAAACCATCAGAAATTAAATAAAAAAAAAGTTTTTCAACTGAAAGTAAAGAGTAACATTAAAACTTAAAACGAACGGAAATGATTACGTATATGAGGGGGTTCGCCCCCTAGTCAATACCTCGCTCTTTACGCTAAATTTTTTGTTAGTACTTTCAAAAGAGCTATCTAATCTAATTAAACAGGCTTTGTGATTCATGGATTTGTGATTCGAACAAAATTTGATCTTTAGCGTAATATTTGAACCCATAATACACAAGTAACAAAACTCCTTCCCCCTACGGAAATTAAAAAAAATAAAACTAAAATGTAATTCTCAAATTTGGAAAGCCTTATTTTCTACGGGGGGGGGGGGGGGTATTTGCCGGGCTGTATTTTCCGCGGGGAGGGGGTGGGTACCAGGGGGGTATTTTCTAGGGGGGGGGGGGTAAACGCCGGCCACCGTGCTAATTAATGGCAAGTACATTCATCTTATTAAAAGAAAACAATATAAAATTGTTGCTTGTTTTCTTCTGTTTGTAAGGTATTGTCTAAATAAATTTCGTAGTACTAAAAATTTCCCAGTTTGTATTATTTTGTGAATTGGAATGGAAGCACCATATGATCAAACATTTTTCAGGTAAAATAAAATTTATTTTGAGGGAGTCAATTTTTGACTCCCTCAAAAATGACTCCCTCAGATTAAACAGTTCAACGAGGATTAAAATTTTTCAACAAATAAAGTTTGGAAACCACTGATATAAACATAAATAAAAGTTTTTGATTAGTAGAATGAAATAATATCATAAAATGAGTGAATTATTAAAAAAGATCTTAGCTTTTTTGGAAACGGGATTGTTAGATTTTTGATACTTCTTTTTTGTTTTAAATTGATCATAATTCCTTTTTTTTAGGATCGAAAAAAGAGTGTTTCCTTCAGGCGACTTAACCGTCAGAAGATATATTCCTACCCTCCAGTAGAGAATAATTGTAAAACATTGGAAATCATTGGGGACTCAGACCCTGAAAGTCCAAGACGCCAATGGATTCAATTACAAAATAAGGAGGAGCAATTGAAGCAACTCGCCCAGTTGGCCGGTTGGTGTTTCCATTTCTTTGAACTAAACTGCCATCTTTTCGGCTTGCATATTGTAGCTAGCTCTTCCGTATATTAATTCACACTGGTTCATAAACATTAATTAATTTCTGAAGATATTTTTTCTTTTTTTGGGGGGGGGGGGTCTGTAAAAAAAAGAGAGACTAGGTATTGTAGTAATAGCAAACTGCCTGTCTTTAATTAAACTGCCACCTTCTAAGCTTACACGTTCTAGATGGCTCTTTAGTATTATGAATACAATGATTCACACTGGTTCATGAACATAAACCGATTTTATAAAATTATCCGGGAGAGGGGGCTGTAAAAATGAGAAACAAAGCATTGTAAATGTATGTAGTTCTATTTTTAAATTTTGTTTGACAAAATTGGCTTTTACAAATAAGATTAAGCATTGTCTAACAAATTAGATTAAATTTGATAAATCACTATACTTATGAATCACCATTTTTCACCATGTTATCTGGACATTTAGCTGAATCAAGGTAATTAGATAATTCAGTTTTTTTTTATTTTAATTTAATTAATTTTTTAATTAAATTAAGGAAATTAAAAAACTATTTTATAGTAAATGAGATAAATACAAACATAGCTCAAAGCTGCACCCACGTCTAGAGGGGGAAGGGGTTCCGCTTTTTGGATACACCAATGTTTTATCGAAATGAAAATTAAGTTTTATATGCTAAGAGCTGGACTGAATTAAAAATCAACTTTAATCTTTATTTATATTATAAATATTTATATAGTTTATTTATATACGATTGTTTTTCATGCTCTTTCGTACCAACAAGTATAAAGGAAAAAGATCTGTCAGAGCCATTGCCGGCGCAGAGGGTTTCGACTCGATGTTTCCGTTGCTGGGTCCTTTTTTACGGGGCAAGTAGCAAGCCCGCGCCATGTTTAATGTTATTAATTTAAAAAGCCTTTTGCACAAAAAACTTTTTTCAAAGAAAAGGAAAGAGCAACACTTTACCAAAGATGAGGAGAAATTAAGTGGAATAATATTAAGCGTAAAACAACTATAAATCACCATCAATAAACGAAACCAAAAACGAACAAAAATTAAAATAATTAATCTAATCCAAACTCAAAACGAGGAGAAATTAAGAGGAGTGACAGGGAGGCTGACGCTCCCTGTGTCTTGTAAAGACAAAAACATAATTTGCACTATACTACAAACAATCTGTTTTTCGAGCTGTTTGTCACCATAACCAAGATTACTGAAAGAAAATGATTGTCGATTGACAGTTTAGTATATATTCTTATGTTTATTCCTGAAAGTTTAATAATATTGGATCTGTTAAGGTTAAAAAAGAGAATTCACTTAAAATATATGTTGTAAAATGTACTTTTGCGCTTGAAAAATTATTAGACTTTATTTCTGCTCATCTTTGGCTTGATGTACCTCTACTTTTCTTTGAAAACTTCTTATATGGAAAAAGTTTTAAAAGGTTGATTTCTGCTTATTTTAAATTGACATGGTCCTTTACATTGTTAAAGAAAGGGTCATTTGGAATGTTTTAAGTTTTATTTTATAAGAATCCAGGTTTTGGCTTACTATTTATATATTGGACAGAATTTTTCAACAAATTACGCCCTTTTGAAAATATGGACACATATTGTATCTTTTGATTTAGTTTTACACCTCAACCTTCGCTGAAAAATAAAACCTAATACCCTTTTCTATTTCTAAGACATTGTATCTTTGCCATTTTGACAAGACGAATGCACTCACACCCAATTTAGTTCAATAGTAAGAGTAGAAGAAGAAATAGTAGTAGCCCTGAAAATTTCAACTTAATACCATTATCCTCACTAGTTGCAGGAATCGTAGTAGTAGCAGCATGCACAGTGCCTTTTGGTTAGTTCAAAATCCATCTTAATATTCCCTGGAAGTTTCAACTTGATAATCCAAGCCGTTCCTGAGATATTGCTGGTTCACCTTTCGGCAATCTTCATGCTCAGAATGTTTTTTATTTTTTATTTATTTAGCTCAACATCCCCCTAAAGATTCCCTGGAAGCTTCATCTTAATAAAACATAAAATCATGAAGAAAGGAAGCTTCATCTTAATAAAACATAAAATCATGAAGAAAGGAAGGTTTATTGTCCTCGTTTTCTTCATTTCTTCGCGATTTTATGTTTTATCATGATTAGCCAGTGTGGTCTCATGAATTATTTAGCTTCATTTTAATGCCCTTAGCTTAGTAGTAACAATAGTTGTTGTAGTAGTAGTAGTAGCACTAGTAGCAGTATTTACATAGCACATTTTGTTGTTTTTTCGACCTTCTGCTCAACACACTCTGAAAGTTTCGATTTAATACTGTAAACATTTCTTGGGGCATTGCTGATACGTCCTTTTGACAACCTGCATGCACATAGTGTGTTTTAATTTAGGCCAATATTTTCTCAACATTCCCTGAAATTTTCACCTTAATGCCCGTAGCCTTAGTAGCAGTAGTAGTAGTAGTAGTATGAAAATATTGCCTTTTGGTTAGTTCTACATCCTTCACAACAAGCTCTGTAAGTTGAGACTTCATACTCCAAGCCGTTCCTAAGATATTGCTGATGCGCCTGTTTGACAACCTGCATGCACATAGTGTGTTTTAATTTAGGCTAATATTTTCTCAACATTCCCTGAAATTTTCACCTTAATGCCCGTAGCCTTAGTAGCAGTAGTAGTAGTAGTAGTATGAAAATATTGCCTTTTGGTTAGTTCTACATCCTTCACAACAAGCTCTGTAAGTTGAGACTTCATACTCCAAGCCGTTCCTAAGATATTGCTGATGCGCCTTTTTGACAACCTGCATGCACACAGTGCTTTTTTATTCAGTTCAACTTCTCCTTCAGTATTCAATTATTAGTAGTAGTAGTATACACATATTGCATTTTGGTGAGTATGACATATTGCATCGACTCTCATCATGCCCCGGAAGTTGCAACTGAATCCTTTATTCTGTTCCTAAGATATTACCGATGTCTTTTGACAATCTTCATGCACATTTCCTGAAATTTTCACGTTAATACCCATGCCTTAGTAGTAGTCACAATAAGTAGTAATTTTAGTACTAGTAGTATTAGTAGTGGTTTTAGTTGTACCGTGCAAATATTGCTTTTTTGGTCAATTCATCATATCCCTTATATATAAATATATATTTCCCTGAAATTTCCAACTTAATACCATAAGCCATTCCTGAGAAACACCCTTTTTATAACCCACATCCACCCCTTTTGACAACCAATATTCAGATAATGTGTTTTGATTTTAATTCAGCTTCCCCCTCAACATTTCTTGAAGTTTCCATCTTGATATCCTCAGCGTTAGTAGTAGTCACAATAGAAGCAGTTGTTACAGTAGTAGTAGTAGTAGTAGTGTTAGCGCACAAATATAGCCTCTTGGTCAATTGGTCATTTCCTTCATTTTCCCCGAAAGTTCGAACTCAACATCGTAACACTATCCTCAGCATTCTCTGAAAGCTTCATCTGAATGACCTTGAAATTTTTAGACACCAAAGGTCAAACATACCCCTCCCCTCTTTTCTGATAGTAAATACTATTTGTAAACGATGGGCGAATTGTATAACTTGAAGCCTTTGTCCCTAGGGCTTGTCATTCCCAGAGGCAGTTTTGAATTATTTTTTTCAACTATGCTGAACAAGATACCTATCTCAAAATTTTGATTTGGATACCTTTGGGGGAAAATGGGGGGGGGGGGGAGGGGGGTTGCCTTCCAGTCACTTTTGACTCTTAAAAAGAGCACTGGAACTTTCAATTCCCAATCAAATGAGCCCCTTCCGAGGTTTATGCGACAACTCGTTCCAGACGAAGTGCCTTGGTAAAAAAAAAATAATATATTGTGCCTACTTCGCTGTTTACTTAGTCAGCGCTATTGCGCTGACTATGATTTGTTAATGATACAAAGCTATAGTGAAAAAAAATAGAATTAACTCTTTCGTCGTATACCAGGGGGGGGGGGATTTTACAGCTTTTAACATCTCACGTTGTTTGATAGTAAAAATGGAAACGAAAATGAGGTAAAACATCATTCGACGGATTGAATTAAGTGAAAAGAAAAAAAAAATTAGGAAAAGTTAAACGTAAAAACAAACCATCCTATAATCAAAGTTTTATTTGATCTTAGTTCATGCTGTAATGCACCCTTTTTTTTTGCTTCAAATTAAGAATTAAATTAAGTGTGTTAATTCAATGTTAAATATAAAGTCTAAATGATTATAAATAGGAAAGTTTTTTAAATACTTCGGAAAGACCAGGCTACCTTTCCACCGTATAAAACAAGAGGAAATAAAAAAAAAAAAAAAATAAAAATAAAGCCACTAAAAATTGTCATCGTAGAAATAAACTTTAGGATTAAAATCACAAATTATGGTTGATTTTTTTATTGTTATATTATAATTTATTTCTCCTCCCATACGAAAAGGAATATAACTTAAAAGATTCAAATTGGCCCTGGTGTTGCAAAAAAAACCATCAACATCATCTAGCGTTAACAAATAGCAAATGTATCTTTTTCAAAACCAAGATGAAACATTTATTGCTACACTACTTTTTTCCAATTATACTGATTAAACAAATTTTGCCAATTATACTGATTAAACTAATTTTCGAATTATACTGGTTAAGCTATTTTTTTTCCCTTCTTTAAACAAAAAAATTTTTTTTTTACAAAAAAAAATGCCAAGAAACGCCGAACGCTAGATGTTTTTGGTCATTTTTATGCAACACAAGGACGAGTTTCCACTTACTTCCACTTATTGATAACACCTAATTAACAGTACTCTTAGCATCACTCCATACTCTTAGTTTTCCTTTTTCTAAGCTATTATGACGATGGTATTGTTGGAGATTGTATATAACTTAAGCTATCTTACATTTCACAAAAATATATTGTTTGAATTTTTGTGTATTAATATTAATATTTGATTTTCATGAATATTTTTTGGAAATTCTCTAAATATTTTTTTGAAATTTTCTAAATATTTTTATCATTTAAATCGCGTTACAGGAATGAATAATTTTAATGTAATTTAATAGGAGTTTTACTTTCTCCTTTTCTAGACTGGGAATAGGACGAGGATGTTTAGAACCTTCAACCTTACATTACCTTCATTGAAGATAAAAGGTACAGAAAATGGCATTGGACTTTAGCGGTGCTGGTCTCCGTTTCACGACCCTTCGGTCAGGAAGTGCAATGGCGGGCTGGGGGCTAACCATCCTTTGCTTTGGCGGACCCTTCCTTCTCGCCTTCTCCAGATTTGTCCTGGTACCCATTTAGAGCGGGGTCTGATCTGGCTAATCTTATAAGGCCAATTCTCGAACGCCTCTATTCACGGATTAAGAATTTCAAGTCTAGCATGCTATCCCCTCGGCTAGGGTAAGCTTAGAATTTGAGAATTTATGCATTAATATTGCTTAATAATAATATAATTAATGTTAAAATTAAACTGGAATTGACTAGTATTATTAATTTTCTATTAACGAATGTCTTGACGTTCATTTCATTTGATATTCTATTTGATATGTTAAATGAATAAGAATTTTTCCTATTCTAGACTGGGAATACGACGAAGAGGGGAACGAACGAAGTTCGCCAGATTACGAGTTTACGGTTGTTGGGGGGGAAGCACCGACAAGGAGGAAGGAAAAGCAGCATCGATTCTCAGATATCTATAGTTTGAGTAATCTGGACCAAGTTGATCAAGGTAGGTTAATTGCAAAAGGAAAAACAGTGTAAAGACAGTGGCACATTAGTAAATAGATGCCAAATGTCAGTTTATTATTTTCCGTCTTATTTTTTTTCACCTTTCAGTGTTTTTTTTTTACCTTACTATGCCATCTATTTACTATACGTTTATTATTTCATGACGTTCTGATTCACCAAAATTAGAAAATTCTAGTACCAAGGTTTGACTGCGAAAATAAAGATTACTTGGACTAGCTTGTATGTGAAAGGGGACAGCGATAATGCTTAATCCTTACTATTAGAAAATCTGTCCAGTGTGAGAAATAAGAAAAAAATTGTTTAATCGAAGGAATTACGACAGAAATTCCTTGTGCCATCCGGGATTGAACCAGAGAACTTGCAATCTCCAAGTCTCGGCTTGTTCCACGGCGCCGACACAAGGTATTTATTGTATGTTATTTAAGTTTTTGTCAAAATTATAAATATTGCCTGTAAATCCTTTCGCTGTTACCCAAAATTGTTCGTCAAGATTTGTGAATAAATGTGATTTTGTGCTTGTGATTGGAAAGTTTTATTGTTGCAGCGCTAGCTGCAAACTAGTAAAGGACGAACCACAGCCCATTAACGAAATCAAAAAATACGTTTTAAAAAAACTGGCTAGTGGTAAAATGTTGCCATTCATAGCTAATTCAGGAATGAAAACTATTATCCCGAGTAGTCTTAGTTGTAAACTATAATTCCGAAAACAAATTTATGGTAAGTTCAGAAAACAGCCTTAAACCCCACATAAATGGCGTCGGATCAAAACAATAAAAACACCATTGGAATGGCCTCTTGTCTAAAACCCTGTGCAGGAATCTCTGACAAGAGTTTCCTGTATATTCCTGTAATCCCTGTGCAGGAATTCATTTACAAGTTTTCCTGTACATTCCTGTAATCCCTGTGTAGGAATCCATGTACAGGGTTTCCTGTAATCCCTGTGCAGGAATCCCTGTACAGGGTTTCCTGTACATTCATGTAATCCCTGTGCAGGAATCCCTATACAGGGTTTCCTGTACATTCCTGGAATCCCTGTGCAGGAATCCCTGTACAGGGTTTCCTGTACATTCCTGTAATCCCTGTGCAGGAATCCTTGTACAGGGATTCCTGTAATCCCTGTGCAGGAATCCCTGTACAGGGTTTCCTGTACATTCCTGTAATCCCTGTTTAGGAATCTGTTGTGCAGGAATCCATGTACAGGGTTTCCTGTACATTCCTGTAATCCCTGTGCAGGAATCTCTGTACAGGGTTTCCTGTAACCCCTGTGCTGGAATCTCTGTACAGGGTTTCCTGTACATTCCTGTAATCCCTGTACAAGAATCCCTGGCTTGAACAACGAGAAAAATCACTTTTGCCTAGGTAGCACTGATGCGTTCTCTTTTTCTTCTTCTTTTCCTTCTATACTGCAAGTGGGGCACTGGAAAATCAGAGAAAACTGCTTCTAGTACCTTTTGTTACTAACAAAACACAATCTTAAACATATACCGTAATACATTCTTTGTTCAATAGGTATATCTTTATATACAAGATGGCATAACACATGTACCTATTGACAAGACATGATATAACACATGTATCTTTTGAAAACTGCTTTTCTGTGGTATGATGTCATATTCGAGTATGATGTCATATTCGAGTGATTCCGCTGCCTGAATTCGTTTGGTTTGTCATTTACTAGATTCCAACAAGGATAAGCCGAATGCTTTTTTTATGTTGTGACATACAAATAAAATAAAAATATGTTCGTCGTGTACAAAACGTAAAAAAGAAAACACTTGTTAGAGGGGAAATTTATACGAAGTGTGAAACTTTTGAATGAGGAACTATTTTTGGCGAAGGATTCTCTTGCTATAAATTAACTACTAACGACAAAAGATTTTATTATTAAACGCCTTACACGGTTATGTTGATCAGAGGCAGTTCTTGTCATAATAAAATGTAAGGCACTGAACCTTTAAAAATCACAGCCATTGGCATACAAAATTATATGTTCATTCGAAATATCACAAAGTCAAGCTAAAACCTAAGACATTAAAATATCCAACTACCTGTAAAAAAAAAAAAAAAAAAAAAAAAAAAAAAAAAAAAAAAAAAAAAAAAATGCTACTCACTGCAGCACCAAGCCGCCTGAAGCCAATACAGTTACGCACGCTTCTCCTTCATCTCAATTTATTCAAAGACTCTTTTTACACCTTCCCAGGGAGTACAGTCTTATTAAAAGGGCTTCAATTTTGTGACTGATTACAACTTAACAACAGTTGGGGGTTGCATAGGATATGAAAGGAAGAGAAAAACAAAAAGTGGGGCTTGGAAGAGTTCTTTGTGACAACATCCAGGGGATCACATAGCCAGCTATCACAAGACTCGCTCGCCGTGTTGGCGTAAAACATGTTTCTAGCTTGATTTACGAAGAAACCACAGGTATTCTTTAAGTCTTTTAGGGATACAATTAAGACTATATAGTTATTACTAATAACTATATATTTATTATATAGTTTATTTATAGTTTATATAGTTATATATTTATATAATAAATATTATATAATTATTATGCGTCTGGATTGATACTATGGCGTTCAACATAGTAATTTATGAATTTAATTCGTATTTTTGATGAGAGAACAACAGAGAAAATTGCTAAGACTATCAATATCTTGGCTAATAAATTATCTTTTTTTTTTCTTGTTTTTCATACGTCATATATAGTCAGAGTGGTCTTAAAATGTAGCAGTAATAATTGTAACAGCAGTAGCAGTAGTATTAGTGTGGTATGTGCATACTGCCTTTTGGTCAGTTGAAAATCCCTCTCATCATGACCTGAAAATTTTAACTTAATACCACAAGCCGTTCTTGAGATACTGCTGATACGTCCTTTTGACAACCTGGTTTGTTTAGATTTAGTTCAACATCCCCTCAACATTCTGTGCAATTTAAAATACCCTTAGCCTTAGTAGTTGAAGTAGCAGTAGCAATAGTAGCAATAGAAGAAGCAGTATTAGTATTATCCGCATTGTACCTTTTGGTTAGTTTAATTTCCCCCTCAACGTACCCTGCCAGTTTCAACTTAATACTGTAAACATCCTAAGATATCTCTCATGCGCCCTTTGACAACATGCATGCACATAGTGTGTTTTGATTTTGTTAATTTCCCCCTCAACACTCCCTAAAATTGTCATCTTAATACGCTTAGCCTTATCATGGGCAACGCAATAGCGCTGCCTAAGTAAAGAACGATGTTGGCGCAATGTATTGTTTAGTTTTTGGTTTCTTGGTCTTAGATCAGGGAAATTCGTACGGAAAGTGCGAATGCAGAAACTTTGAAAAGAGCTTATTTAGTGTGAAGTGGGAGGGACTAAGCGATTTTTTAGTAAATAACAAAGGTCGGGAGGCAACTACCACCGTTTCTACGCCCACCGTGGTCCCAAACACATCCAAAAAAAATTTTGATACGACCTTTTTGTTAAATGCCGCTGATTTCCAGATAGAAAATATGTTTTCTAAGAGGACACTCGCCCACAGCCCTCAGGGCAAGGGTTGTAAGTCTTGCCCTGGGGGCATATAAGGTTTTAATTGAAAGTTTTGTCACAGAAACTTGAGAAAGGGCTCTTTTAATTAGAAGGTCAAAGAACTAAAGCCCTTTTTATTGGATAAAAGTGATTAGTGGGTAACTAACGCCCTTCCTGCGCTCACTAACTTTCCGAACATATCTGATCAACATTTTAAAATGGGTTGTGTGTTCAACGCTGTGCACATTATCAAAAACTAGGTCTTTGAGGATAACACCCCCGCCCCCCCCCCCTCAGCCCTCAGGGCAAGGGTTGTAAGTTTTGCCCTAGGGGCATATAAGGTTTTTTTATAGAAAGCGTTGTCGTAGGAACTTCAAAAAGGGCTCATTTGATGGGAAATTGAAATGGCTAGTGCCCTTTTTAATAGGCAAAAGTGATTGGAAGGCAACTAACACCCTTTCCACGCCCATCATTTATCCAAACACATCCAATCAAAATTTTGAGATAGCCAGTCCGTTCAAAGTAGTTGAAAGGTCCGGAAATTATATCTAAGAGGATGACACTCCCCCCACAGCCCTCAGGGTAAGGGTTGTAAGTTATGCCCTGGGGGCATATAAGATTTTGTTGAAAGCTTTGTCGTAGAACCTTGAAAAAGGGTTCATTCGATTGGAAATTCAAAGGGCTAGTGCCCTTTGTAATAGTCGAAATTGATTTGAGGGTAACTAACCCCCCTCTCACGCCGATTTTTTCCCCAAACACATCCGATCAAAATTTTTTTATAGCCATTTTGTTCAACGTAGTTAAAAGTTTTATAAATTAGGTCTTTGGGGATGATAAACCCTTCCGATTCCTCGGGGCAAGGCTTGTAAGTTATGCTCTGGGGGCATATAAGGTTTTTATATATAGTGATGTCGTAGAAACTTCAAAAGGGCTCATTCGATTGGATATTAGAAGGGCTTGTGACCTTTTTAATAGTCGAAAGTGATTTGAGTATAACTAAAACCTCTCTCACATCCTCCGTTTCCCCAAACACATTCAATTAAAATTTTGATATAGCCATTTTGTTCGACGTAGTTAAAAATTCTGGAAATTATGTTTTTGAGGATGACACTTCAAAAAGGTTTTTTTTTTACAGAAAGCGTTATCGTAGAAAATTCAAACAGAAATAATTTTTCTAAAAATTGAAACAGCTTATACCCTTTCTGATAGTTGGAAGTGATTGGTGGGTAAGTAACCCCTCCCTGATACCCCCCATATCTCAAAAGACATCCAATCAAAATTTTGAGATGGCCATTTTGTTCAACGTAATTGAAAAGTCCGGAAATTATGTCTTTGAGGATGACAACCCCCTCACAGCCCTAAGGTTAAGGGTTGTAAGTTATGCCCTGGGGCACATAAGGTTTTTATAGAACACGATGTAGTAGAAACTTCAAAAAGGACTCATTCGATTGGAAATTGAAAGGGCTAGTGCCCTTTTTAATAGTTGGAAGTTATTGGAGGGCAACTAACGCCCCTCTCATGCCATCATTTCCCCAAACACGTCCAATCAAAATTTTGAGATTTTGTTTAACGTAGATGAAAGGTCTGGAAATCAGGTCTTTGACGATGACAACCCCTTAACAGCTCTGAGGGCAAGGGTTGTAATTTATGCCCAGGGGCCATATAAGATGTTTATAGAAAGCGTTGTTGTAGAAACTCAAAAAGGGCTCATTCAATTGGAAACCAATAGTCGAAAGTGATTGGAAGGCTTGACATTTTTTTATAGTAAAGATCGATGTGGGTACAATGTATTATTTTTTGCTTTTTTTTTAAGACCAGGGCAGTTCGTATCGAAGGAATTGTCTTAGGAACTTCGAAAAGGGCTTATTCGATTGAAAATAGAAAGGGCTAATGCCCTTTTCAATAGTCAAAAGTGATTGGACGGCAATTAGTCCACCTCCCACGCTCCCATTTGCCCATTATGTTTAAAAACTAAATGTTGCCTTGTGATTAAATTAAAATGCACTGTGTTAATGCTAATTCCCAATAAGGCATCTCAGCAGTATCCCAAGAACGACTGAGGGTATTATGTTCAAACTTTCGGGGCTACTTCTGCTCTTAAAAATTAACCAAATCCAAATAGCGTATGTGTATCCAAGCTACAAAAAGAGAGTAAATGATTTTTTTTTTGCGAATAGTATCAAGTTTTCTATTTCGGGCAAACTAGAGGATGTATGAAACTAAATTAAACACTACTAGTTGTGTCCAGATTTTTAAAAGGGTGTATGTTGTTAAAAATTGCTGAAAATTTTTCTCCAGCATATAAATAGCAGGTCAAACTATAAAGTTTTAAAAAAAAAACTAAAAGATTTAAAGAATTATTTTCTTTTTCCCTGAAAAGACCATGCCAATATAAAACGAACAGAAATTAATTAAAAAAATTTTCCACAAAATAAGTTTTTCAAAGAAAATTAAAGAACTACATTATGCCAAAAATGAGAAAAAATAAAATCAAATAATCCAACAAGAGTACTACTGCCACAAATTAGCATCGATAAGTAAATGATACTCAAAACGAACAGAAATTACAATAAATAACCGAGTCAAACTCAACCCAAGCAGAAATAAACATGAGAATGGTTCAAAAACCCTATGCCTTCCCAAGGACAGAACATAATTTGCACTGTACTGAAAAAAATACAAATGAATGTGCATTGTCAGTTTAATATATATATACTAATATTTAGTAATCAAAATGTTAATATTATTTGATTTATTAAAGTTATAAAAGCAAAAACATTTATATTTTTTAAGCAGTTATTCTAAAATTTCCATCGAATGTTGTAGGGGAAATAAGGGGCATGGGGCCCTCCTTGCCCTTCAATCACTTTTGGCTCTTAAAAAGGACACTAGAACTGTTAAGTTTCAATCAAATGAGTTACCCTCCTCCCTCTCCGAAGTTTCTGCCACTCATCCCTTAAGAAGTGCCTAGGTGAAAAAAACTAATGTACATAGACCCCACTTCTCTCTTTACCAAGGCAGTGCCGTTGCGCTGCCTATAACTTAAAAATAATATTGAAGCTCACAAAAAAGTTGCGTTAGAACAGGAGAAAGGGGACAGAGGTTTGGAAAAACGTAATTTTTTGTCAAAAAAGTTCACATTTATAAAATTCAGAAGAGTTAGCAATTTTGAATAAATCTCGGGATGCTAAAAGAGCTTAAAATGCAATATAGTAGCCCACTAGCTTAAAAGAAATATTGGCACTCTCAAAAATCTATCATCAGAGGAGGAGAATGAGGTTTTTTAAAACGTTTTAATTCACAACAAAAAGTGCTATGTATTAAAAATAGAAATCTCGCACTTCTTATTGGTTTTTGGTCTATCAGGGAAAAAGTAGGATGGGGCGTTGTTGGAGTCAAACGCTCTCCTATGAATAGTTTCCTGTGTTTAACAGCCTATACGTAAGAATTTTTTTTACATAACTCAAATATAGTCTTGAATTCGCTTAGTTTTTTATTTATTTACTATTTTTTAAGATTTGTAAAAGTTGAGAATTTTGTTCTAAGAAGGCATGTCTCAATTCGACTTTAAATTCACAGTAGATAAAGTTTATACGATAAGAATGAAATTATTGCCATTCTAGCATTCATCATGGCTACAGCGGTAGCTTGAACCTAGTAAAGAACTAACCACAGCCCATAGTAACCAAAAAATTAAAATGGTTTAGAAAAACTATATAATGAGAAAAAATTGCCGTTTGTAGCTGATTCCTAAATGGTAACTATTATCTCGATTAATCATAATGGTAAAAGTTGCTGCGAAAAGAGATTTATGGTAATTTTAAAAAATAGGCAGCAAACCTTGAAAAAATGGCGTCTTATTGAAATTCATATCATAACATATGGCCAATAATATAATTCCTCATGGCTGATCATGAAATCAGGTCGTCCGCGGTAGGGGTGAAAGGATGTAAAGAAAGATTTAGGGGGAGGGTGTTAAGAGGGAGGCTTTGCATATATTAGGGTGGAGAAGAAGCGTGCGTAGCTGTGTTGACAAATAGTAGATAATGTGATTCTTCCTTAGAAACGACACTGATATCCCTTTAAGAAAAAATAATAATTTATGGAAGCCACTTGGCTCTCTACCAAGTAACCTTGAAATGGCAAATAGGGCATTTCATATGCATTGTCTTACCTGCTACAAAATTATCCAGGTTCCTGTTTTTCTCCGATTTTTTCTTTGGTTCGATAATAATCATAAACTATAGAATTCATTATTTTATGTCAGTTACCATAGCATGGTGGCTTAGAGACTCCCTTTCGAATTTGAAGGATGTGAGTTCAAGCCGCTCTACGCTAATTTTCTTCTAAATCTAAATCCTCTTCTAAATTTATTTCTTTGTATTTTATATAATGTAGTTGCAAAACACAGTGAAGAGTCATATTAAGAGGTTTTTTTGTGAACTTTTCTCCATCGAGAAGGCCCAGGGAAGGACGAATACGACACATAGTAAAAAAAGAAAAATTAAATACATATTAAAACAAATTGATAAGTGAGAAAAACTATGTTATTGAATTTCCAACGCAAAGCAGTCACTCCTCCAGCAGACCTAGCGTATGATGAGGCTCCTCCGAAAGGGGGAATTTATCTTCTGCTGTTAGCTTAGGTGCAGCATCTGCAAAGTGGTTTTTGTGAAGAGTATCGAACAGAAGTAAAAAATGTTGTCGAAGCACACTTTAGTGTTCGTATTTTCAAGAACACAAGTCTTTCAAAGCCACGTTTCTAATTCTAGGTGGTGGAAAGATATGACTCATGCCACTCTCTTGAAATGGCTAGAAATCATGAAAATATCTGGAGAGTCCAGCCTGAACCCAAATTTGGAAACCCATCTTAGTAGTTTTAGATGCCATATACTGCTTGAGACTCCTTCTTTCCTTGAACATATTTAAAAATGGGTGGATCTTGCAGTATCTTTAAACGTCAGTTCTCTTTTTTTTTTTACTGTTTATTGTTTCTTCAATTCATTTAAAAGTTAAAAAAAAAAAATATTAACCCCCAACGGAGACCAGAGCTCGTAAAGTTTGGTATATAATAGGTAGGACATGAAAAAGAGCAGAAAAAAGGCTTTATTTTTGAGAAGTAAAATGCAGACATTCTCTGATTTTTTGAACCTTTTTCGTAAAATATAGTAAGTAATCTGAGGAAGTCGAAGACTATTTGACAAGTAGTTTTCAATCTTCGTGCATGGGACATAGCCCTGGATCACAAGGCTTCCAACGTAGATGCGTTCTGTTGTTGTCATTTCGAATTCAAACCCTGCCTTTATCGATTTTTCGGCGTTACATTCCTTGACAATCATTTCAAAAATTTCGTCAGAAAGAAGTCCTTCAAAAAGTTAACAGGATCAGACTCCCTGTTGACATTGAGCAAAACCCAATCACTGCTAATGAAAGGTGAAACTGACTCTCCTATAGGATTATCGACATTAGCTCTCCAATTACGGGATCTAGCTTCTGCTGCTTATTGTTTTAATTAGTATTTTTAAGCTTTAGTTCTAGCTGAAATCATACTATCATAATAGGAGGGGGTGGTCTGTGATTGTCTAAGTGGAACTGATCTATGGGCTATAAAGCAGGAGGACAAAACATGGCTTGTGACAGTCAATGCTGACCTAGAGCCTATTGGGTGCTTCTGAAAATTTGGGTGGCGACGCTGGGATCGTCACTGGCTTGAAATTATGGATCCTGCCACCCTCGAGCGAAATCTCTGGAAAGAAACTTGTCGTCGTCTGCTGGGCGCCACGATGAGCCTGGATGTGGTTTGAACGTGCAACAAGTAAGTAAGATCAATGGGCTGCTAGATCTGCTTTACTGCAGCAGAAAAAGAAGTACATCTAGGCTTTTCCTTGTTCTGGTATAAGTTTTAGCTACAAATTTGTGTGGCAAGGTTCTGCTTGGTCAGTCCTTTGTATCTCTTGGGCTGCAATGTCTGGCTGCAACTTTCTCTTGTATGTTTTCTCTTACATATCACTGAACTCGACTCCACGTCAAATAGGGTATCCATTTCTTGAGACGGAGGGTATGTGAGACAGTTGGTTAAATCTACTTGTACAGAACATCTCTCTGATTTTTTTTTTCTTTATTTTAGAAGTCATTGTATTTGATATTACTGTTGTTTTTAAGTGCCTTGTATTTTTGTCTTTTTTTTATAGCTCTTTCATTTTACATTTCTTGTACACAATTTTTTTTTAATATTATCGCTATTATATTCTTATTCTTTTTAATAAAAACTCTATAGAAAGCTGGTACTATTTTTATTTTGTAGTCCTCATTTTTGCTAATACAAATTTAACCTTTCCTATTTTATGGGCTGTGTCGTCACATGGGGACACTCAGAAAATAGATTGCTCACTTGTAATAAATAATCACAAGTTAAAAAAGATTATTCTAACACACTTCTAAGAAGTTGATTTATCATTAAAAATCAACATCCCCATCTTTAGGATAGCAGTTATAAAATAACGGAAAAGTTGAGTTACCTTTCAAATCCTTATGGAAACTAAAGTCAAAACGCTATACTAAATTCGCCGCAAAAACACAGAACTTATTAGGGAGATGCCTCTTCGTGGACGTATTGGCTAGCAGATGGCATAACGAAAGTCGTGATTAGAGCTCAAGAGTGTGTATTGTGTATATAGGGTGTTACAAGTAACTGTCCTCTAAACTGACTGGCGTGTAGGAGTTAAACCCTGTTTCTTACCCAAAAAAGATAATAAATTTTAAATTTGTTTATTTGTAAATGCAGACAGCACATAAATACAGTTAATATAGTTTTGGAGTAGATGTTGGCATCGTTGAAAGGAGATGTGGGATTAATAAAAAAAAATAGCAGTCTGTTTATTTATGATGCTTTGGCATTTATTTATTATAAGTTAATTATTATAAGTATTATAAGTATTAACATATATTTATTTCAAATTAAAATATTTCAGGAGGAGAAGACGAATTTTATCCATCAGAACCTCCAGCTTCCAATCTAGCTGGTGTTGGTAGCACCTTCAACCCAAAAGACTTCTTCCCAAAGTGGGCTAAAACTTCTAACCTACGGAAATCCTTTGAAATCGATATTCACAACACAAACGAAAGTTTCTGTGATAATATAGGCAGTGATGATAATGGTAACAGTGCAACTGAATTAAATATATCAAACGAGGTCACTCGAGAAACAAGCCTGCAAACCAGGTTAGAAGAAAAACAGGAAGCACGTGATATTGCTATTAACAGTGCATTAAAAGAGACCCTTTTGAATAGTGAGCCCATTGAAGATGGCGACACTAATCGATTAGTTCTAAAAGAAACTCCAATTGGTTGTTATACGAATAATGATATGGACAATACTGTCGATGGTAATGAAATATTTAATAGAATCAGGCATTCTCAAGATGGCGACACAGATTCAGGGTCTATTGAACAAACTCTGATGCGAATTGAAAAGAATCGTTACGCTGGCAGCATGATTTATGGAAAGCCTATTAAAACTGAGTCTTTTGAAGACGACCAGACGAGTTCAGTTGTAAATGATACCAGTTTAATTAATGCTAGTAATTACGTAAGCAGTGACAGTTCTAGTAAATCTGTTAATAAGTTTGATCAGAATAATTCCGATTTCTTTCGTGATAACGATAGTTATTTGGCGATAAAAAATACCAGTTTAAGAAACACTAGCTTCAGTAAGAGAGAAAGTGAATACTTTAGTGAGTATAGTGATGGAGCAGCTGTTAGGAATAGTGAGACGCTTAATCAGCCAGAAAGGGAATCGCTACCCAATTTAGGAAATTCAACGAATAATGATTTTACAGCGAGCATTTCAGAAGAGAAAGAATATCTTAAACATTTAAAACTAAATAGCTCCAGTGATTTCGTAACTGATAGTGATGACAGTGTTGACATAACTAAATTTTTGAGTTAATGTTTTCTGAAATTGATTAAGACAATTTGTGATTGGATAGCATATTTGGGATCTTTTTCGTTATACGTATATCACTATTTAAAATGTATTTCTTAGTGGCCTTCTAATTGCCTCCATCGTTGTTTCTACCTACACGATAAGCAAAGCTCAAACCGACACGCACCCTCTTAAAGCTCCACACACTGGATTGACCAGTCAATGGTCAGTACCCATTCTTTGCTCGTTTGTAAGGTCGTATCTAGGGAGGGGGAGTTTACTGGTTTTGAACTCTCCCCCGTCACCTGAATTTTTTTTCTGACTCGTAAAACAAGTAACAAAAATGTAGATAAACAAACTTCTGATGCGACTTTTCAAGTTTTTATGTTCCCCCCCCCCCCTCCTGAAAAAAAAATCCTGAGTACGGCCTTGCTCGTTGCAGTTTCTTGTTATTGTATTATGAACCTCTTGGTCTTGCTTACAACTTGAATATTTAGTATAGTTGGTCAATGAGGCTATATAAAACTGTTTGATATATAAAATTATAACATAACATACTAAGATATTGGGTAAATAAGGCTTAAAAGATTAAATATTAGATTAAATTTCAAGCTTAAGTATCTGTTATGTGTAAGGATGTGGCATATAAAACTATTCTTAAAAAAAGCTTAAACATTGATATTTTTGGTGAATAAGATTCGAAAAATTAAACGCTATTTAAAAAAATACAACTTGAATATTGGGTAAATAATTCTTAAAAAATTAAATATTTGATTAAAATTGAAATATTAAATATTGGATGTATAAAACCATATGGTATATAAAACTATAAAAAAATTAAATATTTGGTAAATAAGGATTAAAAAATGAAATATTAGATTAAAAATTTCAAGCTTAAATATTTATTATATGAAAAGATGTGGTTTATAAAACTGTGGTAAACAAAACTTAAACATTTGGTGTTTTTGGTGAATAAAACTTGAAAAATAAAACATTATTTAAAAAAAAAACGCTTAAATCTTTGGTATATATACAAAGAAATAACAAAAAGATGTTTAGAAGTGGTACGCGTATAACGGAAATGGTCCTTGTTATTTTAAATTCGTTTCGCCAGTGTGTAGCAGTATTTATTTAATCTTGATTGATTTCCAAGAATTTTAATTGGCAAATTAATTTGTAGAAACTTCCAAATGAAAGTACACTTTAAGAGCAAAGTTAAAAACAAGTGAAGGTCTGTAGTTTGAGATGTTATTTATCTATTTAGAAATGTACATTGACGAAATTAGAGCACAGATGAATGCTTTGGTCATTTTGAAGAATTTCTATACCCTAAAATTTCAAAATCCATGAGCGACAGAATTACTTCAAATAATTCTTCTGAATTAAAATTTCATCTCCCCTGTTTCTATTTCAATCACATATAAGAAATTAATCAGAGTCTATTTCCAACAATTTTTCTGAATCCAAATTTAAAATCTTGATTTTAATCGTTTCAGTTTCATTATTTTTTTCCATTAGTTTCGTTAGTTTTGTTTAATTATTATTTTTTTCATTATTTTAATTTCTTTTCTGTCTTTGACTGCCTCGTTGAAATATTGAATAAACTTAATGAAGATTGGGTTTCTCATTACGGGAGCAAATAACTGGCCATAGTAATTTCGCTGATTTATGCGTTATACGCATGCATTAGATTCCTAACGAAAAATGACATACAATACCAAACAGGTATATAGGGCAGAACTCTTTCACTTGGCTTAACTACCCTCCTTAATATGTCTGAAAGTGATGTTTACCCTATGTAAGATTTATTTGAGGAGGGAGGGTATTTATGGAAGGGACACGAGTTGTTAAAAGGTAAATTATATAGAAAATATAAGAAATTATATTTTGAGGAAAGTCGGACAGATCTATGCCACAAGGCACGTAAGCAAAAACTTATTTCGGGAAGTGAGGAACTGATCAAAACTGTGAATTGTATAAAAGAGTGCAATGAACCGTGGGATTTTGGTAGGGTTAGAGAGGTGTTATTGTTATTTTCTTAAATATTCATAGCCCTTAAGTGCATGCTTATCAAGGTCTCCTTTGAGTTGTATGGTTTCAATGACTCTGCGTCGGTGAAGCCTCGCGAGGCTTCCTAGTTAAATATATAAATAACTAACAGGGCACGTTTTTTAATCTTTTCCGTTGCTTAATTTTTTAAGGAATTGACCAATTTAGATTTTGAATAAGATAGTTGGTCTATACAGACAAAGTGGACTTGGAAGAAATATTTTATAAATTATTCTGCCATGTCTAGAAACAAAAATGCTTCAATATCGTCCGATTGTTTATATTCCATAGGCAACCTTTCTTAACTCCCACTCCCTCGCTGACCGGTAATGCTTAAAGAAACTTTTGATGTTTGTTTTTTGCCGTCGGTGGGCGACAGCAACTTGGTTTAAAGTACGAGTTTGATTTTTGATAATTCAATGTCAATTTTTCGTTAGGTTACATATGACGTGTGACTTTTCGTTACTGTAACGTATGACGTGAAGAGAGTAAACTTCAGTACCTCTAAAATATTATAACGGCATTTTTTCAATACTTTGATTGAACTAATGATCTATCTGGAAGAAAAATCAATGAATTAAATAATGCTATTTTCCACCTGTCTACCTCTGATTCCACACAGTTTTTAAGAAAAAAATGTCTGGCTACAAGATATAAATTCAGTGCCTATGGATGTTGCCAGAAGTCGTCACAATTTGTAAAGTTGGACAGACTAGGCGTTTCAAGCATGCTTACATAACCGATAACCTTGCTTCGATGCACCAAAGGCAACGTTTCCTTGGCAAGTATTTTAAGTTGGTCTAGCGTGGAAACTCAAAACAAAATAGTTTGGAATGTCGAGCAATTAACGGTTATGTTTAGCGAGATCGGGTGGGTATAAACCACTGAAGCAAGTATTTCTTCGAATCCAAAGTTAAAAAAATTCAGTTTGTGTAGTGAAACTTAAAAAATTAAAATGGACTTATAAAATACGGCTATTTTTAAGTTTTACGGCCATCTTATTGTTATTTTAATATTTTAATGGCTAACGCTACGTCTCTCCCAACCTCTGAATTCACTTTTACGTAGCTTTCAGGCCGAAACGTAGAAATTCTTACACTTGTGATTTCCCATAGCTGAGTATTCACACTAAACTATTTGCGCTTCAGGCAACCAAAACCGAATAAGCAAAAACTACAATATTGTCTACCCCCCCCCCCCCCCAAAGCAATATTTTCATCACGAAACAAATAAGAGTTCCACATAGAGATAGGTCCTTTTATTAGACAGTGAAAAAAAAATATATACAAAAGCTATTACTGTATTATCTGTAGTAATCATTATCTGTAGAATTACTAAAGTATTTAAAATTAAAACAAACTATATTTATACTGAATAAAATAATCCCTTCCGGGTCACAGCAAGTTTCCGTCTTAGAAAAGGCAGTGTGGTCTTGGAAAAAATACCAGTATTTCATCATTTACCAGCTGAAAAAAAAAAAATCAACATCACATGACAGTGATAGTTCTGGTAATGACGCCGTCAGAAAACAATAAATGAAATAGGAATTTCGTCATCGGAATCATACACGTACGTGGTTAATAATACATCTATTAAAACATAACATATGTGTACATAAACATATGTTTTTTTATATTATAAAATGTCTAAAATGTGCCTATAGATATGATACGTCTATGGTCTCTATGGTCATCTATGGTACATCTATGATTGAATTTCAACTTCAATTGGGGTTTTCTGAGGACGTCATTGTCAGAACCAACGCTGGACTTTGTGTTTAAGCCACTTTGAAAGGAGAGTAGTTTCGTCATAAAGTCCAGCTATATGAAATTTTAAGCTTAGAAATTTTTATGTTTTGGCCTGGAAGTTCCATCAGTCCCTCCCCCCCCTTCCAACTTAAAAATCCAGTACTCCACTTCTGTCAAACTTTATTGAATTTAAATTACTGTTCAGTAGGTATTCTTATCCTGGATTGATACCGTTCATTTCATAACGGCATCGATGTTGCTGATTTGTATTTCTCTTCTTGACGTTTTCAAATACATAGGCTAATCTAATATATTTCATTGTGTAATTTCCTTTTATAAATGTTCATTCCGTATTGAAGCTGCCTTTTTGCAGGGTTGCCACATTATAATGTTTGTAACTTGTAGCTATTTAATTAAAATTGGTGCATAAAGATTGTACCAGCTGATTAGATTAGGCTTTCGTTTCGCTACTGAAGTTCCTTTATTGTGGCGACCCTGATTTTAACATTACTTGTCTAGTTTTTGCAACTGCCTTTGTAGTTTGGTAGTTGCCTTTGTTTAACTAGTGGTTGTGATGTTTAGTTGTTTTTCCAGTGTTGTAAAATTCCTCCTCGAATTGCACGATAATATTCAGATATTTGGACCATAAAATCTTACTATGGGAAAAACTTGTGTCATGTATTTTCAATGAAGTCCAGTGAAAATACTGCATATATTTGTTGTAAATAATTTTTGCTGAAATCGAGTCGCTTTAAATTGAAACTGGAAACAAGAAGAAGTCCTCCAGTCATATGTATACTCAGGCTTAGCAGGGATAGGGGGAGGAGGTATATACCTAACGCTTGATTTTTTCTCGAGATAGTATGGAATTTCTTGGAGTCTTGTTCTCCCCGTATGGTTCTTTGCTCCTCGATAAACCGTGGTCGAAGATTCGTCCTAATGTTAAAGTCGAAGAGGTTTGAAGAGGTTGAATAAACCGTGGTCGAATTGAATAAACCTTCGAATAAACCGTGGTCGAAGAGCCGTCCTAATGTTAAAGTCGAAGAGGATTGAAGAGGTTCGAAGAGGTTGACAACCTTACAAAGATAATCTTATTAGTATTTGATATTTTGAGTTTAATACCTTTTTCGGTTTTACTTTATCTCTTTTTCTTATCTCAAACAATATTTAAACTATACCTATTTTTATTCTATATTTAAGTTAGTTTAGATTTTAAAATAGCAATTTTAAGTAGTCTGAAGCAATTGTTTAATATATTTTAAAGTACAATTTTTCAAATTTGTTTTCAATCAGAATAAAAACGTCTAAAAAGAATGTATTAAGAATTTGGCAAAGGGATTGAGGTGTTCCAAACACAGAAGGCGGGATGATAGAATAGCAGTGTCATTTTAGCATGTGGCATGTAAAATAACAAATCATTTCAAGAACAGTGGAAAAATGGAAAATTTTTACTTGAATACTTTTTCTCACTAGAACAAACTCATTTAACGCTAATTATGTCCCATTCACGGATTTCTCATTCGAAAACATTAACACCATAAGTGCATATATGTCAGATTTTTGGCAAGAAGGGTAAAGGGTTTTTCGTATGGGGATTTGATGGGAGGGGGTCTGTTGACCAATCTCGTCTGGAGGGCTCGCCCTTAAAGTTTTATTGTCCTTATAATTCCTATTAATTAATTAATTTATTTATTTATAACCCACAAATGAATATTAGAAATGACACTGCGGAGTAAATACAAAAAAAAATAATAATAAATAATAATAATAACATCAATACGAAAACAAACAAAAAACAACAAAAACACAATTTAACCCATATCACGATGAAAAAAGCCAACTAGGGGGTCGGTGAAAGAAACAGCATTACAAGTACTCGTAATCATATTAGCAGCCAGACTGACCAGTCACGCGCAAGCATCAATGACGCTATAACGGGATATGATATTTCTATTTCTGAAACGGCCGGGTAAATACATCAGATATTTACAGTATCTAAAGTAACCCCTTCTATATGGAGCTCAGATTTGCTAGCTAATCTTGAAGGCCTTGGTGGAAAAGAGGCGTCCATCTTTTCTGACTTATGAAAAACAATGGTTCAACCAATGGTTTTATATTTAAATGGTTCAACCAAAACCAACCCAAGGACCCTCAAGGGAAATACAGGAAAAGCAGTTTGAAATTTGGACCTAACATGTATTTTTGGAATATCGTCCCCTCTAGAAAGTTTTGACCCCTCTCCCTCTTCCCTCTTCGTAAGGATCTGAGCCTTGTGCGTACTATTACAATAACGCCATTGCAACCACTAGTAGGCTTTCTATTTTTATATTATTCCGTAGTGGATTTAAATGTAGAGACATTGTGTCTAATATATGTTACAGTCATATGATATCCCGTTCATTCATAGAGAAATCACCTGAACCCAAATTCTATATTTTGATCTCTATTTTATTTTACGTGAAATGGGGTCACAATTATGTTTACCTTATTTTTACTGTAACACCAGCTAACCTACGACAGTAGCTTGAACACCGATCCTAACCCAGAAACGCTGAAACACAAAACCAGGTCAAACCAGTGAGGGCTTGAGTTCCAGAAAAATGTTTAAGATAGGTGCGTTAGACAGAGCCTTAAACAGACCAATGAGTATTGGTAACTTGTGTGAGTGGGAACCGGCGCTAGTGCCAACAAAAACAAACTATCAACGCCATCTAACGTTTGGTGATATTGGGCATTTTTTAGTGTAATAACAAGAAAAATTAATTTAATTTGTTTAATTGGTAAAATAATAAGTATCTAATCTCAGTTCCCGATAGAAAAATTAAACCTTGAAGAAAATGCCAGGTGTGAACAATCCGACAAATGTCAAGTGCGGTTGCATGAAGAATGCGACAAACCCAAAAGCCTTCATGCCAAGAACAAAATTGTGGGCACTAAATTAGTTTATTCCATGTGTCTTCTCAGTTAGGTGTAGATACAGTGGGGTTCCTAGGGTTGGTGGAGCTCGCGGTAAAATTAATTACAGCACCCCCTTCCCCACTCCAATATAAGTAAAAAAAAAGGTGAATCCAGTGAAAAATCTCATCAAAGTGGGCAATCCCTCAGCTGTGTTGCCCCCTAGCTGCGGTGCAAAGGGACAGATGACCCAGTTACCCCTTCTCCTTGAATAACTCTGTGTAAATATATCAGTATATTTGACAGCTCGGTGTGACACACTAATTGACTGATTGTTGTGACGCAAAACTTTTTACTTTGGGGCCAAGTCACATCTTAATCCATCAGGCCTGTAGTAAATACTACAGAAACATAAATAATAAGGGACAAAAAAGTAAAATTTCTTGCAAAAGTCCTTATCACTTTTGTCATGCAGTACAATAAAAGAAATCAGGGGGTATATAGGGTATTTTTCTACCGTAATCTAGGTATTTAAAATCAAGTTTGTTGATGAAATGCTTACCAGAAATGCAGAATTTAATTACGACTCTTGAAAATGGAATTTGATAAAACATATCCAGTAGGAATAGTTTGAGGATGAAAAAATATATCGAGGTCTAGAAACGATGTCATTCTATGATCCCCATTGCTCTACAGTAGTATTTCCCAGCTGATTTTGGGTTTTTTAGTATAATTTGCTATTTATACTATATTTTGTGTGTATATAACATCTTTTATGCAATGCATGACGTCATTGCAATACTATCATGTATCTTTTTTGCTCTTTAAATGCATATGAAAGTGACGTCATTTACATGATTTTTTATTATTATTATTATTAAGGCTCTGGGGTATGGTCAGCCCATGGTTGCACTGCCTGCGCAGGATCCACAAAAATATTGCCATACCCCACTGGTGGGGCCTGTGCCACACGTTGGGAATCGTGGCTCTACAGTCATATTATCAACTATCCGACACATGGCATAATCTGGGCGTGGCATAGCCCATCACGATTCCAAATTGTATATTAGTTGACGATAGAATATGTTAGTTGACGATCCTTGGTCAAATTGTTTTGAAGGGGGAGCTAACGGATTTTAAGCCCTGTCTTCGTTCCCTTTTTTCATGCAACGTTGGCTACGTCAAGATTTTACTTATTTAACACACACAAAATATACAAAAAAGAGATGCAACACAAAAGTAACATAAAAAAAAAAACACAAACCTTCAAACAGAGCCAACAGGGAGATATGGTCGAAAAGAAGCTATGCTCGAAGGCTGCATATTATCAATAAATAATTTTAACCCCCCCCCCCAAAAAAAAAAGAAAAAAATAATAATAAAAACAACGGGAAAAAGGACAGTCCTAAAACATGGCAACTTAGGGAAGGAAATGGACAAAGGGGAAAAGGCGGCTATCCCAGCGTGGCAAATTCACAAACCCGCAAAAAATTCCAATATAAAATAAAACCATCATCAATGATAAATAATATCTTCTGTTTTTTTTTTTTTTCTTAAAAGAAAGTGGCAATTAATTTTTTTTTAATTTAATCTTTAATTTAAGCTTATATGCTAGAAAAGAGATCTGAGATCTTATTGTAAATATAGCTCTTTCATAATTCATTGAGGGAAGTCTATCCATCAGAATGGGTATCTAACCCGGGATCATTCAAAATGGGGTGGTTCTTGCAGCACCCCACATGGCCATCGCTTTCTGATTAAATCCAATGAAGGTGCGGCCTTATCGACCGATTTATTAGCCTCTTATTACATAACCCTAATTTTTGAGTTTAGTTTTGAAAACCAAATAAGTGTTCACAGAAAAAAATTGAAATTATACTTTGTAAGAATTGCAGGCACTTGATCAGATTTGTTCTATTGTGGCAGATAACAGTTGAGTATCAACCATATTTTGCTGTCTGTTCAATATGTCATTAAAGAGCAGGCTAAAACCCAAAACTACACGAAACCCTTCCACAAGGTTCTAAGGCCATAATATAATGCAGGAGAAGAGGAAAAATAAAGACACTTTAATAATACTAAAACAAAACGATAAAGGAGAGAAAAATACAGAAAATAAACAAATATAAGAAGAAGAAAATAATGACAAGACGAGAAAGCTACTCTATTCCTTCTACGCTAGCATAAAGGCAAAGAATACAGAATCAACGCATTTTCACCAGCACATCAATTCTAATGAATAACCAATAGCACCATATGAAGCTGGAAATCCAAAATGTTGTTTCAAAATTAGGATGCGTTAGATTGCTAAGTAAATATAATGTACATTTATGAATGGAATGATGTATGTACGAACTAAGGGTCTAGCTGTGTTCGATTATTGGGCACATTAAATCTGATAATCAATACTGTAAACGATTTATGTGCACGTAAACAGTTTATTTGCAGAAGGGATCAGTCAGGCCGGGATTTACCAATAGGCCCGGGCCTAGGGGCGCACAATATCAGGGGGTGCGATAAATTATCACTCAGTGATTTTTTTTCTTAACAAAAATTGAACTGCTGTTATTTATCGTTAAAGCGTCAGATTCACTGCACCGCCGTGCTGCCTATTCACAGAAAGTGATTTTAAAACTGAGAGTTCAGTATCACCTCTCCAATTCATTACTTTTGGCTCATCAGTTGGGCTCTGTTCAGTGCTTCCACTATCCCTGAATTTTCGAGAATTTCTCCAAAAATCTCGCAAAAACGGAGCAGCAAAAACGCTTGGGCCTAGAAGCGTCAAAACTTTATATCTGGCCCTGGGAACAGTAAATCTGACTATAATTTTTTCCTATTATTGTTCCCATTGTTCCCACTATTGGGAACAGTAAATCTAATTATAAATGCTGTAAACAATTTATGGGCATGTAAACCATTTTATTTGTATTAGGGAACAGTAAATCTGATTATAGATACTGTAAACAATTTATGTGCATTTAACCGTTGAATTGTAGTAGGATAATCATTAAATTTACTATGTAACAAAATTTGATATCTATTATAGTTGTAAAAGTATAGTGTATGGAGTGAAATCAGCTGCGTTTTTTATGGTTTATTTATTATTGTTATGGTGGAATCACTTGCTGAATAAAGCAAATTTTCTCTTCGATTTCCTTCTCTCTATTCTCAGAGCGCTTTTTTTCCTCTAATTTCAGTTGTTGTCGCTTTTACTTTGCTATTGCTTAATGCTAGGAATTTCAGTGTAGTACTTTTGCCTATCAGCAAATCCGGAAGCATTGACAAAACCCGTTCACAATGAGATTTTACTGAGATTTAGCTAGCGCTAATCTGAACCAATCAGTTTGTCATAAATTTTCTGATTGGTTAGAAACTTCAATAACATTCGTACTGGCTCAAATTGGTGCTAGCTAAATCTTGATATTAACAAAAATTCCATTGTGAATAGGCCTTAAGCTTTACTAAGAGGCTAGCTTCAAAGTTTCGTGAGGCACAGCTGTAACGGTTAATCATTTGTATTTTCGGTTTGACTATTCTGGTTCAATTAGTGAATCCTTATTATTTCCCCTTTTCCAGATCATCATTGACCACAACAATTGTATGATTAACTCAGGTGGACAAAAAATAAATAAATATAGTTGTCAGACCAAGTTGTCAAATCCAAGTTTATTTGATCTACTTCCTCCTTTTCAAAAGTCCCATTCATAATCTTCAGTAATCTATCTCCACCTTCGCAACCACTATATTTCAAAAAACCACCTTTTAGTCTTTTTATATACCCTTTACCCTTTCTTCTTTCTTCTTATATACCCTTTCCTGAACATTTTTCACGGTTTACCACATTCTCAAAATACTATGCCCATTTCTCTTTAACTCTTTCCTTACCACTAATTGTTGCCCCCTTCCTATCTTTAACTGGGACAAGTCCAAATTGACTACTCACTTTCAGCTTATTAACATGCCATTACAATATTTTTCTATTATGCCGTCTGGATGCATCTTCCAAATCTTCAGCAACTATATCTATGGCCTTTACTTCACTCCTCCTTAATTCATGCTTTAACCCTTGACAGGCCACTATATTAACGAATACTAGGAAAAATCTTCAACACCTCCCATGCAATCTCTAGGTCAGACTATTGATAAAAAAAAATGTATAATCTTTCAATAACTTTATCAATCTTTCAATAGCCCTATGTGATGTTTCATGCTTTATCAAAGCAAAACATAGAATTTCTTGAAACAAAAAAGTTCTTTCTTATTAAAATTATTCAACAACATTGTTCGTTTAATTATACCTTCATCAACACTACCCACATCATGGGAGTCAAATTCTAGAAGTGACACGGGAATCGTGGGTGAAGCACTCTCACAGAGATTCAGATGTTCTAGCGATAGAGAAGTATTTGAAGTTCCCATTAGGGTTTTTGCAGCACATGTTGAAGGACCTTCAACACCTACGATAACAAACAAAAATAACAAGGAAAAGAAACCCTAAACTACTATAAAAATACAATTTCAATAAATTACTCAGCCACATTGCAGCTCCAAAATCCAAGAAAGCAACAAAAACAGATCGCAAAACTTAAACGGGAGGTAACATGAGAGCATCGAACGAACTCAAGAGTGATAATGTAAAGATTATATCAATAAGTTTTAGTGATTACCTCCTTTTTCACTAATTTTAAAATTAAAAAAGCGTTCATCTGTTAAGAAAGAGATATTTACAATTGGTCAAACTTTAGTTCAAATGAACAAGATATATAAGACATTGTTTGTTCCCAGCAGGGCAGTTTCCAAGAGTTTGTTTTTGTTTGCCGAATTTTTGAGCTAGACAACAGCAGATAAAAAACAAAAAAATAGCCACAAATACTGACCTCTTCATTTATCTGTTTGGAGTTAGCCATAGCAGTAGCCTACATTAAAATCAATTTATTTCAAGTTTTTTCCCTTTAATATGAGTTCTGATTGGGATATAATTTCTTTTGATGTTATAAGAAATAAAAACATAGCTCAAGGTAAAAATTGTTTTTAATAAAGTGCAAATTATGTTCTGATCTTTAAAAGCCCCGCAGGACCTTAGCCCTACTCTTCTTTGTGGTAGTTTCTCCTCGTTTTGAGTTTCACTTGGTTATCAATTGTAGTTTTAGTTCGTTTTGGATTTTGTTTATTTTTAGTCAGTGATTTATGGTAGTTCTTTACTTAAAAAATTATTGTACTTTATTTGTGCTGCCCTTTTATTTTCTTTGAAAAGGTTTTAAAATTAAAATTTGTTTGTCTCCTAAGCTTGAAGCTGTTCCTTTGACTACTTTTCCCAGCATTGCAGAACCATTTAAATTGGTAGCTGAACCCAGGAATGAAGGTATGCTTCAAATAATTGGTTTTGTAGAATTAGGAATATTTCATATAAAAAAACTAGCACACTGAAGTTTCAGTGACCTTGAGGTGGAGGTGTGGATAAGGAAGGGGCAATCCCCCTCCTGAAAGGAATAAATCCTGCTCATTTTGGAGTTTAATGTTATTTTTTACTTTCATAATATCAGCGTAGATCAGAAATGTATCCAGAAATCACAAGGGATTAGACATCAATTTCACATTTTTGATGCGTTTTTAATGTTTCTATTGTCCGCCTCCTCTTTCCCCCAAAAATACCTTCGCTTGAAAATACCTTTCTGCTGGGAAACATTTTCACCGAGGGAAGGGGGGTGAGTAACGGGATGATTTTAAAAAAAAAATTAAATTAGTCTTTTCAAAATGAGTGTACAAAAAAATTACCCGAGATCATCCATAAGAAATTTTCCAGCTAGAATAGAAGTGTCTTGAAAAAATTTCCCTGGAGGGGGGGGATTTTTACGTGAAAACAACTTTTCATGGTGGAATTTTTCCGTGGGTAAAGGAAATTTAAGGAATCTTTCATGGAGGGGAGGGAAGCCGGTTTTCCGGTGTTATTTAATAGCAATCAGAAATTAAATTAAAAAAAGTTTCTTCAGCTGAAATTAAGGAGCAACATCAAAATTTAAACGGACAGAAATTTTTACTTATGTGAAAAGGGTTGCCCCCTCCTCAAGACTGCTCTTTACGCTAAAGGTTTGACTTTTTTTACTAATTCTTTAAGAACGACTCCTCAAACACAATGGTCGTTTAATAGGAATAATAAGTTTTTTTTTTATTTTTCGATCATCTGTTATGAAAGTTTGGTGACTTCAGAGTGGGGAGAGGGGATGGTGCCTGAAACCACCTCGAGGGAGCCGGATTTTCCGGCATAATCTGATTAACAATCAGAAATTAAAAAAAAAAAAAATAAGGTTTTTTCAACTTAAAGTACGGAACAACATTGAAAAACACAAAAATTTGTCCCTATATGAAAGGAGCTGCCCCCTCCAAATCTCTTGCTCAATAAACCAACGGTTCTATTTCTTTGACAAAGCTTTTTATTTTAATTGAACGGCCCTTATTTTTATGAAGTCTTTCTTAAAGAATTCGGAAAAAATCAAACTTTAGCGTAAAGAGAGAGGGGTTTAAGAGGGTGAAGGCCCCTCAAATATTGAAAAATTTGTTTATTTAAAGTTTTAATGTAGGTCCTTAATTTTAATTGAAACACTTGTTTCTTCTATTTAATTCCATAAAAGGATTCCTGTATTAAAATAAACGTCACATCATTAACACAAGATTCTGATTCATGGATAATTCTTCTGGGCTGGGTCTGTTTTGGTGGGGGCTTTCAGGCTGAAAAATATCTTCCTATTTAATGTATCTGCCATGGGTTGCCTCTTCATAGTAGCATAATATTTATAGGCATGAATGTATAATGAGTCGGAGCTAATAGGCTTGAGACTGTCTATTCAGGATTTTTACTCTTTTCGATAGAAGAGCATCGCTAAGTGCTGAAAACCATGTTGTAACAAAAAATAGGCCCAGGATTATGCAAAGCCGTCCTTCATACTAGAGGTCCCTGGGACTTTTTGCTGTCCGGCTTTAAGCCAGCTTCAGCGTTTCAGTTCAGACTTGAGAAGATATATTGGTCCCCGTCCTGCATTGCTATCCGGAACCATTGCTTTTCCTGAGGCCAAAATGATTTCAGTGATTTATAGAACATGAAAATTCAAACTTTCGGAATGGTTTTGACGTTAAAAAATAATTATCGTATCGATATTTTGACTGACGAATTCAGACGATTTGAACTGGACTTGTTAAGAGTTCCAGAAACTCATATCCAAGGGGTAAGAAGCGTGACATTAGATGATATAGAATTTGTTTAATCAGGCAGGAAGGATGGGGTACATAGACATGGAGTAGGGCTCATGATGAATAAGGAAGCTAATAAGTCTTGTTTAGGCTGGTATGGTATTAATAATATGAATACTATTTGTTCATTTTCAAACAGTTTGTGGTAACGAACTGTAAGTAAGGAGCGACCCGGCTCAACAGTAATCGAAACTCTAAAAAACGGAATTTTGATAGCAATAGATACATAAAAGAATCATATTTTTATGCTAATTTCAAGTTTAGTCTTACCTATCAAAAATTACGAGCCTGAGAAAATTTGCCTTATTTTCGAAAAAAAGTGGAGAACACCCCCTAAAAGTCGTAGAATCTTATTGAAAATTATACCATCAAATTCAGCGTATCAGAGAACTCTACTGTAGAGGTTTCAAGCTCCTATCAGCAAAAATGTGGAATTCTGTTGTTTTTTTTTGTTTTTTTTTGCTAGAAGAAAGACCACGGATGTGTGTTTATTTGTTTTTTTGTTTGTTTGTTGTTTTTTTTCAGGGGTGATTGTATCAACCTAGTGGTCCTAAAATATCGGGGGAGGGCTCATTCAAATGGAAATTAAAAGTTCTAGTGCCATTTTTAAGTGACAGAAAATGAATGGCATATAGGCCCCCTACCACGCTCATTTTTTTCCAAAAGTCACCCGATCAAAATTTTGAGATACCCTTTTTGTTCAACAGGGTCGCAAAATTTAATTACTGTCTTTGACGATGACTTTAATCCCCACAGTCCCCGGGGGGAGGTCTGAACGTTGTGAACTTTGCCCAATTTTGACATATAGTATTGGTTATTGGGAAGTATTAATTAAAAACTTTTTCCACAAAATAAGTTTTTCAAAGAAAAGTAAAGAACTCCATTAAACAAAAAATTAGCAAAACTACAACCAAAAAATCTACCAAGCGTGAAACTACCACAAATCAGCATCGATAAATAAATGAAACCCAAAACGAGCAGAAATTACAATAAATAACCGAGTCAAACTCCAAAAGAGCAGAATTTAACATAAGTTGGGCTCAAAACCCCTATGCCATCCCAAGGCCAGATCATAATTTGCACTTTAATGAAAAAAAATAAATGTTTTTACTTTTATAACTTTAATAAATCAAATAATATTAAGATTTTGATTACTAAATATCAGTATATGTATATTAAACTGACAATGCTCATTCATTTGTATTTTATTCAGTAAAGTGCAAATTATGTTCTGGTTTTGGAAAGGCTTTGGGGTTTTGAGCCCAAGTTAAGCTAATTTCTGCTTGTTTTGAGTTTGACTCGGTTATTTATTGTAATTTCTGTTCGTTTTGGGTTTCATTTATTTATCGACGCTGATTTTTGGTAGTTTCACGCTTGGCAGATTATTTGATTTTTATTTTTGCTCATTTTTTGTTTAATGGAATTCTTTACTTTTCTTTGAAAAACTTGTTTTTTGGAAAAAGTTTTTTTTTATTAATTTTCTGTTCGTTTTATATTGACATAATCTTTTCGGAGAAAAAAAAACAATACTTTAAATCTTTTCATATTTTAAGATTTTACATTTTTCCATTCTATTTGTATGCTGAACAACAATTTTCCGTAATATTTGGTACCAGACACCCTCTTACAAATATGGCCACAATTAGTAGTGTTTAAATAAGTTTCATACCTTCTCTAGTTGACATGAAATAAAAAACTGGATACCATTCGCAAAAAAAAATCTGTTTACTTTCTTTGATAGCTTGGATACACTTACGCTATATTGATTTGGTTAAATATTAAGAGAAGAAGCAGCCCCGAAAGTTCGAACATAATACCCTCAGTCGTTCTTGGGATACTGCTGAGATGCCTTATTGGGATTTAGCATTAACACAGTGCATTTGGATTTAATCTTATGGCAACATTTAGTTTTTAAACATAAAGTCAAATGAGAGGGTGGGCGTGGGAGGGGGATTAGTTTCCGTCCAATCACTTTCGACTATCAGTCCTTTTGAAGTTCTTTTTGAAGTTCCTACGACAACTCCTTTGATACGAAGTGCCCTGGTCTAAACAACAATAACAAGAACAAAATAATGCATTAAACCCATAAAGATCTTTACTATAAAAGTTTCAAGTCTCCCAAATACTTCTGACTATTAAAAACGGTACATAGCTTGTGAAATTTAAATTGAAAGAGCCTTGTTTAGCTTTTTAGACCAGTGCTTCCTATAATCAACTTATACGCCTCCGGGGGACACGTTACAAACCTTACCCTAAGGGCTGTGAGGGTGGTTGTCATCCTTTAAGACCTAATTTCCAGAACCTTCAACTACGTTATACAAAATGGCTATCTCAAAATTTTGATTGGATGTGTCTGGGGAAATGGTGGGCGTGAGAGGGGCGTTAGTCTTTCTCCAACCACTTTCAACTATTAAAAAAGGCACTAGCCCTTTTAATTTCCAATCAAATGAGCCCTTTCAAAGTTTCTACGACAACGCTTTCAATAAAAACCATATATATGCCCCCAGGGGATAACTTACAACCATCTCCCTGAGGGCGGGGTGGTGGGGTTGTCATCCTCAGAGATCTAATTTCAAGAACTTTCTACTACGTTGAAAAAAAGGGCTATCTGAAAATTTTGATTCGATGTGTTTGGGGGAATGGTGAGCGTGATAGAGGGGTTAGTTACCGTCTAATCACTTTCAACTATTAAAAAGGGCAGTATCCCTCTCAATTTCCAATTGAATGAGCCCCTTTTGAAGTTTTTACGACAACTCTATCATTAAAAACCTTATATGCCCCCTTGGAATAGCTTACAACCTTTGCCCTGGGGACTCTCGGGGGTTTGTCATCCTTAAATGCATAATTTCCAGAACTTTCAACTACGTTGAACAAAATGGTTATCTCTAAGCTTTGGTTGAATGTGTTTGGGGAAATGGAGGGCGTGAGAGGGGGTTAATTACTCTCCACTCACTTTCGACTATTGAAAAGGGCAATTTCAATTTCCAATCAACTGAGCCCTTTTTGAAATTTCTACAACAACTTTCTATATAAACCTTATATGCCCCCAGGGCACAAATTACAACCCTTGCACTGAAAGCTCTAATGGGGTTTTTATCCTAAAAGACCTAATTTCCAGAACTTTCGACTATGTTGAACAAAATGGATATCTCAAAATTTTGATTGGATGTGTTTGGGGAAATTGTGGGCATTAAAGGGGGTTAGTTGCCCATTTCAATAAAAACCTTATATGTCCCCAGGGTATAACTTATAACCCTTGCCCTGAAGACTATGGGGAGAGTGTCCTAATCAAAGGTATAATTTCCTGAAGTTTAAACTTCGTCGAACAAAATGGGCATCAAAAAATTTTGATCGGATATGTTTGGGGAAATGGTAGGCTTGGAAGGGGTGTTTGTTGCCTTCCAATCACTTTCGACTATTAAAAAGGGCACTAGCCATTTCAATTCCCAATCGAATGAGCCATTTTTGATGTTTCTACGACAACACGTTAAGTATAAACCTTAAAAACCCCTTGGGCATTACTTACGACCCTGACCCCGAGGGCTTTGGAGGAGTGTCCTCCTCAAAAATATAACTTCTATCTGGGAATCCACAACACTGATCAAAGAGGCTACCTAAAAATGTTGATTGGATGTGTTTGGGGAAAAGGTGGACGAGACAGGGGGGATAGTTGCCCTCCAATCACTTTCGACTATTAAAAAGGGCATTAGACCTTTGAATTTCCAATCGAATGAGCCCTTTTTCAAGTTTCTATGACAAAGATTTCAATAAAAACTTATATACCCCCAGGGCATAACTTATAACCCTTGCTTTGAAGACTGTGGGGGGAGTGTCCTGCTCAAAGGTATAATTTCCTGAACTTTAACTGCGCGGAACTAAATGGCTATGTCAAAATTTTGATTGGATGTGTTTGGGAAATGGTGGGCGTTGAAGGGGTGTTCAGTTGCTTCCAATTACTTTCGACTATTAAAAAGGGCCCAAGCCATTTCAATTTCTAATCAAATGAGCCCTTTTTGAAGTTTCTACAACAACGCGTTCTATAAAAACTTTATATGCCCCCAAGGCATAAATTACAACCCTTGTCCTGAGGGTGTCGTCCTCAAACACCTAATTTACAAAAGTTAAAACTACGTTGAATAAAATGGCAGCCTCAAAAATTTGGATAGGATGTGTTTGGGGGACTAATGAGCGTGGGGGGGGGGCGAGTTTACATTAAATCAATTTCAACTCTTGAAAAGGACACTAGTCCTTTGAATTTCCGATCGAATGAGCCTGTTTTGAAGTTTCTACAACAACGCCTTCTGTAAAACCCTTATATGCCCCCAGGCCATAACTTAAAACCCTTGCCCTGAGGGTTGTGAGGGAGTATCCTCCTAAAAACATATTTTCTATCTGGAAAACAACTATGCTGAACAAAATGGCTATCTCAAAATTTTGATTGGATGTGTTTTGGATAATGATGGGCGTGGGGAAGGGGGGCTAGTTGCCCTCCAATCACTTTCGACTATTAAAAGGGTACTAGCCCTTTGAATTTCCAATCGAATGAGCCTGTTTTCAAGTTTATACAACAATGTATTCTATAAAAACCTTATATACCTCCAGGGCATAACTTAAAACACTTGCCCTGAGGGGTGTGGGGGAGTGTCCTCCTCAAAACATATTTTCTATCTGGAAATCAACTAAGCTGAATCCAAAAATTTTGAAATTTTGATGGCTATCCCAAAATTTTGATTGGATGTATTTGGGGGAATGATGGGCGTGGGGGGGGGCTAGTCGCCCTCCAATCACTTTCGACTATTAAAAAGGGTACTAGCCCGTTGAATTTCCAATCGAATGAGCCTGTTTTGAAGTTACTAAGACAACACCTTCTATAAAAACCTTATATGCCCCCAGGGCAAAACTCAAAAGCCTTGCCCTGATGGTTGTGGGGGAGTGTCCTCCTCAAAAACACATTTTCTATCTGAAAATCAAGTATGCTGAACAAAATGGCTATCTCACAATTTTTTTTGGATATGTTTGGGGGAATTATAGGCATGGGGGAAGGGCTAAGTGCTTTCTGATCAGTGTCGAATATTGAGAATGGTACTAGCCGTTTAAATTTGCAATCGAATAAGCCTGCTTTTAAGTTTCTAAAATAACGTTTCCTATAAAAACCTTGATCACCCCCAGGGCATAACTTAAAACCCTTGTCCTGAGGGTTGTGAGGGAGTATCCTCCTCAAAAATATATTTTCTACCTGGAAAACAACCACGCTGAACAAAATGGCTATCTCAAAATTTTGATTGGATGTGTTTGGGGTAATGATGGGGGTAGGGGGGGGGGCTAGTTACCCTCCATAACTTTCGACTATTAAAAAGGGTACTGGCCCTTTGAATTTCCAATCGAATGAGCCTGTTTTGAAGTTTCAACAACAACGCCTTCTATAAAAACCGTATATGCCCCCAGGGCATAACTTAAAACCCTTGCCCTGAGGGTTGTGTGGGAGAGTCCTCCTCAAAAACATATTTTCTATCTGGAAATCAACTACGCTGAACAAAATAGCTAGCGCAAAATTTTGATTGAATGTGTTTGGGGGAATGATGGGCGTGGGGGGGCTAGTTGCCCTCCAATCACTTTCGACTATTATAAAGGGCACTAGCCCTCTGAATTTCCAATTGAATGAGCCTTTCTTGAAGTTTCTATGACAACGCCTTCTATAAAAACTTTATATGTCCCCAGGGTCTAACATAAAACCCTTGCCCTGAGGGTTGTGGGGGAGTGTCTTCCTCAAAAACATATTTTCTATCTGGAAATCAACTACGCTGAACAAAGTGGCTGTCTCACAATTTTTAGGGGATGTTTTTTGGGGACAGATGGGCGTGGGGGGGGGCTAGGTGCCCTCCAATCACTGTTGACTATTAAAAATGGCACTAGCCCATTCAGTTTCAAATCGATAGATCCTGTTTTGAAGTTTCTACGACAACGTCTTCTATAAAAATCTTATATGCCCCCAGGGCATACCTTTAAACCCTTGCCCTGAGGGTTGTGGGGGGGTGTCCTCCTCAAAACCATATTTTCTATCTGGAAATCAACTACGCTGAACAAAATGGCTATCCCAAAATTTTGATTGGATGTAATTGGGGGAATGATGAGTGATGGGGGGGGGCTAGATGCCCTCTAATCATTGTTGACTATTAAAAAGGGCACTAATCCTTCGAATTTCCACTTGAAGGAGTCGTTTTTGAAGTTTTTACAATAGCGCCTTCTATAAAAACCTTATATGCCCTCAGGGCATAACTTAAAAACACTTGCCCTGAGGGTTTTGGGGGAGTGTCCTCCTCAAAAACATATTTTCTATCTGGAAATCAACTATGCCGAACAAAATAGCTATCTCAAAATTTTAATGGGATGTGTTTGGGGGAATGATGGGCGTGGGGGAGGGGCTAGTTGCCCTCCAATCACTTTCGACTATTAAAGAGGGCACTAGCACTTTGAATTTCCAATCGAATGAGCCTTTTTTGAAGTTTCTAAGACTACACCTTCTATAAAAACCTTATATGCCCCCAGGGCATAACTCACAGCCCTTGCCCTGAGGGTTGTTTGGGAGTATCCTCCTCAAAAACACATTTTATATCTGGAAATCAACTACGCTGAACAAAATGGCTATCGCAAAATTTTTATTGAATGTGTTTGGGGGAATGATGGGCGTGGGGGGGGGAGGGGGGCTAGTTCCCCTTCAATCACTTTCGACTATTAAAAAGGTTCCTAGCCATTTGAATTTCCAATCGAATGAGTTTTATTTAGAAGTTTCTACAACAACACCTTCTATAAAAATCTTATGTGCCCCCAGGTCGTAACTTAAAACTATTGTCCTAGTGGCTGTTGACGAGTTTCAACCTAATAAACCTAATTTCCAACTGGAAATTCGTGACATTAACCAAAACAATATTCGAAAAATTTTGATTGGATTCATTCTGGAGAATTTTAGGCTGGAGGGGGCTAGTTGCCCTCCAATCACTTTCGACTATTATAAAGGGCACTAGCCCTTTGAATTTCCAATCGAATGACCCTGTTTTGAAGTTTCTACGACAGCACCTTCTATAAAAACCTTATATGCCCCCAGGGAATAACTTAAAACTCTTGCCCTAAGGATTGTGGAGGAGTGTCCTCCTCAAAAACATATTTTCTATCTGGAAATCAACTACGCTGAACAAAATGGCTATCTCAAAATTTTGATTGGATGTATTTGGGGGAATGATGGGCGTGGGTGGGGGGGGCTAGTTTCCCTCCAATCACTTTTGACTATTAAAAAGGGTACTAGCCCTTTGAATTTCCATTCGAATGAGCCTATTTTGAAGTTTCCACGACAACGCCTTCTTATATGCCCCCAGGGCATAACTTAAAACCCTTGCCTTAAGTGTTGTGGGGGAGTGTTCTCCTCGAAAACATATTTTCTATCTGGAAATCAACTACGCTGAACAAAATTGATATCTCAAAATTTTGATTGAATGTGTTTGGGGGAATGATGGGCGTGGGGGGTGCTAGTTGCCCTCCAATCACTTTCGACTATTAAAAAGGGAACTAGCCACCCCAATTTCCAATTGAATGAGCCCTTTTCGAAGTTTCTACGACAACTCCTTCGTTACGAAGTGCCCGGATATAAAGAACCAAAAAACAACACATTGTGCCCACATCGTTCTTTACTTAGGCAGCGCTAGCGCGCTGCCTATGATACAGAAATTTTCAGGAGGGATTTTTTCTGGTAGTAGGGGGATGGTCGTGTCGGGTGTTACGCGGGAGGATCTTTCCATGGGGGAAGAGACATTGTTATGAAGGGGGATTCAGATTTCTTAGCATTATTTCAAAAAAAAGATCAGAAATTAGATAAAAAAACAGGTTTTCAACTGAAAGTAAGGAGCAACATCAAATTTTTAAACGAATAGAAATTATTACGTGTATGATGATTTGGTTTGCCCCCTAGTCAATACCTCGTTCTTTACGCTAAAGTTTTTCTTAGCACATTCATCAGGGCTATTTATTCTAATTAACAGCCTTTATTTGTGAGTAAGGGGTCATTCTGAAAGAATTAGAACAAAATTTGAACTTTAGCGTAAACAGTGAGGTATTGACTAGGGGGCGAACCCCCTAATATACGGAACAAATATATACGAATATAAAAGTTCGTTACGTGAGTTAATTTGTAACTTAGTTATATTTATTACTAATAAAAACGTTCGTAAATAAAATTAAAAGTTTTAGTGCCCTTTTTGAGTAACCAAAAAAATTTAAGGGTAACTAGACTTCCTCCTACGCCCCTTTTTTCTCAAAATCATCATATCAAGGTTTCGAGAAAGCCATTTAGTAAAAATAAGTAAAATTAATATGCAAATTTCATTTTAACTACTCATGTACGGTGAGCCAAAATCAAAACCTGTATTAGTTCAAAAACTTTGAGAAATTAAATAAAAAACAAGTTTTTTTTAACTGAAAGTAAGGAGCGACGTTAAAACTTAAAACGAAAATAAATTATTCCGTATATGAAAGTTTTTTTTCACAACTATTGTTTAAAACAATAAGGTTTTTAAAGCTTTAGTAAAGGTTTTATGCTTGTATGGTATCCCCCTTTATATGTATCATTTTGATGGATTTTGTCTTAAGAAGCAGAGGAAAGAAAATGGGAGGCCATGCAATCAAATGGGGAGAAAAAATCTCATAAACCTAAATTATGCTGATGATTTAAGTATATTTTATTAAAATATGAGCAAAATGAATGAACTTTCAGAGGTTTTGCGAGTTCTGGGTACTAGAATAGGTCTGAAAATAAATGTTAAGAAGACTAAGTCATTAAGGCTAGGAATAAGTGAAGATAAAAAATTGACGTTGGGTAACGAAAAAATTTATCAATGTTTTTTTTCCATATAAAATATTATATATATGCAATACAATATACAGTAATTTTTTTTAATGAAGTAGACTATGTCACTAAAAAACGAACAGAAATTAATTAAAAAAACTTTTTCCACAAGACAAGTGTTTCATATGAAAGTAAATAGCTCCTTTAAGCCAAGAATGTGCAAAAATAAGGTGAACTAATCTTCCAAATGTAAAAATTTCACTAATCACTATCAGTAAATGAATAAAACTCAAAACGAACAGAAATTACAATAGAATGCCGAGTAAAACTCAAAAAAAGGAAAAATTAACATGAGTAGGGCTGATAGCCCTTATTACTTCTCAATACCACAACACACATTGTCCTTTAATGAAAACAAAAAATAGTTTTGAAATGTTTTAACCTTTCTAACTTACATTAATGAAAAATTTTTAAAAACCTTAAAATATAAATGTCAGTATATATACGTTTGAGTGACAATCCAAGGTCATTTTTTTTAAAGTTCACCACACCTTGTTTTATTATCAGAATGCAGAGGGGATATAAAAAGGCAATGAAAATCGGATCAATATTTCCTATATATTTTCCCGTAAAATTATTTACGGAGTGTTATGTGTACCCAAGTGACTAATCGTATTTTGTATTTAACACTATGCTGTGAAATACGCTGTAAACCCGTATTTAACAGTAAGGTGTACGAAAAGTGTTTTCCAATAGCATTTTATAGGGCTATAGTGAGAGAAAAGATTAGCTGGTTAGAATATGTTCATTGGATGATGGATGAGCGATTGCCAGAGATTGTCCTTTTAAGCTAGCCTCTTAGGGCTAAACGGAGAGCAGGTCATCCGCGGTTGGGGTGGGAGGATGTCATAAATGAAGATTGAAATGAAATCGAAACTTCCTGGAAGGGTGTAAATAGGGAGGGTTTGAATAGATTGGGACGGAAGAGGAGTGCGCGTTGCTGTTTTTGTAGCTTTTTTGGCGGTTTGGCTTGGTGCTGTGATGAGTTGTTAGTAGTAGTAGTAGCATTGAATATTACAAATATTTTAATAACAAATACTAAATTATTAAAAATATCAGTGCTGGCCCGGAAGCATTACGGTTTCCGCTAATTTTTCATTTGGAGATGTTATAGCGGAATTATTCGGAGGCTGTTTTTCCCATGTTCTGATTTCTGGGAAATAATTTCGACAAAAGGGGGAGTTTCTGGAGTGATCTAGAAATTGAATAGAAATTATAGTCTTATTCAAATAAAAGAACGCTAAGGAGAATTTTCAGACTGATTCGTCTGTAAGCAATTTTACTGGGAGGGGGATTCTCAGCGAGGATGGAACTGTCGGGAGAAAATATGACGGGGGGAAGTTTGACTTATGTAATTTCAGCAAATCACTTTTCCATGAGGGGGAAGGTTGCCCCCTCAATATATGAAATGTTGCCCCCTCCTTAACACCTTGCTCTTTACGCTAAAGTTTGACTGTTTGTATCAATCTTTTAATTGCGTTTACTAAAACACAGGGGCTCTTTAATTAGAATAGAAAGCTTTTTTAAAAGTGCTAACTGCTTTAGTGTAAAGAACAAGGTAATGAAGAGGGGACAATCCTTCATATACGGAAAAAATCTTCCAAAATTAATATGCAAATTTAGTTTTAATCCTGCTTTAACCTGTACTATGAGCCAAATTCTAACATGCATTAGTTGAAAACGTTTATAACTTAAATTAAAAACAAAACAAGTTTTTTAAACTGAAAGTAAGGAGCGACATTAAAACTTAAAACGAATAGAAATTATTCAGTACATGAAAGGGGCTGTCCCCTCCTCAGTGCCTCGTTCTTTATGCTAAAGTTTTTATTAGTTTAAAAAGTAGAGTTGCGAAAAAGAGTCAAACTTTAGTGTAAAGAGAAAGGAGTTGAGAAGAGAACAGCACCTTTCATATACGGAATAATTTCTGTTCGTTTAAGTTTTATTGTTGATCCTTACTTTTTGCTTAAAATAGCCAGTAGTTTATTTTTCTTTATCTGGAGGCTGAGCCCGTGTATTTTCAAATCTAAATTTTTATTGTAAGCATTTATGTCATCGAAGCTTGTTTTTATATTATTAAATGTTTGGAAAAAATTGTGGAAAATGCGGTTGAATTACAATTTTTTTTGCTGAACTTTGGTATAAAGCTCAGAACTTAAGTGTTTACATTTATATAAAGTATAAAATATAGTGTTTATATTTCTTTCTGAATTAAGATATAAATCTGTTTATTGTTTTCCTGATTTAACACGACGTATTAAGCTTTTAAAACAATCAGAAAATGGAGTTTCAGAAATCCTATTTAAGATCATTAATTTGTTAAAAATAATCTGCTCGAATAAATTACAGGATTCATTTTGTGCCAGTGAATTAAAAAGCTTTTTGTTTGTGTGTAGAACAATTTTTTTTTCATTATCAAAATAGGGATGCATAACAAGTCTTACTTTGCTATAATAATATAACCGAAAGTCTTTTTTTGTTTTTGATATGAAATTCTATTGAAATCCAGGGGGTATAAATCCTCCTAGAATTAGAAAAATACTTCTTTTGGTGCGTTTGAAAACCGGATTTTTCTAGTACTTTTTATTGAAAAAAATTGAAAGTAGACAAAAAACGAAAGAGTCGAGGCCACTCCAGTGTGATATGGAGATACGTCATTTTGAATTCCGACTGACGATATGCTGTGTGTGGTACTTTCCCAAAAATAATTGCTCTTGCGTTCAAGTATTTGGTGAGTAACGGAAAGCTCTTCTATGACTACTTCTAATGGCAATTACAAACTGTTTTGTGTAATGTGTTTACTGATTTTCTTAATACTAAGACAATCTTTAATTATGTAGTTATCTCATTTAATATATGCATCAGTTCTCAATATTGAATAATTGTTTGAAATAAACTTGAAAACCAGTGACAAAAAAAGTGGCATTTTTATAGGTAATACTATATTAAATAAATAAATATATTCTTTCGGATGTTTTTTTCTTTTTTTTAAACTTGATTTTTATTCCAACTTGATTTTTATTATACCAGACACTAGATGGTGTTGATAGTTTTTTTTTGTAGACACTAGTGCCAGTTCCCACTTGTATAAGTTAACCCTGCACTTTGGGCATATCCAACAAAAGACTTACCGTCAGTGTTTTTTTTTTTTTTTTTTGCGTAATTTATCCGCTGTTGTCTAGCTCAAAACATTAGGAAACAAAAACTCTTGGAACAAACAATGTCTTATAGCTATTGTTCATTTGAACTAAAGTTTGATTAATTGCAAATTCAAATTTTCCTATTTTATGTTTTTTAAAAGAAGAATGTTTTTTAAATTATACCAAAAATTTGTGAAAAGGAAGGTAATTATTGAAATTTATTGAAATAATGTTTAGATAATCACTCTTCAGTTTTGTTCGAAGGTTTCATTCTGCAACCGTTTAAAAATTTTGCTATCTGTTTTTTTTCCCTTCTTGGGTTTTGGAGGCTCATTGTTTAAGTGGTTGAGTAATTTGTCGAGACTGTATTTTCATAGCTTTTAAGGGTTTCTTTTCCTTGTTATTTTTGCTTTTTATTGCAGGTGTTGCATGTCCTTAAACAAGTGCTGCTAAACCCCTTATGGAAACTTTAAATTCTTGTCTATCAGCAGAACATCGAAATCTCCCTGAGGCTCTTTTACCTAGGATTTCCACGTCATTTCTAGAATTTGATTCTCAAGAAGTTGATACAGATGGCCAAGGTATAATTAATAAAATATTGTTACTGAATCAGTTTTTAATGATAAAAAAAGCATTTGTTCCAACGATCTTTTTTTGGTATTATAAAGAAAAAACTGTATATATATATTCTAATGGAATAACTGAAAGTTTTGTAATTACATTAATTGTGTTACTGACGTTAAACACAAAACGACTTTGAGATTTAATTTTGCACACACGATTTTACGTAAGTTCAAAGTTGTACAATGTTGAAAAAGTGCCAATTAATTTGTCACTCTAGTTTTGAGTGAGTATTAATCTGTTTCTATTCACAAACATTAACTACTTAATATGAAAATCTGTGAATAAAACTCCAAATTTCTGAAACCCGGTTCGTAACAATCAAATTTATCACTCTTGAATTTGTTCCTGCATCTTGTTATATCTAATTTTCCAAATTTGTAGACTGATATTTGTGTGCTCTCTGGGTTTCATTCTGTCTGGGTAAATTATTCAAACAATAACCCCCTAAAATGGCACTCACAGGTCAAACGACTATCTGGTTAGCAGTGACCTGAAGGTACAAAAATACGATGGAACTCTTCTATCGTCACCCGAAGTTAACAAATTCTTCGCAAATATATGTTCAACTTACTTACCAATCACCAAAACAGATGTCGAAAGTCTCACAGCTGACCTTTCAGACTACCAGATAGCTGAGATACCTGAATATGCAATTTGTAGGGAACTGCTGAAGTTAAACAAGAACTCTGCTCCGCATTCCGGAGAAAGGTCAGTCAAACTTCTAATTGAATATGCACCATTCCTGGCTAAACCTTTGGCGTCAGTAATAAACGAGTCCTTCAGAGATCAAATCTTCCCTCAAGCATGAAAGAGAGCATATGTCCGGGTTATACCTGAAGTGAAGTATCCGAAATCATGTGAACAACTCAGTCCAATTCAATAACTCCGAATCTCGCAAGGTAGTTGCGCAATTTATGTACCGTAAACTGTTGACGTAAATCAACCCTTTTCTAAATCCTTTTCAGTATGTGTGTTCGAAAAAAATCAACCCTACCTAGGACCTCGACTGCGTCTATCACCTGATAACTGAATGTTAAGACGAGGGAAACACCGTATTAGACCTCCTGCTCACTAATTACCGTAAAACTTTCGATTTAATATTCCATATCAATACTGTACAAAACCTGAAACAAATGGGGGCTAGAAAACAGACTCTGGTGTTGATAGTCGATTTCCTCAGAAGCCGTCACCTGAGTGTATTTGCGCTTCTTGCTGGAGATATCAACTCTGAATGGGCTGACATAACGTGTGGTGATCCTAGTGTAACAAGCTGGCTGCCTTACTGTTCTTGACTGATCAACTACGTTCTTTTTGACTTTGATGAACTCTTTAAATTCGTCGATGATCTGTCCGCCTTGCTCAAATTTGTCGTGGATAAATCCAAAGCAATACCCCAGTTCCAAAGTGAATTGAAAGGCAGTTTCTCTGATTAGTGCAGGAATAATAGACTTAAAATTAACGTCAATGGAACAAAAGTGATGCGCTTTGATAAGCTTAAAAGGGACGTAGCTTGTCCTGAACCCTGGTTCTCTACCACTTCAGCTGCAATTATTCTTGGTGTGACTTTCAATAATAACTGTTCGTTCAGCTACCATGTTACTAACCTTGTGAAAAAAGTCAACTACGCTTTGCTGTCACTAACTTAAATTTAGATAAACTTGGATCAAACAATTTCTAATAGCTCTTGTTTATTTGAACAAAGGGCTGATCAAGTGCATATTCAAATTTTATGTTTTCTTTTTCTTAACAGAAGAACGCTTTATAAACTATTTCATTATTGAAATTTGTCAAAAAGGAGGTAATTATTGGGATTTATTGGTATAATGTTTTGATTTTCACTCTTGAGTTTGTTCGAGGCTCTTGTTTTACCACTTTGAAATTTTGTTATCTGTTTTTGTGGCTTTATTTTGTTTGGGAGCTTCTTTGTTTCTGAGTAATTTGTTATGTTTATATTTTTATAGCATTTGAAGTTTTTTATTTTTGTTTGTTGTTGCAGGTGTTGAAGATCATTCAACAAGTGCTGCTGAAACACGAATGGAAACTTCAAATTCTTCTCTTTCACCAGAACATCAAAGTTTCACTGGGCGTGTTTCACCCAGCCTTTCCTCGTCACTTCTAGAATCCGACTCCTTGGAAGTGGATAGTGACAACGAACGTATAATTAAACAAACATTGCTTTTAATGACAAAGGAAAGATTTTGTTCCAAGGAATAATAATAGACTGATTTTCTCTCGGTTATTTTTTATTTTTAAGAAGATGAAGCTAATTACTGCACTTATATTTTCTAATTTTTTAAGCTGAACGCTAAGTTTCTCCCAAACATGATTCAACTAAAAAAAGACTGAATATAAATAATTGTAGAATTCAACTTAAAACGACATAAATTATTGTGGCTTGTCTGGCACTTTTTTTCAAATGGTGACTTTCTTTTTCTTCAAAACTCTTTAAAATTTGAGAAAGCCCCCTCTTGTAGTTTATTATCAGTTTATCAATAATAAATGATAATCTTGATAATATTTGTCAAGTGCTTTCGGTGTTAAGCTAACTCGCCGTTACCAAAATATTCAGCTGTCTCGTGAAGATCATTTATCTGTGAATGCTCACTCAAAAATAATTTTTTTTTTTTTAATTCAATGGACCTAAAATGTTTTATTAAACAACCTATTTCTTGGAATTTTAAAAAAAGACCCTAATATTCCTTAAATACAATGTCGATGAGAAACCAAAAGTATCTCTTAAAAACTATATTTATTTTACAGAGCAATGGCTTGAAATAATATATAATTGTTTTATGATTTTGAAAATAGCCTAAAGTCCCTCGTAGTTGAGGAGACCTCAAGTTCAGGTAGGACATGTAATATTTTTTTGGAATGGATATTAGGGATGTGTTACTTTATCGCAACAATAGAAGCAAGGTACAGGAAAATCGGGGACAAATTGCTTAGACCTCGATATTTTCTGTGTTAATCAAACAAATGGCAATAGACAGTTGGCCTAGGAGGGAGTTTGCATAAGGGACGGGGGGCTATGAAAGCTTGCTCTCTTAACAAAAACGATTTTAGATTTCAATAACAAGTTTTAGAAGCTCCATTGTCTATTAGAAATAGTGATATAGAGTATTGATATCCAAGGTTGATATCGGTTTATCCACGTTTGTACCCAAGATCATCCAAGATTGATAAAAAGTTTAAAAACTGATTAAATTCTTTAACTAGTTTTAGAAGCTGCGTTGTCTATTAGGAATAGTGATATACAGTAATGATATCCATGATTGATATCCAAGTGATATCGAAGATTGTCAGTCAAGGGTGGGGGTTATAAACTGGTTTCCAATTTATCTTTTAATTTTATTTCTTAATAGAAATTGTTGAAGCCATTTTTGTCTGGTGACTTTTAAGACTGTTTGCGTGACATATAGTTTTTGCAAATTTAGACTGGATAAAATGAGTAAAACGACAACAAAAAAGAAGAAATAAAAAACTGAAATTAAAGACAAAAGGGAAATAAATTAAATAAAGATAAATTCAACTTTGGAGCATGTGATCTATCCTATTTTTAACTCCTCGGGTACTATAATCTCCTCTGCTAGTTTGTGTGCTCTTTTTGTTTGGTTTTTTCCAAAATGAACGCAAAACCTTTGCACAGGATTGGGAGGAGGGGGGGCTAATTAAAATTACTGAACAGTCATTCTCAGAGTGAATGAAGACCGAGTGTAAAAACTTTAAAAATTTTATTTTTAGATTAATACAGTAAAAAAAAACTTTACAGAAGGATGTATAGGAATGGGAACTTCTTTGGAGGTTGTAAATATAGAGGTTTTAAATAGATTGGTATGGAGGAGCGTGCGTAGCTGTTTTGGCCTCAAGTAGCTTGCTGGGGCGGAGAGTTGTAATAGTAGTAGTAATTTAATAGACCCTGTCTTAATCAACCCCTCTGCTCGCCTATGCTTGGGTATACCCCCAGAGTGTCCATTTGATCGTTCACTTTCGCATTATCTTTTTATTTGAATCCTACAAAACTAATCTTGAATGATATGGAGATAGATGGACCTACAGCATGGAGGGTGCTTGAGGAAACCATTAGTTATCGAAACTTTTCTATGCATCACCTTTTTACGTCTTTCTTGTCACTCCCCCCTCCCTCCTCTTCTCTACACTTATTGGGGGTTCCGAACCCCCCATTAAAACATTGCTCGTTCATGTTAATAAGATATTTTTTATTTAATAATTACCAAAAATATTTTTTTGAAAATTATTTACCACATGGTTAAATATATACCAGAAAATTATTCGTTCTATAAATAAAACTAAAGAGTTTAAACTGAATTCTTGCAAAAATATTTTTTCTGGGGGGGGAGGGGTTAAAAAAAACGACTAAAAGATTTGTTTATATTCATTTTGCTACGTTTTTGCGAGCCGGACAAACATTTCGGGGGAGGGAGGGTTCAAACCCCCGAACCCCCCGCTTCTGAACATGGCCTTACCTGTATTAGAAATATAGCCGTAACTAGGACTGGGAAAACCTTTTTCAGCCAATTTAGTGAACACAGGGCTTCCAGTTACCCAATTATGGGCTATAGGAAGAAGATAAGTCTGATATATACCACAAATACAAAAAAGTGTCGGGCTTACTAACTTGAGTTGGGCAGAGTAAAAGAGTTAGATCATTAAAAAAAATCTTTGGGTACATGTCTATGCACTGAGGATATTTAATAAATTACTGTAAATGTTCGTGAAAAAACTAAAATAGTGATTTGCAATTAAAAATGCAGTTTTATTTTTCTTATTTTTTTTTTCATGTGTTAGTAAGATTATTACTTTTAGTTCTGTAGTTTTGGCTTTCTTTAAGTTTAGTTTAGTGATTCTTTTCAGATTATTTTTTTAATTTATATTAATTTTATAAATAAACAAGTTTTTATTGTATGATGTGAATTTTTTATGTTTGGAGAAGATATTTAAAGAATATGTCGACAGAATCGTCCAGTTTGCCGACAAATGCGAAGACAGTGTAAATAGGTAAAGTTTTCAAGATGTTGACACGTGGCACCGACACCTTGGAACCCTCCGCCTTAGCTGTGCCCCTGACAAGATGTCATGGTTTTAATCGATTAAATCTTGGATCTTTTACCCACACAAGTGAACATTCATTAAACAGAAATATAGGGTCTATTGTATTCCTTTTAGTTGTTTTGGTAGAAGTTATACGTTTTTTAACCCACCATACATTTAGAATATTGCTGCATCAGGTGTTTATTAACAACAGCTACACTTTGACTTCATTTGACTTACCTCTGCTGCTATCTCCGCTACAGTCCGACTGAGCTGGTCGCTCTGTTCCCCAGGACATTTGTTTTTCGATATATGATAATGACACTGACCCCCATATTGGTCTAATAATATTGGCCGGCCCTAATTGTTATAATGCCAATTTCTTCGGTTTTCTCATTTTATTAAGTTCAGTAAAAAAATTTAATTTAATTGTTTTACAGCTGGGATGATGCATTCTACTGCGTGTAGGTCTGATTATGTGAGTCAGTCAATAGACTTAGGCCCAAAACCAATTGTTATGGTGAAAAAACTGACAGAGAAGTATATTGAAGAATTAAAAGTTGGAATCTGGCGTTGCAGCACCTGTGGAAAAACAGGGAAATCCCGTTTAATTTTAGATATTCACAATGACACTGGTTGTGAAGAGCTGTTACCAATAGAGTGTTATGTCTGCCCTACAATAGTTTGTGATTACAGCAATTTTGTTGTTCATTTCAAGGAACACAAAATGGGAGAGACAATGAAATGTGCCAAAAGAGAATCTAATTTGTTTAAGAGAATCTATTGGTGATATGAGACAAAGTCTAGTGTTACAAGGTTACTTTTTGCCAAAAATATCTGAACTAGACCTGCATCAAAATGAATTGCTAGTTGTTTCACAGAATCGGTCTGAAGCGGCTAATCAAATTCATTAAAATCGTAATCTGAGGACAAGGGAGTAGAAGATCAGAAAACATAGTTGCAAAGTAAAAAGCACAGAAAATTAGTAACACATAAAAGTATACACAAAGAAAAAAAAATATATGATTGTAATCTATGTAAGAAATGCTTTTCTGCATCAAGCTCTTTGAAGGAGCATCAAATTTTGCATACAGGTGAGGGTCCATTTAAGTGTGATACAAGTAAGAAGTGCTTTTTTCACCATGTCATTTGAAAATGTATCAAATTGTGCATACAGGTGAGAGGCCGTTTAAATGTCATCTGTGTAAGAAATGTTTTTCTAGATCAAGCCATTTGAATAGGCACCAAATAGTGCATACAAGTAAGAAGCCATTTGAATGTGAAATATGTAAGAAAGTCTTTTTTCATTCAAGCCATTTGAAGGAGCATCAAATTGTGCATACAGGTATGAGGCCATTTAAGTGTGATATTTGTAATACATGTTTTTCTAGACCAAAAAATTTGAACAGGCATCAAATTGTGCATACAGGTGAGAAGCTATTAGAATGTGAGATGGGTAATAAATGCCTTTCTTTGTCAAGCTATTTGAATATCCAACGAAGACTTCATACAGGTGAGAAAACATTCAAATGCAATTAATTCAAAAGAACATTTTCAGATAATTCGTCTCTGAATTAACACCTAACAACCCATTCTAGATAGAAGTGGGATAGTTTATAGCTAACAATCAAAAATTTTGATGGACCAGTGATATTTATTGACAGAAATTGGGATAGACCTTGAAGAATTAAAGCTGCCCCACACAAGCTAATTCTCAGACCTGAACTAACGCTTTACTTTAGTTCAGTGAAAATTCTTTGGTTTTTCTTATTCTTTGACAAGTAAGGCTTGATCTCCATGAATTGTTGCATTTTTAAAAATACAGGAGTAGAGCTAGTGCCTATTTTATACTTTTCTGGTGCCTATTTTTCCTTCAATTACTACTATCTGGTAAAATATCTATTTAAATGGGTAATTTCGACACAAAAAGAATTCTTCCGAGTTTAAAATGCAAGATTATCTGAATTTTAAAGTATCGAAACTTTAAAAAAAAAAACAAGGTCCTTTGGGGCATGGTTCTTACCTTAGTGCACAAAAAAAAGAAATAAAAAGTGGTAGTTTGTAAATAAATTAGGTTCAAAAATGTCAAAAAGCTTTATCTTCAAATGGTTTGAAAACTAAGAAAAAAAATGATAGTCTTACCAACATAAATCGTTAATAGCCAACTAAATTGTGAAATTAGTACATATACTAGCCATATTATTATTTTAGAGGGGGGCTCTCGAAAATTTGCCTGTAATATTTTTCCTTTTTTAAAATCTTATTGTTTGAAAAATGCAGCCAGGGGAACAAATTTACAAAAAAAAAATGTAAAACCAATTAGTTGATCTAAAATAAGTGCCCATGCTGCATGAATATGGGAGCCCCCCCTCCTCCTTGCTCATGCCTTCGAGAGACCAGAATATAATTTATGCTTTCTTGAAAACAATCCTTATTTCGAGGTAGGTGTTTTTATTTCTCGCAATATAAAAAAAATCACCATCATAACATAGATTACTGAAAATATATCTGAATATGGATTAACCATTACTATATGTGCTGATATTCATTCCTGAAAGTCTAAATAGATTTGTTGAAAATCCTCATCATGCCCTGAAAATTTTTACATATTTTTTTAATTTGTTCCTAACATATTGTTGATACATCCTTCTGAAACACTCTTTGCAAACTGCATATTTTGATTGAGTCCAACTTCCTTTTGATGTTACCTAAAATTTCTTATTTTACTTAGCCTTAGTAGCAGTCCCAATAGAAATAGCAGTTGTTATAGTTGCGTTTGCATGTTGCAGTTGATTAGTGATAATCCCCCTCATCTTTCCCTTAAAGCTAAACTTAAAACCTTAAGCCAACTTCTCATTTTAACCCATTTTGACAATCTGAATGAAAATAGTTTGCTATTATTTATTTCAATAGTCAATGAAAGTCTTACCTGACTGCCATTCACTTTTTTGGGAACCAAAGGTTAAAATCGCCCCCGTCCCGATAAAAAAAATACTATGTTTAAACGCTTGAGGAATTGCATAGGTCACAATCCTTGCCTCGATGGCTGTGGTTGGACCTTTCAACTTGTTTGAATAAAACGGTATTTTGTAAAAAAACTATATTTATATATCAATATTCGCAGTGTGGTACAAGTGAAGTATTTGAATTGCTTGGATGCATTATATGTCGGACCAAAGATACTGCTCTTTATTTCTAGAGTAAGCAAGAACTGGACAGCCATTGTTACAAAAAGCATCAGAGCCGTCTTCTGTTGAATTTCTTTCGTCTGAAATAAGTCCTAGTGTTTGTAGAATAACAAATTAATGCAAGCGTATATTTGCTTGCATTAGCCTTGCTTCGCTTGCATATTTAATAGCCACTCAATCTTCTGTTCTCCGAGTTATTGTTGGGTTCTAAGAAAATTTAATTTTATCTTTGAATCATCTTTTTGATATTCAATCACTTTCAAATGGCTCACCAAACTGATAGACTGTTTGAGTCTTTCATCAGTTTGAGACTATCACAAGTCCTTAAATACTTCCAAAAAATTGATTCAAAGATCAACAGACTCAGAATTTTTCTCTGTAGAAAATTTTATTTTTCACAGAGGAGGGAAGCGGATTTCCGGGCATTATTTGAAGAAATGATCAAAATTAAACAAACAAAAGACAGATTTTTCCAACTGAAAAGTAGGAGCAGTACTAAAACTTAAAAGAACAGGAGTTATTCTGTATATGAGACGGGCTCCTCCCTCCTCAATACTTCACTTTTTATCCTAAAGTTTGACGTTTTTTCCCAGTTACTTATGACCGTCTCATGAAATATAAAGGTTGGGCCGTTCGATTAGAATTAGAAGATATTTTAAAAGTACTGAAAACTTCAAAGTGAAGAGCAAGGTATTGAAATGAGGGCAGTCCCCCTCGAATATGGTACTTTTTTTGTTAGTTTTAATTTTTAGTGTTGCTTCGTGCTTTGAGTCGAAGGAAGTTTTTATTTATTTTATTCAATGAAGGGTAGACATATTCCTAAAAAATTATTTACGCTTGAAAAATGATTAATGAACTTAAAAAATGATTTAAACAATCTCTTATATAGGAGATTGCTTATTATTAGCTGAATGAAGTTCATAAATGTGTACTAGTAGTGGAAAAAGTATAAAAAAAAGTTGGTAGCTTGCAAGAACAGTGTTGATTTGTTATGTTGTTAAATCTTGTGAATTTGTTTTTAGTTTTTCCGTTGAATAAATACATTCAATGTTTCCCCCAACATGGTTGAACCAAACTTTTTATGTTTTCTTTTTTTTTGTTGTTTTAGAATCCTATATGTTCAACTGCTGCTTCATTATGGTTGACCCCCCCCAGGTTAAACACGATTTCTAGCAACCTACAAACGGGCTCCATCTTATGAACCCTAGTGGGAATAAGCTGAGGAATAGAGGAGAGTCATAGAACGGAGATATATTTTCTAATGTTTTGCAATGTTTCTTTATTAAGTTGTTTCTGCTCAAGTGGTCATGAATAAGAACTAGACAAATTAATTCGTTACAAAACGTAGCTGAATGAAGTTCATAAATTTGTACTAACAGTGGAAAAAGTATAAAAAAAAAGTTCGTAGCTTGCAAGAACAGTGTTGATGTGTTATGTTGTTAAATTTTGTGAAATTTTTGTTGGTTTTTCCGTTGAATAAATACATTCAATGTTTCCCCCAACATGGTTGAATCAAACTTTTCATGTTTTCTATTTTTTGGCTGTTTTAGAATCCTCTATATTAGACTGCTCCTTGATTATGGTTGAACCCCCATCCATAAAAAATGGATATATATTGTGCTAATGTTTGAGGATGATATGGTTTTAGTAGCATAATCGATGAACAAGCGATAGCATTTTGTTGATAGGACAAGCGTGTATTGAGAAAAGAAGCACTTAAGTTTCTGAATTTGAACAAATTCAGTGCTGGTAAAATCCAAGTAATATTTTGAGGATGATATTGTGTTGTTGGCAGAATGAATAAACAAGTGATAGCCTCTTGTTGATAGGACAAGCATGTATTTAGAAAAGAAGTACTAAAAATATTTAGCGAGAAGGGTTGAGTCCGAGGGAATTCGTCTGAGTCCTAAAAAGAGTTCATAGATTTGGGTTGTAATTTGACAGCAAAGGGTTAGTTTATTAAAATATAGAGATATGTTTTTAAAAGGGAAGCGTGACTCAAATCTTAGGCCAGACCTTCGGAAAAGCTCTTGAAGATGTCAGATTGATGTATTGCCAAAGCAACATATTAATTTAAAGCCCTGAATAAGTCGAAGAATAGCTAATTACAATAAAGAGAGTAAAAAAGAAACGTGGCGTGTATGATGTCTGGAATGAAAGCATAGGTACGGTGTGATAATGAAGAGAGAAAAGAAAGGGTTGCAGGACCAGGAGATTCAAAAATGGCAAGAGGACAGGGTAAGGTAATTTTCAAACATCATTGCACTTTGAACTCCAAAATCCATGAAGAATTCATTTATTTTTCCATTACAAATATCGGAGATAATTAAAGTCCCGTTATTCTACCCAACCAAGTGCAAAGATTGCAAATCTAAGATTCTACAATTTCTGCACATGTTATCGGTTTTCGCTTTATCAAAGTGCTTAGATCTTATAGTTAACTGTAAGCAGAATATTAGAGAAATCTGATGACAATCTCATCAGAGTCCTTAAACCACTGATCAGAGCATAACAAAGAAATACTTGTAAGAAGTCAAATTCAGGTCCTCTGATTTTCTTTAAATCCTATCTTGTCAAAATATGGAACATCTTAGCGATTTAATAAAAGTCAGAAAAATGTTGGCGGCTTTTAATAAACGTAGCCTGAAAATTATGTCAATGTGAACCGAAAACTATGTTAACTATAATCGACCAAATATAGATGGCCCCATTTGCAAAATAGCCTTTTTTTTGTTAAGGGCTAGGCACACGTAGCTGATTTCGGGAACCCATTTCCGCAAGGGTATTTTCCACGTCGAGTGATTATAATTACTGATGCTAAGAGGCGGGGCTTAGTGATGTTTTTCGGTGATTAATCATCATTAATTTGCGATAATCATTAAATACGATTAATTACATGCCTTAAGCTCTAAAGCCCTAGCACATTCCTTGTCTAGAACATAATTAATTGTGATTTATCCCCGAAAAACGTCACTAAGCCCCGCCTCTTACCATCATTAGTTAGAATCACGTGACCTGGAATACACCCTGAAATTGCCGAAATCGGTTCCCGAAATCAGCTACGTGTGCCTAGCCATTTAAACAAATCAGCCATTTTTAGAGAGAAGACTGACCTGCTTGATTCTTTTATTTCTAACTGGAATTCAGACATTTGGGTTTATTTTTAGGTGTAGACATTAAAAGTAAGTTTTGTTAGTCATTCATAAAGACCATACATAGGCTTAGGCTACTTCTTAGAAAGAAGCACTGAATAATTAGGCTAGAGTGGCTGGCCTACAATTGAATTCTCTCTTTGATACTTTAAAGCTGTTCGTTCCTAACCTTTACAGTTATGCCCTCTCCCCTAATTTATCGGTCAATATCTACGAAATCATATTAGGCCTATTGAGTTTCAAATAAAGTGAATACACCATTCAATGGCTTTTTTTATGCTGATTACGAATATAATAAGCATTTCTATCGGAAATGAATTTCAGCCCTCCCCCCCCCCTATATAGCCTACACCTAACCAAACCCGTACTGGGCCGATATAGCGGGGGGGGGGGGCTGAAATTCATTTCCAATAGAAATGCTTATTATATTAGTAATCAGCATAAAAAAGGCATTGAATGGTGTATTCACTTTAGTCCTAACTCAATAATATGATTTGGTATATATTGACCAATTTATCTAGGTGTAGCCCATTAGGGACATCCACCATAGCCTATGGCTAATATAGGCCTAGGGGTAAAGTTCATTTGTGATGTAAATGAATGTTATGTTTAGATTCAGGATGCAATTCTGTGGGTCAATATATACCAAATCATATTATTCAGTTTCAAATAAAGTGAATACACCATTCAATGCCTTTTTTTATGCTGATTACGAAAATAATAAGCATTTCCATTGGAAATGAATTTCAGCCCCCCCCCCCCGTATATATGCTATACCTAAACTAACCCTGAATTGAAATATATAGGGGGGGGGATGAAATTCATTTCCGATAGAAATGCTTATTATGTTTGTAATCAGCATAAAAAAAGGCATCAAATGGTGTATTCACTTTAGTCCTAACTCAATAATATGATTTGGTATATATTGACCATTCTGTGTTGGGGGGGGGGGTATATACTCTGTAAATATATAGGTTCTAAAAAATTCATGAATTTCTTAGAAAAACTGCTAAAATAAGGATGAATTTCCCCCCCCCAAAAAAAAAATGTGTCAGCTATGATTATTCTACACCGTAGGGAGTAAGAATTGTTTTCTTTACATGTTTCCTTATGTTGAGCTTGGCTCCTTGGTTTATCATAGGGCTACTGGTTGGGTAATTTAAAGCTTTGTAGGTAAATTTCTAGTTTGCCCTATAGGATAAGCTTGGACAAAAGTGAAAATGTCATTTGATGTCTTTTTTTATGCTCTTTCATAATTCAATAATTGGGTTCTTTTGCCAATTGCATCTTGAGCTCTTAAAGGGGCCCCAAAGGTATTTCATTTTTGTAACCCTGCAAAGAAATTATACCCTAACCTGCAAAATACTTGATTTTCAATTAAAACTATTTTCCTATTATTTCAAGTTTATCAAATGCCATCAACAAAAATAGCGCTGAATTTGGCAATTCAAAATTTTCTAGTTGACAATTCAGGGTATATATTTGCACATTAGGGGGGGGGGGGGGTAAAGTTTATGGTAAATTTGACGTGGGACTTATAATTTAGCTAGGATGAAATTTAAAATTTAATTTTATTCTTTTTTATGCTCTTTTATAATTCATATAAAATACATTCAGGGCCCATTTAAGGACTCAAGATGCAATTATAAGCAATTATTGAATTATGAAAGAGCATAAAAAAGGCATCAAATGATGATTTCAGTTTCATCCAACCTAAATTATAAGGCCACCTAGAAATTTACTGATTTGTATTTATAATACAAGCCCATGGGCTTCACACTTACCAACAATATTATTTTCATTTTCACATGGGGTCCCAATCTAGCCCATGTCTACTGCCTGGCATTCAAGCTTCTCTCTTCAGGATAGGTGGGGAGGAGGTGACCACTGTCTCCAATAAATTTCAAAATAGTATCTATTCATTGCCTCAGCTCAGTCCAGCATTCTGAGCAAATTTCATTTTTCACTTTTTTTAAATATAGTTACCCCTCATATAAGGTCAGGATTATCATCTGGGTTTCCAGTTGCAAAATTTTAATTACTTAATAAATGCAATTTCAACATAATTGGCTGACTATCTGGGCTTTATTTTTTTGGAAAACTTACTGAGCTTATGACAATTCTAAACAGTCAAAGTCAAGACGTAAACACAGACAGTCAACTAATATTTAATTCATGTTTTGTTATTGCAACTGTATTAGCTTATAAATGGGTTCACTTGCCTAGCAATCTAGGCAGACAGGCGCTTTAAGGTTTTAGATTCATATTTCCCTTGCAATTCCCAGCAAATTGTTGATCTAACTAATATAGAATTAAGTTTTTGTCAGTACAAATGTCTAGGTTTATAAATTAGGTCACTTGCCTGGCAGACACTTTAGGTATTTGGGGGCCCTTACTATTAGGCTTTAAATGCTTGTTTGCCTGACATTCCAAGCAAATTAATGGTCCTATGTCAATTCTAAATTCCTGGTCAACCTTCCCAAGACCATTGGTGGGTATGCCTTGTTTGCCTCTGTCCTATGTCAATTTAAAATTTTTGGTCAACCTGTCTGAGACTCTAGGTAGACATGCCTTTCTAAAAGGCTTGAATGCTAAGCAATGGAATAGGCTAGATTGGGAACCCATGTGAAAATGAAAAAATATTGTTGGTATGTGTGTAGTGCATGGTTACTGCTAGGGAAATGGTCTACCCATTCATGGCTTTAGGCATCTGTGAATAAGTTCTAAGGCAAGAGAGGAATTTGGAGCAGTTTTTGGAGGCACCCACCAGTGTCTTTGGCAAGTGACCCAAAAATTTGTATTTGTTTAATAAGAGAGTATTTGTCCAATAAGAGAGTTGTACTTATTCCTGCCATTTAAACATTTGCATCTGAAATATTCAGACTATCCGTCTTGGCTTTTTCTACAATTAGGCATGTCTTGATGCCTATTGCAAAATACTTTATTTTCAATTCAAAACCATACAGAAGGGATACCCATAAAAGGGAAAACCCTTCTATTGGCATCATCTCTCAGTTAAAATTAAAATCTAGGTAAAAATTTATACTAATTAGACACCCTCATTAACATAAAGAGCGTAGTTTTTTCTGGTCAGGGTTTTTAAGATTCCATAAGTGACTTGTTTTGGGACAAGATGAACATAGGCTTGATCTGCCACCATTAGAGGACTAGAATTGAACTTGTTCAGGAGATTATAAACAATAAAGAGGCTTTTTTTTAGATTGCTAGTTTTATGTTGATATTTATTGTTCAGTTTGCATTTTCTGTTGGTCATCATCAACAATTTCTAGCCTAATTGTCTCATGTAGCCCTTGGGTGTAAAAAAAACTAACCAAACAATGACAGAATATTAATTTATAATATTCCTATTACGGTAGTCTAATTATTATGTTTCTTTCTACATTTATAATCCATATGTTAAAATAGAATTTGTCTAAATATTTAAGTTGTAAATTTATGACCATTTCACCTCAGAGGTATATGTATTAAAAACAGTTTTTACTTAATAATGTGAAAAATAATTCTCATTACAATATTTTATAGCAGGAGAACCTTTGTATTCATAGCTTTCCTTATTTTTCCAGTTTTTTAAAGAAATTCATAATTTTTCACCAGTAATGTTTTGTGCAATTTTGAAAATTCTGCTAAATGCCTTGTCATCTTAAAAAATAATTTATATGTGTTGCTATTGAAAACACAGTGGCAGAAGTATGCAAATATACATGCTATGGCAGATTGTTACTAAAAAAAAAACTGGTATTTGTCTGAAATGAAGTAAACATGTGATAAGTGAAGTTTTGTTGATGCTAATGAAAGAAAACAAAATATGATTAAAATATAATAGTTCAGAAACAAATTTAGGGGAAATATTTGCACAGTAGGGTAGGTGGGGGTAAAGCATAGCACAAATTAAATACATAACATAACTTAGGTACCTTTTTTGCCCCTTCAACCCCAAAAAAACTAAAGTTTAAATCTTTGTCACAGAGTGAGCAACACCTCACTAGCCAGCAGAAACCTGTTTTTCATATGTCATGTTTGAAATTCTACATGCAGTCTTTCCAGTGTTTTTACTGGATTCTAGATGAGTACCAAAAAACTTCTTGAAACTTTGTGCAGAAATTATCCTGCCTTCTATAAATAAATTTGTAGGATGACATATCTTTCAGCACAAATTTGAAAACCAACAAAATGCTTATCAAAAGCATGGCTTTTTTCAAAATTTTATTGCAAAACTAGGAAAAAAAGTGAAGATAAAGGTTCTCCTGCTGGAAAATATGTTATCTAGGATTATTTTGCTTAATATGAAGTAAAAATTGTTATTTAACATTGTCTTCTTGTGGGGTGGAATGGTCATGCATTTACACAAATAATGAAAACAGTTTCAGACAAAACTGGTTGATTCAAATCATTAGCCTACACAAACACCTTTTCAACATAAAACCGATTAATTATGATAACATTAAGTAGCAAGTAATTATATTACTAGGTCAATGTATAAAAATTTTGGGGGGGGGGGAGAGAGAATGCATGTTTTTTGTCAGAGTGATGAAATTTATATTGAAAAAGAATATAAAATAGTTAGTAAAATAGTCATGTATGTTTTATTATGATGATACCTTCAGAAGAGCTGTAACTCTAGTCTGCTACCAAACATTGTAAATTGTTTCTTTGTGTTGTTGATGAAGATGGCTTTTCTTCTTTTTCACCATGTCCCCTAGGCTAGTGGAAAAATATAGGCCTATAACCCAAATTGTCAGTATTTTTCTACTGTCCAATTAAAAACTGGGTTTAAAATTAGGGATGGTTCCACCTTTCTTAGTTGGAGAATAGGAGAACGCGCAGCTCGTTGCCCTTTTTATGTTCTTTTCAAATATCAATATATAGTTAATTACAAATCTTGATTAAAGCTTTTGAGTGGACCCAATAGTGACATCTGACTTCGACAGTTCTATCAAAATTTGAGTGGTTAGAATTGTACCAAGTGGTTTTCACAAGTCCCCTGAAAACATTTCAGCCAACTGTTAACAAGAAATACATGATATATAACAAGATGGTAGACAAAAAATATGCAACTAGTTGTATATTATTTACAACTATAGGTAAGACAATTCTCCCCCCAAAAATCCCCCTCCTCACCATGTGTAAAATCCCCACCCTTCTGAAGTTTTCTCCCTCTAAAATTTAATCCACATGTAAAACAAAAATATGAGCAGTTGAGCTATAAAAAGCCCTAAGTTAATAAAAGCCTATATTCTTCTGCAATTTTATTGTGGAAATATTTTGAAATTAAGCAAAAGATATGCTGTTTGTGAGCTTTCATTGCCTCCTATCATAGAAAAGGGAGATGAAAAGACATTCCATTCTTAAGCACCTTCACTGAGGAAGCTGCTGAACTAGCTGCAAAATATGTAACTGCGTTCTGGTTCAGTTTTCTAATGAGAATATCTCCTTAGTCATGTGGTAAGTTTTTGAAAGTAAACAGGTAAATTCTGCTTCTTTACTTTGAAATTTGGATTTAGTTAAATTCTAAATTTAAACTTCGTTTTTCAGTTAGATATGGAGACAGCTTTTAAGTTATAGCATGCTCTTTATTAAAAAAAAAAAAAAAAAAAAAAAAAATAAAAACTAAACATATTTCAAAAGCTATTGACTACTGAAGAAGTTTAACTTTTGCTTTGAACTAAATCAAGACACAATCAGCTTTGTGGTTATTTGAAGCAGTCACTTTAGCTTGTGTATTTTTAGGGACTTTGTGCTTCTACTCACCCCCTGTAAAACGGGAGTAGCCTAGTGTATCCAAGTGTTTTTGCCAGTAGTAAACCTTGGATACGTGGTATTTGCTCAATTTTGGGGCTCTGCTATTGAATTGCCTCAAATTCCAATGGATGAAGATGTTTCCTTTTCTGAAATTTTTGCTGTTAAGAATGGTAGGTTTTTTAATTAAATTTGCAGTAACAGAATAATAATAAAGCTTTATTTGCTCTAGTAAATCATTTTTTTTCTTTTCTTTCTATCTTGCTTATTGAGTACTGTTCAGGGGAAAAAAAAACACAAAAAATTATGTAACTGTATATGCCCTATTACCAAACCATTAAGATCTCAGGTAGATTAAAGTGTTTTGATATAGAAAACACATAGAAGGTTAATATATTAACTGTAATTTTGTCTGTTTGAGAAGAATTTTTTCCTTCTTGAATGCAGGCATGATAAAAAAAAAAACATTACAACCTAAAGTGAAGGTTGTTATGTGGTAGCCATAATATTTATCTGAAGGAACAGCTTCCTTTACTTGTAATTTTTATTTTATACTATTTTAGAAATTGTTTATTTAGCTATTTTTTAACTTGCTAAACTGTAGATAAAAAAAAAAACAATATAAGTATATAGTAGCTGCTAATCAAACAGTTCGTGGTAACGAACTGTAAGTAAGGAGCGACCCGGCTCAATGGTAACCGAAACTATAAAAAACGGTATTTTGATACCAATAGATACATAAAAATAATAAGATTTTAATTCTGATTTCAAATATATAAGTTTCATTAAGTTTAGTTCTACCCATAAAAAGTTACTAGCCTGAGAAAATGTGACTTATTTTCGAAAAAAGGGGGAAAAACACCCTAAAAGTTATAGAACCTTAATGAAAATCCCACCATCATATTCAGCGTATCAGAGAACCCTACTGTAGAGGTTTCAAGCTCCTATCTACAAAAATGTGGAATTTTACATTTTTTGCCAGAAGAAAGATCACGGATGCGTGTTTATTTGTTTGTTTGTTTTTTTTTTTTTGTTTTTTTTTTTTACCCAGGGGTGATTGTATAGACCCAGTTGTCCTAGAATGTTGCGGGAGGGCTCATTGAAACGGAAATGAGAAGTTTTAGTGGCGTTTTTAAGTGACCCAAAAAAATCGAGGGCAGCCAGGCCCCCTCCCAGGCTCATTTTTTCCCAATATCAACCGATCGAAGTTTTTAGATAGCCATTTTGTTCAGCATGGTCGAAAATATGATAAAAATGTCTTTTACGATGACTTGATCCCCCAAAGTCCCCAGGGGGAGGGCTGAAAGTTATGAACTTTACTCAATGTTAACATATAGTATTGTTTATTGGTAAGTATACAGACTTTTTAAGAGGAGATTTTTTCTGTTAGGTTGGGGAAGGAGAGGGTCGGGGGCTATATGGAAGGATATTTCCATGAAGGACTTTTTCATGGGGGAAGTGACATTACTATGAAGGGGGCGCCGGATTTCACAGCATTATTAAAGAAAAAGATCAGGAATTAAATAAAAAAAAACAAGTTTTTCAACTGATCAACTGATTGTGATTAAGAGGTCATTTTTAAAGAACCGGAAAAAAAATTCGAACTGTAGTTTAAAGAGCAGGGTATTGACTAGGGGCGAACCCCCTAATATACGTGTTAAAAATTTATGAATATAGAAGTTCGTTACGTAAGTTAATTCTAAGTTACGTATATTTATTACTAATAAAAACGTTCGTAAATAAAATTAAACAAGTTTCGAGAAAGCCATTTAACCAAATATAATATGCAAATTTTGTTTTAATTATTCATGTACGGTGAGCCAAAATCAAAACCTGCATTAATTCAAAAACGTTCAAAAATTAAATAAAAAAAACAATTTTTTTTAACTGAAAGTAAGGAACGACGTTAAAAGTTAAAACGAACAGAAATTATTCTGTATATGAAGGGGGCTGTCCCCTCCTCAACACCTCGCTCTTTACGCTAAAGTTTGACTTTCTCACAACTATATTTTTTTAAACAATAAAAAAACTTTAGCGTAAAGAGCGAGGCGTTGAGGAGGGGACAGCCCCCTTCATATACAGAATAATTTCTGTTCGTTTTAAGTTTTAACGTCGTTCCTTACTTTCAGTTAAAAAAACTTGTTTTTTTTATTTAATCAAAAATACAGAATCTTGCTAAAATGCATTGAAGAATGCGTTGTTAGAATTAAACAGCAAAATTTTAATGCAATTTTATTAAAATTTCATAACTTAAATGCAAAGTTTTCAAGCTTAATATCCATTGGAATTGGCTCTTACCTTTTGAAAGTTTGGATTTGTGCCTTCTTTTCAATTTGTGTGAAATGTTTTTTTTTATTATATTCTTATATGAAATGTGATTTGTTCATTTTCTACTGACTTCTGCTTCAATCAGAGGTGGTTTTAGAGGACTAAAACAAAATTTCAGTGGCACAAAATTTTAAATAAATAATGTAGCATTCAAAATTGTCTTGTAATTTTGAAATTTTATTTTCATCAAAATAAAGTAGAGGGTACAGTTGGTAGTAATTATAAGTAAATTGAATCCTTTTTTTTATATCTGTTTGTATATAAAGTAAGAAAAGTTCAGATTTTAATAAATAAAATATTTTGGTTAATAAATAAAATTCTGTTAAAATTTGGCATTAAAATTTTTGGGAGACTAATCAGGGGGGGAGCTAATAAAAATTTCATATGTGCTCAAAAAAGGTCAGAACCACCACTGGCTTCAATTGCTCTTTGTTACCAAGTTATATTCAAGATTGCAACTGAAGTGATCATATTTTTTTTTTTTTGCTAGTGGTCTGTATAAATTTAAAAATCTATTAAGTTTATTAAAATGAATTTATAAACTATACAAATATATAAAAGAAATTACAGCCTCAGCCGTTTCTAGAAAAAAAAAGTCTTTTGCCGTAACTGTTTAGACCCAGATAATTTCTAACCCCTTCCAAAATCAATTCCCACATACAAAAATTACCCAACTTTTCCATTTAAGTTCTAAGATAAAATAAAAGTTCAAAATAGGGATAAAATCCTTTTTAATAGACAGTGTATAGAAAATTCACAAAAAATACCAGATATTTCGGTCACATATACAGTGACCATCATCAGTAGTAAAAACTTTTTACTACTGATGATGGTCACTGTATATGTGACCGAAATATATGGTATTTTTTATGAATTTTCTATACACTGTCTATTAAAAAGGATTTTATCCCTATTTTGAACTTTTATTTTATCTTAGAACTTTAATGGAAAAGATAGGTAATTTTTGTATGTGGGAATTGATTTTGAAAGGGGTTAGAAATTATCTTGGGCTAAACAGTTATGGCCAAAGACTTTTGTTTTTCTAGATAGTTTATAAATCCATTTTAATAAATTTAATAGATTTTTAAATTTATACAGACCACTAGCAACAAAAACAAAAATATGATCACTTCTGTTCAATCTTGAATATAACTTGGTAACAAAGAACAATTGAAGCCAGTGGTGGTTCTGACCTTTTTTGAGCACATATGAAATTTTTATTAGCTCCCCCCCTGATTAGTCTCCCAAAAATTTTAATGCCAAATTTTAACAGAATTTTATTTATTAACCAAAATATTTTATTTATTAAAATCTGAACTTTTCTTACTTTATATACAAACAGATATAAAAAAAGGATTCAATTTACTTATAATTACTACCAACTGTGCCCTCCACTTTATTTTGATGAAAATAAAATTTCAAAATTAAAAGGCAATTTTGAATGATACAATAATTATTTAAAGTTTTGTACCACTGAAATTTTATTTTGGCCCTCTAAAGCCACGTCTGATTGAAGCAGAAGTCAATAGAAAATGAAAAAACCACATTTCATATAAGAATATAATAAAAAAAACATTTCACGCAAATTGAAAAGAAGGCACAAATGCAAACTTTCAAAAGGTAATAGCCAATTCTAATTGATATTAAGCTTAAAAACTTTGTATTTAAGTTATGAAATTTTAATAAAATTGCATTAAAATTTTGCTGTTTGATTCTAACAAGGCATTTTTCAATGCATTTTAGCAAGATTCTGTATTTTTGATTTGTAGCTACTATATACTTTTAGTGTTTTTTTTTATCTATGTTTTATTTTATCCCTATTTTGAACTTTTATTTTATCGTCATGGAAAGGCAGTGTGGTCTCCGAAGTTATCTAAAGTTCTAAGAAAGAAGCAACTGGTTCACCTACCTTATTCACGAAATATTCAATGGAAAAACAAAACAAACAACTTTAATCCACTCCATAAGATATTTTTTAATATTTTTGTGGAACGAACTTAGCGAAATTGATTCCTTTATATAGTTGGGCAACAGATTTCACACCTCTACTCCAACATGTTATAATGAAAGTGCAGTTCTATTGCTGTGGTATATTTCTGATATGAGTAAATTATTTTCAGATGAAGTTTTTGGATATGAATCATATTGTGTAGGAATTTGAAACATATTAAATTTTCTTTGTCCAGGTGGTGCTAAAGAATTAATGCAAAATTTAACTTGTAACTTGGAGCATAGATATTTTAGAAACATTTAGAACTTTTGCCAGTTGGAATGAATCACTTGTAGAGTGTTTATATGAAAATAGAGTTTTTACTGCCCTACTATGTATTAGTTGGATTTTAAGTTTATTATAACTAAACAAAATAGAAAAAAGAGCGAATCCATGCTCTAAACATGAAGAAACGACGGTATAATATAAAGTTTTAAGTGCTTTATGAGGAATAAAGTGCTTTAGTCTATTTAGAATACCTGTCCCTAAGGAAATTTTGATGGTAAGTGCCCTCACATGATCTTTCCGTGTAATTTTTTCATCAACCATTATTTCCAAATACTTCAAATTGGTTACCCTTTCAATCACTACATTTCCAAATGAAAGTATCTCATTTGTTTCAAAATGTTGTATATTTGAAAAAATCATGGATTTTTTCTCTAGAAGACCCACATGTCCTTAGCCCTATTCCTCTTTGTGGTAGTTTCTCCTCGTTTTCAGTTTGACTTGGTTATCCCTTGTAATTTCAGTTCTTTTTGGATTTCATTTATTTATGTTGGTAGTTCTGGTTCTAGGCGTTTACACCCCCCCGGAAACACAACCCCCCTCGTGGAAAATACACTCCCCCGTGGAAAGTAATACCCTCGCCCCCTCCCCGAGGAAAATATCCCCCCCCGCGGAAAATTCCTCCGGTAAATACCCCCCCCCCCCCGCGGAAAGTGCCTCCGGTAAATATCCCCCCGCGGAAAATGCCTCCGACAAATACTCCCCTCCTCCTCCCCCCCCCGTGGAAAATACGGCTATCGAAATTTGAGAATTTGATTTGAGTTTCATTTTTTTAAGTTCCATAGGGGGAAGGAATTTTTGTACCTGTGTATCATACGCCCTCCCCGAGGAAAATATCCCCCCACTGAAAATACCTCCAGTAAATACCCCCCCCCCCGCTGAAAGTGCCTCTGGTAAATACCCCCCCCCCTCCCTCCGTGGAAAATACGGCTATCCAAATTTGAGAATTTTATTTGAGTTTCATTTTTTTAGTTTCCATAGGGGGAAGGAATTTTTGTACCTGTGTATCATACGCCCTCCCCGAGGAAAATATCCCCCCGCTGAAAATGCCTCCAGTAAATACCCCCCCCCCGCGGAAAGTGCCTCTGGTAAATACCCCCCCCCCCCTGTGGAAAATAATGCTATCCAAATTTGAGAATTTATTTTAGTTTCATTTTTCTAATTTCCATAGGGGGAAAGAATTTTTGTGCTTGTGTATCATGCGCCAGTCACTCAAGTTTACGCTGTGTAAAACTGAAGAATAATCTGGTTTCTCTGCTAGCTTTCTCGGCCTAATATGAGATAAGACTAAGAGGAGTGACATAATATTTAGGAAATATATAATTTTTTCTGTATGTTTGCACATAACAGGGGGAGGGGTCAAGTATCTGTACAGTTTGAAGTCAGAAAATAATTCTTTTTAGACATACTGGCCATTAAAAAATAACAGACTGGTTTCAATGATTAAAATTTGGTTGAGAGTCGTCCAGTTACGAAATGACAGGTTGCTTGAAGCAGCTTATAAAGATTGACTCTCGCAGGGGAAAAAATGAAGAGGGCCACAAAAAAAAACACATTTTAGAAAAAACAGGGTTTTCTTTTGTTTGGAATGAAGGTAGTGTATCAATGGATATTAATCCAAAATAGGAGAATGAGATTAAGATGGTACTAGAGAATCAAATGATCCAAAAATAGAATGAGGAGAGAGAAAAATCAAAACACTATTTAAAGATATTAATGTGGTTTATATGCAGGAGTTCTACCTTAAGCTGAATTGAACAGATCAATATTTGACATTCTGGATGCGGCTCAGAGCTTTTTGCCTGGCAAATAGTGGAATATTTAAAAAACATTCTAAGAAAAATGTTCCAATGAAGACAGATATATTTGCCCACTTTTCAGATTTAAATAAGATTATATGGGGCAGTGATTGAGCTGGTGTCAGGGGCTCTCTACTGATAAGGAAAGCGATATTTGGAAAAAATGAGTTGATGCTTTCATGTGTATTAAGTATTACATAAGTAAAAAAAAATATCACATTATAAATTAACTTTTATTTTTTATTTAAATGTTTTTTCCAAGTCTTAAGTGTTTTTTCCAAGTATTAAGTGTTTATTATTTTCTATGATCATAATTAATAGCATAAAGTACTATTATATGTTCAATTTAGTGTTTTATGATTATTGCTGATCAAAGTTTATGTTATTTGGGCCGTCCATTTGTTAATTTACTATGTTAATGGTCGTTTATTTGGCTTTAGATTATATTTATATATAAATAATTACAATTTTAAGAATAATTGAACTTAAATCATTTTGCATGCAGACGCATGCTACTTCCCCATTCCTGGAATATTTAAATAGCTTTCCCAGATTTGTTTCTAAATTAAAAAAACAGTTTGTTTTTTCTTCTGTTTTATAGTGTAAAATGGAGTGTGTGGTCATAATACAAAAGTACCAAAAGTCCTCACCCCACCGTAAATTAAAAAAACAAAAATCAAATTAAATTCTCTAATTTGGACATCCTTTTTTTCCATGGAGGTATTTTCCGGGAGGTGGGGGGGGGGGTAAACGCTGACCGCCAGTATTGCGATGATTAAACAATTATTTGACTTTTTTATTCTCAGCTTTGGATTACTGTATCCATTTACTTTTTATCCATACACTTTTGAAAATTATTTAGAAAACTAAAAATATTCAGATTTGTTAAGAATCAGTTGTCCTTGTGCTTTATATACCTTTTATTCAGGTTTTGTGTTATGAGTTGAAGACGCTGTACCTAGGGAGAGTGAAGAGATATTTTATGTTTAAAAAATCTGTGGGTCTACTAATATTGAAGATGTTCCATCGAATAATTTTTATAGAATTGCAGGACAATATAGATTGGAAGTTGACTTCTGAGACTTCGAACACGTAGGTTTTGACAATGAAGGTATCTCTCAAACATTTGGTTTTTTAAATTCAGGAATATTTAATAACAAAAAAAACTAGGGTTCATGAACTAAATTTTAGTATTTTAAACTGATCTTTTTATGAAACTTTTTTTTTATCTTATTCCGGTTAGCAGGTATTTACTAAACCGGTTTTGAAGTTTAGCAACATTTTTCAAAGTGTTAATTGAAAGGCGTTTCGTGAATTCCGTATATCTGGATGGCCAAGAATAAAGCTCTGAACTAAGTGTCTATATTTCTTTCTGAATTAAGATATAAATCTGTTTATTATTTTCTGATTTAGCATGACTGATTAAGCTTTTAAAACAAGCAGAAAATGGACTAGTATTGTGAGATTTGTGGATCAGAAATTTTGACTTTAAAACATTAATTTATTAAAAATGCTAGATTCGGACAAAATTCAGGATTCATTTTGTGCCAGTGAATTAAAAAGCTTTCTGTTTGTTTGTAGAACGATTTGTTATGCAATATAAAACTAGAGATGCATAACAAGTCCTATTGGGTTTTAATAATAGAGACAAAAGTCAGGTTTTGTGTTAGATATAAAATTCTGTTGATATACAGGGGGTATAAACCCTCCTATTATTGAAAAATAATTCTTTTGGGGCATTTGAAAACCGGATTTTTCTAGTACTTTTTATTGACAAAAAATAGAAAAAGACAAAAAAACGAAAGAGCTGAGGCCATTCTAGTGCGAACATAATTCAAACCGAAGTTGTAAATCAATCATTTTCAAGTCCCCATGCCTGTCCTTGCTCTTCTGAAAATTTACAATTATGGAGACACGTTTTTTTGATACCCATCCGACAATATGCTATATGTGGTACTTCGCCCAAAAAAATTGCTCTATTGTTCAAGTATTTGGTCAGTAACGGAAGGCTCTACTATGTCTACCTTTAACGGCAACTGCTAACTATTTCGTGTAATGTGTTTACAGATTCCCCTAATAATGTATAAACAGATAACCCTCAATCCCTTAGTTCTATAAATTATTTTATGTATTTGTATTTAATATTTAAAAAAATCATTTGAACTTAACTTGTGACAAAAATTAGCATTTTGATAAGTAATACTAAATTAAAGTAAAAAATATATTTAATCCGATTTTTTTCTTTTTTTTAAACTTGATTTGTATTCTTTTTACTTTATATAGCGCAAATAACTCTTGTATTTTGGGAGTTTCGGGCCCCTCTTCATAGGTAGCGCAATAGCGCTGCCTAAGTAAAGAACGATGTTACCACAATGTATTTTTTTTTTTTTTTTGGTTCTTGGTCTTAGACCAAGGCACTTCGTATTAAAGAAGTTGTGTTAGAAACTTAATAGCTGAAAGTGATTCGAATGCAACTTACACCCTTCCACGCCAACCATTTCCCCAAATAACTCCAATCAAAATTTTAAAGAGTCATTCTGTTCAGCGCATTTGGTTTCAAGAGACAAGTTACGTGTTTAGGGAGGTAACTCCCCAACAACCCTCAGGGCAAGGGTTTTAGGTTTTGTTCTGGGGGCATATAAATTTTTTTATGGAAAGCGTTGTTATAGAGACTTCAAAAAGGGCTCATTTGATTGGAAATTGAAATGCCCAGTGCCCTTTGTAATAGACGAAAGTGATTGGATGGGAACTAACACCCTTTCCACGTCCACAATTTATCCACACACATTGAATAACAATTTTGAGATAACCATGTTTTTAAACGTAGTTCAAAGTCTAGACTATATGTCTTTGAGGATGATACTCCCCCCACAGTCCTTAGGGTAAGTGTTGTTAGTTATACCTCGTGGGCGTATAAGTTTTTTAGCGAAAGGTTTTCTGTAGAAACTGGAAAAATGGTTCTTCTGTCTGGAAATTTAAACGATTAATGCCCTATTCAACGGTCAAAAGTAGTTTGAGTGTAACTAACCCCCCTCACACGCACACATCTTACCCCCCAGAACATCCAATCAAAATTTTTAAATAGTCATTTTTTTCACGGTAGTTATAAGTTTTAGAAATTAGGTCTTTGAGGATGATAACCCACTCAAAGCCCTTGGGGCAAGGGTTGTAAGTTATGCCCTGGGTGCATATAAGGTTTTTTAGTAGATAGTGATGTCACAGAAACTTCAAAAAGAGCTTATTCGATTGGAAATTAGAAATGCTTGTGCCCTTTTTAATTGTCGAAAGTTATTGGAGGATAATCAAACCACCCCTCTCTCACCCATCATGTACTAAAATGTATCCAGTCAAAATTATTAAATAAACATCTTGTCCAATGTAGTTAAAAGTCCTGAAGGTATGTTTTTGACGACGATACTCCCCCCACAGTCCTTAGAGTCAGGGGGGTAAGTTATGCCCTGGGGGCATATATGTTTTTTTTTATAGAAAGCGTTGTCATAGAAACTTCAAAAAGGAATAATTGGATAGGGAAATTGAAACGGCTAGTGCCCTTTTTAATAGTCGAAAGTGATTGGATGGCAAGTAACCTCCCTCTCTCGCCCAGCATTTCCCTAAACACAATAAATAAAAATTTTGAAACAGCTATTTTGTTCCACGTAGTTGAAAGGTCCGGAAATTGTGTCTTTGAGGATGACAATCCCCTCAGAACCCTCAGGTCAAGGGTTGTAATTTATGCCCTGGGGCATATAAGGTTTTTATAGAAAGTGCTGTCGTAGAAACTCCAAAAAGGGCTCATTCGAGTGGAAATTGAAAGAGTTAGTGTCCTTTTGAATATTCGTAAGTATTTTGATTGCAAGTCAACCTCTTCTCACGTCCACCCTATACCCGCTCACAACCCGACAACTGTTTTGGATTTCACTTTTCTTCAATAATGTTGAAATTTCATAACCTTCAGTCGTCGAGGCTGACAACCCCCCCCCCCCAGTCCTCTGACAAGGGTTGTAAGTTATGCCCTGGGGGCATATAAGGTTTTTATTGAAAGCCTTGTCGTAGAAACTTCAAAAGGGCTTATTTGATTTGGAAATTGAAAGGGCTAGTGCCTTTTTTTAATATTTGAAAGTGATTGGAGAATAACTAACGGCCCTCTCATGTCCACCGTTTCCCCAAACACAGCCAATAAAAATTTTGAGATAGCCATTTCGTTTAACGTTGTTGAAAGTTTTGAAAATTGGATATTTAAGAATGACAACCCACTCACCGTCCTCAGGGCAAGGGTTGTAATTTATGCCCTGGGGGAATATAAGGTGAATAGAAAGTGTTGCCGTAGAAACTCAAAGAGGGCTCATTCGATTGGAAATTGAAAGGGCTAGTGCCCTTTTTAATGGTCGACAGTGATGGGAAGGCTTGAAATTTTTATAGTCAAGATCGATGTGGTTACAATGTATTATTATTTTTATATTTTTTTTTGTTTTGACCAGGGCACTTCGTATTGAAGGAGTTGTTGTAGAAACTTCAAAAAGGGCTCATTCGATTTAAAATAGGAAGGGCTAATGTCCTTTTTAATAGTCGAAAGTGATTGGAGGGCAACTAGCCCCCCTCCCATGCCCCCCCTCCAATTTGCCCAATATTTTTAAAAACTAAACGTTGCCTTAAGATTAAATCAAAAAGCACTGTGTTAATTCTAATTCCCAATAAGGCATCTCAGCAGTATCCCAAGAACGATTGAGGGTATTATGTTCAAACTTTCGGGGCTACTTCTGCTCTTAAAATTTAACTAAATCAAAATAGCGTAAGTGTATGCAAGCTGTCAAAGAAAGTAAAGAGATTTTTTGCGAATGATATCGAGTTTTCTATTTCAGGTCAACTATAGGAGGTATGAAACTAAATTAAACACTACTATTTGTGTCCAGATTTTTAAAAGGGTGTATGTTGTTAAAAATTCCTGAAAATTTTTCTCCAGCATCCAAATAACTGGCCAAACTATAAAGTCCCAAAAAAAAGAAAAGAATTAAAGAATTATTTTTTTTCTCCTGAAAAAACAATGTCAATGTAAAACAAATAGAATTTGATTAGAAAAAACTTTTTCCACAAAATAAGATTTTCAAAGAAAACTAAAGAAATCGATTAAACCAAAAATGAGCGAAAATAAAATAAAATAATCTACCAAACGTGAAACTACCCCAAATCAACATCGATAAATAAATGAACCACAAAACAAACAGAAATTACAATTAATAAACGAGTCCAACTCAAGATGAGCAGGAATTAACATGAGTGGGGCGCAAAACCCCAGTACTTTCCCAAGGCCAGAACATAATTTGCCCATTAATAAAAAAAATACAAATGAATGATCATTGTCAGTTTAATATACATATACTGATATTTAGTAATCAAAATTTAAATATTATTTGATTTTTTAAAGTTATAAAAGTAAAAAAATTAAATGTTTTCAACACTAGCACCAGTTCCCACTCGTATAAGTTACCCCTACACATAATTTACCTCTTGTTCATTTGAACTAAAGTTTGATTAATTGCAAATTCAAATTTTCCTTTTTTCTTTTTCTTAACAGAGGAACGCTTTTTAAATTATTTCAAAAAGTTGCAGAAAAGGAAGTAATTAACAAAATACATTGAAATAATGTTTAGATTATCAGTCCTCAGTTTTGTTTGAGGCTCTCGATTTGCCACCGTTTTAAATTTTCCTATCTGTTTTTGTTGCTTTCTTGGGTTTGGGAGCCTTATTGTTTCTGAGTAATTTATCGGGATTGTATTTTTATAGCTTTTTTTGTTTGGTATTGTAGGTGTTGAAAGTCCTTCAAAAAGTGTTGCCGAAACTCTGATTGAAACTTCAAATTCTTCTCCATCACCAGAACATCAAAATCTCCCTGAGTCTGTTTCTCCCAGGATTTCCACATCACTTCGATAATTTGACTCCCTGAAAGTGGATCCTGATGACCCAGGTATAATTAAACTAATATTGTCGTTTAATAAATTTTTAATGAGAAATAAAAAAAAATTCCGCCGAATTTTTGTTTTTGCTAAGATAAATAAGAAAATGTTACACATTGCTTCAAACACATTTACTGAAAGTTTTTACTTGCATTGAAAGTATTACTACCGCTAAAAACAAAACGATTATTTAATATTTTATACCCTTTTTTATGTCGGCTAAAAGTTGAGCTATGTTTAAAAAGTGTCATTTAATTTGCCACTCTAATCTTGATTGAGTAGAAGTCTGTTTTTATTCATAAACATTAACTAGTAACTACTGGATCTAGAAATCAGTGAATAAAATTCTAAATTTGCGAAATCAGTTTCATAACGATCAAATTTATCACTCTTGAATTTATTCCAACCTCTTGTCATATCTAATTTTTCAAATTTGAAGACTGGTATTTGTTTGCTCTGTGGGTTTTATTCTTTCTGGGTAAATTATTCTAACGATGTTATTGTAGATTGACTTTCTATCTGTTAATATGTTTTTATCACAGGCAGCGCAATAGCGCTGCCTGTGAAAAGTAAAGAAAAATGTTGAGTAAAGAATGATGTTGACACAATGTATTATTTATTTATTATTATTATTTATTTTTTGTTTTGTTTTAGACCAGGGCGTTTCTTATAGAAGAAGTTAGTAGAGAGGGGTCAGGAGGTACAGAACGAACACCCCTGCTGCCATCTACAATTTAGTTTAATGCTGACGGGACATAATTTATTCAAGGATTATCGATCGAGTCTAATGGGGGTCAAGGTCAATCGATCTGTTGTTGTTGTTGTTTGGCCACGTGTAATGGTATGAGGAGTGATTTACATAATCGATGGGGGAATTATTGATTCACGAGCGTGGGGAATTATGAAACAATATGGTCATAGAGTCCCTAGGGAGAAAGATTACGTAATCGGTCAATGACCTTAAGAAACAAACATGGCTTCATTGTTGTTTGGTTAGCTTAACCTGAAAAATTGATTTACATAATCGCGGGGAAATTATTGATTCACGAAGGGGAGAATTAAGAAACATTAAGGCTTCTTTAATCTTAGGTCTGAGGGATAAACGTTCTTTAGGTCAGAGAGAAAAATTAATATTCTATTTTTAAATAGGGCTTCATTGATCTTTAGTGTCAGGAATTATAATTGACGAAGGGGAGAATTAAGAAACATTAAGGCTTCTTTAATCTTAGGTCTGAGGGATAAAAGTTCTTTAGGTCATAGAGAAAAATTAATATTCTATTTTTAAATAGGGCTTCATTGATCTTTAGTGTCAGGAATTATAATTGACGAAGGGGAGAATTAAGAAACATTAAGGCTTCTTTAATCTTAGGTCTGTGGGATAAACGTTCATTATGTCAGAGAGAAAAATTAATATTCTATTTTTAAATAGGGCTTCATTGATCTTTAGTGTCAGGAATTATAATTGACATCACTTGTTATCTTGGAATTATGCGGGAGTCTAAAGAGATAGAAATTCTATTTTTAAATACGGCTTCACGGAGCTTTAAGTCGAAGAGATAAATTGATATTCTAACGAAACCCTAATAGTTTAGCTAGGAAAATTTATGAGATGAAGAGATTAACGTAGGAAAGGGTTTCCTAGAAATTTGAAATGCGTTAGCGCAGAGATGCCAAACAAAAGGAACACGCTGAAATTACGTTTAGGGATTATTTGGGCGAAACGGTTTTAGATATTTTATGGGATTATTTCGCCAAAACAGTTAGAGACATTTTGAAAGAAGATTTTAGGAAACCTAACCCTAACCCCCCACCCTCCCCTCCCTCTCCCTCTCCTCCCCACTCCTCACCGTCACCTCTCCCTCCCCCTCCCCTTCTCCCCTCCCCCTCCCCTCCCCTCCTCCCCTCCCCTCCCGTCCCCCTACCCATTTTTTTAATATTTTTTGTGCATTGAGACACAGAAGGGACACCCTCCCCCAAGGGTCCCCCAAACACCCTCCCCGGGCCCCCCAAAGAGTCCCCTCCATTTTTTTAATACTTTTTTATGGCTTTATTATATCTTTTCTGAACAAGTTCCATTCATAATGTCATTCCTAAACCCATTTTCCAACCTCAAAGAGTCCCCATCCCCAATTTGTAAATACTTTCTTGAATTTTTTAACATGGTATTTTTTAACTTTTTACGTTCCGACCTTTCTCAAAGAGTCATATTTAAAGTTCTATTCCACATATTTTCCCGGAACAAGAAAAGTCCCAAGACATAAAAAATTTAAAGTTCACTTCTAAATTTTTCCGTAGAAGATAGGAAAAGTTATACTATGATTGTGATTATTTTCTATGAAGATAAAAAATTTCACTTTAATTCTAAATTTTCTTAAATTCAGTTCTGACCATTCTCAAAGAGATGAAAAAATTTAAAGTTCTGTTCCAAATATTTCCCCGGAAGAAGAAAAGTTCAACTTCGATTCTGAATTTTCTCAATGAAAATGAAATAAGTTATTGATCATTTCTATTTTCCCAAAATAATATAAAATTTTCCACTTCAATTCAGATTTTTCTCAAACAGATGAAAAAATTTAAAATACTGTTCTAAATTTTTCATAGAATATAGAAAAGTTCTTGTTCTCTTCTGAATTTTATCAAAGAACATAATTAATTTCTAATTTTTCCAGAGAAAATAAAAAGCTTCCACTTCAGTTTTAAGTTCACCAAGACATAAAAAATTTAAAGTTCTGTTCTAAATTTTTCTGTAGAAGATAGGAAAAGTTATACTATGATAGTGATTATTTTCCATGAAGATAAAAAGTTTCACTTTAATTCTAAATTTTCTTAAATTCAGTTCCGACTTTTCACATGGAGATGAAAAAAATTTAAAGTTCTGTTCCAAATTTTTCATAGAATATTGGAAAAGTTATACTAATATCGTGAATTTTCAAGTTCTCTTCTGAATTTTACCAAAGAACACAATTCAATTCTAATTTCTCCAGAGAAAATAAAAAAGCTGACACTTCAGTTTTAAGTTCGCCATGACATAAAAAATTTAAAGTTCAGTTCTAAATTTCTACATAGAAGATAGGAAAAGTTATACTATGATTGTGATTATTTTCTATGAAGATTAAAAGTTTCACTTCAATTTTAAATTTTCTCAAAGAAGTGAAGAAAAGTTCAACTTCGATTCTGAATTTTCTCAATGAAAATGAAATAAGCTATTGATCATTTCTATTTTCCCAAAATAATATAAAAATTTTCCACTTCAGTTCAGATTTTTCTCAAACAGATGAAAAAATTTAAAATACTGTTCTAAATTTTTCATAGAAGATAGAAAAGTTCTTGTTCTCTTCTGAATTTTACCAAAGAACATAATTCATTTCTAATTTCTCCAGAGAAAATAAAAAGTTTCAATATCAATTTTAAGTTTACCAAGACATAAAGATTTAAAGTTCAATTCTAAATTTTTCCGTAGAAGATAGAAAAAGTTATAATATGATCGTGATTATTTTCCATGAAGATAAAAAGTTTCACTTTAATTCTAAATTTTATTAAATTCAATTCCGACATATCTCAAAGAGACGAAAAAAATTAAAGTTATGTTCCAAATATTGTCCCGGAAAAAGTTCTAGTTCAATTTAAAATTGTCTCAACGAAGTAAAGAAATGTTCAAGTTCTCTTCTGAACTTTACCAAATAACACAATTCAAGTCTAATTTCTCCAGAGAAAACAAAAATCTTCCACTTCAGTTCTTTATTTCACAAAGACATAAAGAAATTTAAAGTTCAATTCTAATTTTTCGGTGGAAGATAGAAAAAGTAATACCATACTTGTGAATATTTTCACGGAAGATAAAAAGTTCAAGTTCAATTGAAATTTTCTCAACGAAGTCAAGGAAAGTTCAAGTTCTCTTCTTCTAATGTCACCAGATAAAATAAAAATATTCCACTTCAGTTCCTTATTTCACAAAGACATAAAGAAATTTAAAGTTCAATTCTAAATTTTTCGGTGGAAGATAGAAGAAGTAATACCATACTTGTGAATATTTTCATGGAAGATAAAAAGTTCTAGTTCAATTAAAAATTTTCTCAACGAAGTGAAGGAAAGTTCAAGTTCTCTTCTGAATTTTCTCAATGAAAAAGAAATTAGACATTGATCATTTCTATTTTTCCAAATAATATAAAAATTTTCCACTTTAGTTCAGATCTGGGTCGAAGAGATGAAAAATTTAAAATACTGTTCCAAATTTTTCACTGAAGATAAAAAAGTTCAAGTTCTCGTCGGAATTTTATCAAAGAACACAATTCAATTCTAATTTCTCCAGAGAAAATAAAAATCTTCCACTTCAGTTCTTTATTTCACAAAGACAAAGAAATTTAAAGTTCAATTCTAAATTTTTAGGTGGGAGATAGAAAAAGTAATACCAGACAGGTGACTATTTTTATGGAAGATAAAAAGTTATAGTTCAATTTAAAATTTTCTCAACGAAGTGAAGAAAAGTTCAAGTTCTCTTCTGAATTTTACTAAAGAACACGCTTCAATTCTAATTTCTCCAGAGAAAACAAAAATCTTCCACTTCAGTTCATTATTTCACAAAGACATACAGAAATTTAAAGTTCAAATCTAATTTTTCGGTGGAAGATAGAAAAAGTAATACCATACTTGTGAATATTTTCATGGAACATAAAAAGTTCTAGTTCAATTTAAAATTTTCTCAATGAAGTCAAGGAAAGTTCAAGTTCCCTTCTGAACTTTACCAAAGAACACACTTCAATTATAATTTCTCCAGAGAAAACAAAAATCTTCCACTTCAGTTCTTTATTTCACTAAGACATAAAGAAATTTAAAGTTCAATTCTAAATTTTTCGGTGGAAGATAGAAAAAGTAATACCATACTTGTGATTATTTTCACGGAAGATAAAAAGTTCTAGTTCAATTTAAAATTTTCTCAACGAAGTGAAGAAGAATTCAAGTTCTCTTCTGAATTTTACCAAAGAACACAATTAATTTCTAATTTCACCAGAGAAAATAAAAATATTCCATTTCAGTTCTTTATTTCACAAAGACATAAAGAAATTTAAAGTTCAATTCTAAATTTTTCGGTGCAAGATAGAAAAAGTAATACCATACTTGTGATTATTTTCACGGAAGATAAAAAGTTCTAGTTCAATTTAAAATTATCTCAACGAAGTGAAGGAAAGTTCAAGTTCTCTTCTGAATTTTCTCAATGAAAAAGAAATTAGTCATTGATCATTTCTATTTTTCAAAATAATATAAAAATTTTCCACTTTAGTTCAGATCTGGCTCAAAGAGATGAAAAATTTTAAATACTGTTCCAAATTTTTCAGTGAAGATAAAAAAAGTTCAAGTTCTCTTCGGAATTTTACCACAGAAAAAAATTCAATTCTAATCTCTCCAGAGACAATAAAGATATTCCACTTCATTTCTTTATTTAACAAGGACATTGAAATTTAAAGTTCAATTCTATATTTTTCTGTGGTATTAAGAAAAAGTAATACAAGACGTGTGAATATTTTCCCCGGGCGATAGAAAGTTCGAGTTCAATTTAAATTTTCTCAACTAAGTGAAGAAAGGTTCAACTGCTCTTCTGAACTTTACCAAATAACACACTTCAATTCTAATTTCTCAAGAGAAAACAAAAATCTTCCACTTCAGTTCTTTATTTCACAAAAACATAAAGAAATTTAAAGTTCAATTCTAATTTTTCGGTGGAAGATAGAAAAAGTAATACCATACTTTATAATATTTTCACGGAAGATAAAAAGTTCTATTTCAATTTAAAATTTTCTCAACGAAGTCAAGGAAAGTTCAAGTTCTCTTCTGAACTTTACCAAAGAATACACTTCAATTCTAATTTCTCCAGAGATAACAAAAATCTCCCACTTCAGTTCTTCATTTCACAAAGACATAAAGAAATTTAAAGTTCAATTCTAAATTTTTCGGTGGGAGATAGAAAAATTAATACCATACTTGTGAGACTAAAAATGAAGATATTTATGCAGAGTTTCAACTAGCTATGGCTAAGTTTGCTAAAGACAAGCTATTTTCTTTCGAAAACACAAAAAATAATAAAAAATGTTAAATGTTAAATTAGTACCTTCGATTTTAGACTAAAAATGAAGATATTTATGCATAGTTTCCACTAACTATGGATAAGTTTGCTAAAGACAAGTTATTTTCTTGCGAAAACACACAAAATCAGAAAAAATTTTCAATGTTCATTTAGTAACTATGCAATTAGTCTTAAATGAAGATATTTATTAAGAGTTTCAACTATCTATGGCTAAGTTTGCTAAAGACAAGCTATTTTCTTGCAAAAACATACAAAATCAGAAGTAAAATGTTCAATGTTCCTTTAGTACCTACGCAATTAGACTAAAAATGAAGATATTTATGCAGAGTTTCAACTAGCTATGGCTAAGTTTGCTAAAGACAAGCTATTTTCTTGCGAAAACACACAAAATAAGAAAAAATTTTCAATGTTCCTTTAGTACCTACGCACTTAGGCTTAAGTGAAGTTATTTATTCAGAGTTTCAACTATCTATGGCTAAGTTTGCTAAAGACAAGCTATTTTCTTGAGAAAACACAAACAAAATCATAAAATATGATCAATTTTCCTTTAGTACCTATGCAATTAGTCTTAAATGAAGATATTTATGCAGAGTTTCAACTAACTATGGCTAAGTTTACTAAAGACAAGCTATTTTCTTGCTAAAACACACAAAATCAGAAAAAATGTTCAGTGTTCCTTTAGCACCTACACAATTAGGATAAAATTTAAGATATTTATGCACTGTTTTATCTATCTATGACTAAATTTGCTAAAGACAAGATATTTTCTTGCGAAAACACACAAAATAACAAAAAATGTTCAATGTTCCTTTAGTACCTATTCAATTAGGCTTAAATGAATATATTTATGCAGAGTTTCAACTATCTATGGCTAAGTTTGCTAAAGACAAGCTATTTTCTTGCGAAAACACAAACAAAATCAGAAAAAATGTTCAATGTTCCTTTAGTACCTACGCAATTAGGCTAAAAATGAAGATATTTATGCAGAGTTTCAACTAGCTATGACTAAGTTTGCTAAAGACAAGCTATTTTCTTGCGAAAACACAAAATCAAAAAAATGTTCAATGTTCATTTAGTACCTACGCAATTAGGATAAAAATGAAGATATTTATGCACTGTTTCAACTAGCTATGGCTAAGTTTGCTAAAGACAAGCTATTTTCTTGCGAAAACACACAAAATCAGAAAAAATGTTCAATATTCCTTTAGTATCTACGCAATTAGGCTGAAATGAAGAGATTTATGCATAGTTTCAACTATCTCTGGCTAAGTTTTCTAAAGACAAGATATTTTCTTGCGAAAACACAAACAAAAACAGAAAAAATGTTCAATTTACATTTAGAAACTACGCAATTAGTCTAAAAATTAAGATATTTATGAAGAGTTTCAACTAGCTATGACTAAGTTTGCTAAAGACAAGCTATTTTCTTGCTAAAACACACAAACTCAGAAAAAATGTTCAATGTTCCTTTAGTACCTACGCAATTAGGATAAAAATGAAGATATTTATGCACTGTTTCAACTAGCTATGGCTAAGTTTGCTAAAGACAAGCTATTTTCTTGCGAAAACACACAAAATCAGAAAAAATATTGTTAGGTTAGGTTAAGTTAGATTAGGTTAGGTTAGCCTACGTACGCGCGCATCTAGGTTAGGTTAGGTTGGATTAAGTTAGGATAGGTTAAGTTAGGTTAGGTTAGGTTAGATTAAGTTAGGTTAGGTTAAGTTAGGTTAGGCTAGGTTAGCCTACGTACGCGCGCGTACGTAGGCTAACTATGATAAGTTAAGCTAAGCTTTTCCGGCGAGTATGGTTAGGTTAGGTTAGACTAGATTAAGTTAGGTTAGATTAGGTTAGGTTAGGTTAACCTACGTACGCTTAGCTTAGGTTAGCTTAGGTTAGGTGAGAGACATGCAAAAAGTTAGGTGTATGATTAGGTTAGGGTTAGGTTAGATTAAGTTAGGTTAAGTTAGGTTAGGCTAGGTTAGCCTACGTACGCGCGCGTACGTAGGCTAACCTAGCCTAACCTAACTTAATCTAACCTAACCTAATCATACACCTAACTTTTTGCATGTCTCTCACCTAAGCTAAGCGTACGTAGGTTAACCTAACCTAACCTAATCTAACCTAACTTAATCTAGTCTAACCTAACCTAACCATACTCGCCGGAAAAGCTTAGCTTATCTTATCATAGTTAGTCTACGTACGCGCGCGTACGTAGGCTAACCTAGCCTAACCTAACTTAACCTAACCTAACTTAATCTAACCTAACCTAACTTAACCTAACCTAACTTAATCCAACCTAACCTAACCTATATGCGCGCGTACGTAGGCTAACCTAACCTAATCTAACTTAACCTAACAATATTTTTTCTGATTTTGTGTGTTTTCGCAAGAAAATAGTTTGTCTTTAGCAAACTTAGCCATAGCTAGTTGAAACAGTGCATAAATATCTTCATTTTTATCCTAATTGCGTATGTACTAAGTGAAAATTAAAAATTTTTTCTGATTTTGTGTGTTTTCGAAAGAAAATATCTTGTCTTTAGCAAACTTAGTCATAGCTAGTTGAAACTCTGCATAAATATCTTCATTTTTAGCCTAATTGCGTAGGTACTAAAGGTACATTGAATATTTTTTCTGATTTTTTTTGTGTTTTCGCAAGGAAATAGCTTGTCTTTAGCAAACTTAGCCATAGTTAGTTGAAACTCTGCATAAATATATTCATTTAAGCCTAATTGAGTATTTAATAAAGGATAATATAAAATTTTTTCTTTGTTTGTGTGTTATAGAATGAAAAAGGCTTGTCTTTAGCAAACTTAGCCAGTGATAGTTGAAACTCTGCATAAATATCTTCATTTCAGCCTAATTGCGTAGGTACTAAAGGAAAATTGAACATTTTTTCTGATTTTGTGTTTTCGCCAGAAAATAGCTTGTCTTTAGCAAACTTAGCCATAGATAGTTGAAACAGAGCATAAATATATTCATTGTTATCCTAATTGCGTAGTTACTACAGGAACATTGAACATTTTTTCTGATTTTGTGTGTTTTCGCAAGAAAATAGCTTGTCTGTAGCAAACTTAGTCATAGCTAGTTGAAACTCTGCATAAATATCTTCATTTTTAGCCTAATTGCGTAGGTACTAAAGGTACATTGAACATTTTTTGTGATTTTGTTTGTGTTTTCGCAAGAAAATAGCTTGTCTTTAGCAAACTTAGCCATAGTTAGTTGAAACTCTGCATAAATATCTTCATTTAAGCCTAATTGCGTAGGTACTAAAGGAACATTGAACATTTTTTCTGATTTTGTTTGTTTTCGCAAGAAAATAGCTTGTCTTTAGCAAACTTAGCCATAGATAGTTGAAACTCTGCATAAATATCTTCATTTAAGACTAATTTCGTATGTACTAAAGGAATATTGAACATTTTTTCTGATTTTGTGTGTTTTTTCAAGAAAATAGCTTGTCTTTAGCAAACTTAGCCATAGATAGTTAAAACTGTGCATAAATATCTTCATTTTTAGTCTAATTGTGTAGGTACTAAAGGAACACTGAACATTTTTTCTGATTTTGTGTTTTCGCAAGAAAATAGCTTGTCTTTAGCAAACTTAGCCATAGTTAGTTGAAACTCTGCATAAATATCTTCATTTAAGCCTAATTGCGTAGGTACTAAAGGAACATTGAACATTTTTTCTGATTTTGTTTGTGTTTTTGCAAGAAAATATCTTGTCTTTAGCAAACTTAGCCATAGATAGTTGAAACTCTGCATAAATATCTTCACTTCAGCCTAATTGCGAAGGTACGAAAGGAACATTGAACATTTTTTCTGATTTTGTGTGTTTTCGCACGAAAATAGCTTGTCTTTAGCAAACTTAGCCATAGATAGTTGAAACTGTGCATAAATATTTTCATTTTTTAGACTAATTGTGTATGTACTAAAGGAACACTGAACATTTTACTTCCGATTTTGTGTGTTTTCGCAAGAAAATAGCTTGTCTTTAGCAAACTTAGCCATAGCTAGTTAAAACTCTGCATAAATATCTTCATTTAATCCTAATTACATAGGTAGTAAAGTAAAATTGAACATTTTTTCTGATTTTGTGTGTTTTCGCAAGAAAATATCTTTTCTTTAGCAAACTTAGCCATAGCTATTTTAAACTCTGCATAAATATATTAATTATTTGTCTAAGTTATTATGTAATATAGTAACTTTTAACATTTTTTCTGATTTTGTGTTTTTTCGCAAGAAAATAGCTTGTCTTTAGCAAACTTAGCCATAGCTAGTTGAAACTCTGCATAAATATCTTCATTTTTAGTCTCACAAGTATGGTATTAATTTTTCTATCTCCCACCGAAAAATTTAGAATTGAACTTTAAATTTCTTTATGTCTTTGTGAAATAAAGAACTGAAATGGAAGATTTTTGTTATCTCTGGAGAAATTGGAATTGAAGTGTGTTATTTGTTAAAGTTCAGAAGAGAACTTGAACTTTCCTTCACATCATTGAGAAAATTTAAAATTCAACTATAACTTTTTATATTCCGTAAAAATATTCACAAGTATGATATTACTTTTTCTATCTTCCACCTAAAAATTAGAAATGAAATTTAAAATACAATATTTATTTGTTTAATAAATAAATTAAGTTGAAGATTTTTGTTCTCTGGAGAAATTAGAATTGAAGTGTGTTCTTTGGTAAAGTTCAGAAGAGAACTTGAATTTTTCTTCACTTCGTTGAGAAAATTTTAAATTGAACTAGAACTTTTTATGTTCCGGGAAAATATTCACAAGTATGGTATTACTTTTTCTATCTTCCACCAAAAAATTTAGAATTGAACTATAAATTTCACTGTCCTTGTGAAATAAAGAACTGAAGTGGAAGATTTTTATTGTCTATGGAGAGATTAGAATTGAATTGTGTTCTGTCGTAAAATTCAGAAGAGAACTTGAACTTTTTTTATCTTCAGTGAAAAATTTGGAACAGTATTTTAAATTTTTAATCTCTTCGAGCCAGATCTGAACTAAAGTGGAAAATCTTTATATTATTTGGAAAAATAGAAATGATAAATGACTAATTTCTTTTTCATTGAGAAAATTCAGAAGAGAACTTGAACTTTCCTTCACCTCGTTGAGAAAATTTTAAATTGAACTAGAACTTTTTATCTTCCATGAAAATATTCACAAGCATGGTATTACTTTTTCTATCTTCCACCGAAAAATTTAGAATTAAACTTTAAATTTCTTTATGTCTTTGTGAAATAAAGAAATGAAATGGAATATTTTTATTTTCTCTGGTGAAATTAGAAATAAATTGTGTTCTTTGGTAAAATTCAGAAGAGAACTTGAATTCTTCTTCACTTCGTTGAGAAAATTTTAAATTGAACTAGAACTTTTTATCTTCCGTGAAAATAATCACAAGTATGGTATTACTTTTTCTATCTTACACCGAAAAATTTAGAATTGAACTTTAAATTTCTTTATGTCTTTGTGAAATAAAGAACTGAAGTGGAAGATTTTTGTTTTCTCTGGAGAAATTTGAATTGAAGTGTGTTCTTTGGTAAAGTTCAGAAGGAAACTTGAACTTTCCTTGACTTCGTTGAGAAAATTTTAAATTGAACTAGAACTCTTTATCTTCCGTGAAAATATTCACAAGTATGGTATTACTTTTTCTATCTTCCACCGAAAAATTTAGAATTGAACTTTAAATTTATTTATGTATTGGTTAACTTCAGAACTTAATAGTAATATTTTTTTTTTATATTTTTAAATTATAATTTATGTGTTTTATTTGGTAAAGTTCAGAAGAGAACTTGAAATCTTCTTCACTTCGTTGAGAAAATTTTAAATTGAACTAGAACTTTTTATCTTCCATGAAAATATTCACAAGTATGATATTACTTTTTCCATGGCCCACCGAAAAATTTAGAATTGAACTTAAATTTCTTTGTATTTGTGTAAAAAAGAACTGAAGTGGAAGATTTTAATTTTTTCTAGAGAAATTAGAATTGAAATGTGTTCTTTGGTAAAGTTCCGAAGAGAACTTGAACTTTTTTATCTTCAGTGAAAAATTTGGAACAGTATTTTAAATTTGTCATCTCTTCGAGCCAGATCTGAACTGAAGTGGAAAATTTTTATATTATTTGGAAAAATAGAAATGATCAATGTCTAATTTCTTTTTCATTGAGAAAATTCAGAAGAGAACTTGAACTTTCCTTACACGTCGTTGAGAAAATTTGTACATTGAATAAGAGCTTTATATCTTCCATGAAAATATTCATAAGTATGGTATTACTTTTTCTATCTTCCACCGAAAAATTAGAATAGAACTGTAAATTTCTTTCTGTCTATGTGAAATCGAGAACTGAGGTGATAGATTTTGTTTTAACTGGCGAAATTAGAATTGTAAATTGAACTAGAACTTTTTATCTTCCGTGAAAATATTAACAAGTATGGTATTACTTTTTCTATCTTCCACCGAAAAATTTAGAAATGAACTTTAAATTTCTTTGTCTTTGTGAAATAAAGAACTGAAGTGGAAGATTTTTGTTTTCTCTGGAGAAATTAGAATT